>NC_090851.1:1589285-1913928 GCF_024217435.2 Syngnathus scovelli | reverse complement strand
ATCAAACATGGAGTAATAACAAAACAGAACGTAAACAAATACTTTGCGGTTGCTTAAAGGTTGAAGTTCAAATCTCAATGCTAGCCGTTAGCATTCCCTGCTAGCGTGGGGGCTCCTGTTAAGGCAACAATGGCCGCTTAGCTGCTGTGTGTTTCCATACAGAAGAATAACAAGAGACATGCGCAGCGTATCCGTTCCAGCGGTCATAACTTACGTTGGATTACTTTTATTACCCGGCGAGAAGCTCTCGCGGCTACAAAAACAAGCTGCCGTTTGGCATGGCCCGCGACGGCGACGACGACACTCCGCGCAATCCTTTACTCTGAGAGCCTTTTAATGGCCTCTCCAGATTGGACCTTAATTAGCTGTTAATCATCTCGGGCTCATAACCGCGAGTGGAAGACGGCGAACTGGAGTGTGTATATGCGTGTGTGACTAAATCCTTGTTGCGGTGAGGCCATTAGCGCGCCTGGCAGCCAAAGTGAACCAAAGAGCCCATTAAGTCCTTCACTCTTGCGTCTCTCCTCAGTGCCACGCTCATCCCTCTCGCGACTGTGCCAGCTGACACCCTCAAATGCCAGCGATCCGTCACCGCCGCCGAGGCTGTCCACCCACGCAGCCGTACCTCGACCTCATCCTCTGCCATCATTTGGCCTTTCTTTCAAGTATTAAAAACCGGGCTATCATCATCGAGGGTCCCTCAAACAATACTACGAGGGTCCGAGTTTTAGTACCGTGCAAGCGCTTTGAGGCATGAAAAAAATACAACACAAAAAGCATGCAGATGGACACCCCCCTCCCCCGAGAAAAAAAAAAAGACATTGCATGATTAATGATTGGGGTCTGGTCATATTAACCGGCTGGTTAGCAGGTCCCAGTGGCCGCAGACACTGAGAAGGCTGAAGTACCCACAATGTAGCCCGTCAGGAAATAACAATGTCGTTTTGAGTTACCATTGAATTCATTCTAATTACGTTCCTCGCCGAGGCTTACCTGCCGATTGAGGCGCACAAACTCCTCGGGGGTCTTGGCCCAGGGGGGCAGCTCCACGTCCGACACCGCCGTGCCGTCTTCCATCACTCCCAGGTTGTACGAGTTGGTGTTGACGAACATCTCAGGGAGGTAGTAGAACTCTGGAATCAGCTCCTGCGCCGGGAACAAAAAAAAGGATTGTTTTATTTGCCGTCGCAAACAACACATGTACGACGGCGAGACGCAATCGGGTTATGACAGCAATACGCGAGCCCTTCCCAAACGCTAACAAAGCGGAACTTGTAGCATAATGAGCGTAAACAAACGCAGACAAAGCCGCCCTCGGGGTTCCGAGCTGGTGTTATTGTTAGAGCCCATGCGTCTTCAATTAAGACGCCGCGACGTACCCCGACGTGTAAACAAGTGGATGATTAAGGTGGAAGTTATACACAACTATGCGGTAAACTGTGAACGTTAAAATAGTTTACATTTTGCTTTTATTGTGTTGGAATAGCTAAGCTAGTTTTAAGGCGATGCTACGTCAGACATAGCGGTCACATCAGAACAAAAAAAAACCTGACACAAACATGATAAAAAAATTCATTTCAATTTTTGGAAAAAACTGTTATACAAACACGAAAATGATTTCAATTTTTAGAGAGGAAAAAAAGTGTTTAGATAACTACATATTTGTGAATTTTTAGAAAATCACTGGAGACAAAATTAGGAAACGTGAGACGATGCCTGCCAAACAGGAAAGAACTCTCGCTCGTACTTTGGGCTTCCAAAAAGCGGCAGCGAGACTTCCAAGCAACACAAACAAATGTCGATGTAGTGCAAAGAGCTCATCAAACGAGCAAGCAAACACAAGGGCTCTAAAAACAACACGACGGCTTCCTCTCACTTGTGAAATGACTTCACTGCGCGAGAAGACGACCCCAGACTAAAAAAGCCCCCCCCCTTAACGAGCCCGGGGGGCTGCTGTAAAAAGTGCTACACACACGTAGAGCAGAAAAGGCCGGAGGGCTGCCTCGCACGCAGCGTAATGTGCAGTGGCCCCTGGTCAGAGGCCAGCCCCTCTGATCCCCAATCCTGTCCTGTCATGGGTCACTGCCCCAAGCACCCCCCCCCTCCAACCACTGTTGCAGGTTTCTCTGATGCCTCTAGGCTGAGGCGAGGGGTCAAGGGATTGGGGGGTCATGCTAGCGTCACCCAGGCTAGAGACGCATTCAATCGGGGTGTTGTAGCCTATTATCGCCCCCTTCTCTTTCTCTCTCTCTTTTTTTAAGAGAAGAAATAACACACTGGAGCTTTTTGGCCTCTGGGAGGGACGTTGGGCTTCCATGAATGGCTCGAACGCTAAAGCTAAAAGGTATACTTGGCAAGCTAAATTGAAATGTCTCTTTGCTAATTCCTCTTTTGCGTCGGGAGTGAATGGGTGTGTCCGAGTGGAAAAAGACGGCGGACGTGTATTGAAAAGAAAAAGAAAACGTTTGGTGCTCTTGGTTCGATCCAGCTTAAGTTGAAGACGTTTAATGGAAGCTGGTTTCGCTTTTATTGGGGAAAAAAAAAATATTGGAGAGCGACGATTTCGCTTTTTTTTGTAGTTATTCAAAAAAATAAAATTGTTTGGGTTTCATATTAAAAGAAAAACAAACTATGTGGAGATATCGGATTTTGATTGGCCGATCGTCTTATGTTGTGATGCGGTCCAGATTGGCTTGTTGTTTTGATGTGACTTTGAGCCCCGTCGCTCTGATCCGCTTTGACGGGTCTGGACGGCGGGAGCAAAAACGGCCGCTTTCGCAATCAAGCGTCGGCCAACTACGCTGTAACGCGATCCACATGTTTTATCGCCGGGGTGAAGGAGGAGAAGGAGGGGGGGGGGTTACTCGAGCGCAATCAAGCGTCAAAACCCCTCGACGCCCCACCGGCCCCCCGATTCGGTGACCCGGTGCCAAGAGACCCTGAGCTTGCTTTGACATGCAATGTCGGACTGTAAATGTTTTAGGGGAGCAGTTAAAAGTGTGCAAAGTCGACCCGGGCTGTTTTGGGGGGCAAATCCAACAGCGCAGCAGAGATTTGGAGAGAGAGGGGGGGGCGCTGGGGAAGATTGAAGTCCAGGTTATAGCCCGGCTGAATGGGAGACAGATGAGGATTAGTCTTTGGCTTTGATCGCAGGACCGGGAAGCTTTCATTGCCACGGGATAGTAATTGCAAGTGACTGGCCATCGCGATTCCTCTTTTGCGCTGCCGCTCTTCCGTGTCTATCGGAATATTGTTCATAGGGTGCAGCGGAACCTTCCGGAATGGCACTGTGATTTCGCCTTCTGAATTTTTTTCTCATCACTGCATGGCTCGCTTGTTTGTTGGTGTACCTTGACATCCGACGTGTCTCTCTGGCAGTTCCTCCAGGCGCGGGACACCGATGAGAAGGTGCGATCGGCGTGGTCGAACTTGCCTCCTTGGAAGTTGAGGAAGAACGTGGTAAAGGGCTCCTGTGGATTACAAAAAAATTAATAATATTTAAATAACCTCTGCAGGCCTATTGCAGCCAATATTACAATTTTTGCAGATGCATTGAGTCATATTGTGGCTAACAATCATTGGGTTGAGGGGTGGGAGGGGGCGAGTAACCCCAGTGAGCCTCCAAAGCCAATAAAGCCATGCCACTGATGCATTTCTAATCATGTATAATCTTGTTAGGGCAGATCAATCGTGCTCTCGCTGGCCCGAGACCCCCAAGTGAAACGCCCGCCATATACCTGAAGACCGCCGCCGCCGCCCCCGCCAACCGCTATGCTAACAAATAATTTGGACAATATATGAGAGGGTCACGTGTGGGACATTAATAGGCATTGGAGAGTTTTAACACCAGGCTCAAGCGGTAAAGCGGCCTAAGCATAAGCCGGCTAATGATGCTCGTGGATCAATGCTGCGGCCCTTCTGGGACTCGCTGACAATGGTGAGCTAGTGGCGCAATAACATACAAAAGGGGGGTAGAGGAGGCAAAAAAAAAAAAAAAAACTTAGTAACCTCCCGATCCCTGGAGGGCAGTATGGCCAGATTGATGGCATCCACTCAACAGAGACAATATTGCAGTGTGCACTGAGTCTCTTAAAAAATAATCTCAACCAGAAGCCTTGTTTGATTGCAGTGCGGGGGTCTTTGAGGACAGCCGATCTATTAAATGAGCAACAATAAATGAGAATAAACTATTTTTATATATTAGATTTTCATGATATATTTTTGCTTGGTGGTTTGGAATAATAATGCTTGGTATTTTGGTTGTTTTGCTTCCATCCAAAATGGATAAACAATATATGCAGAGTTTTTTTCCTTTATGCTGTCAGTTCATGTGTTGCTGCTGTTTGCTCAAATAAAGTTTCAAGGCGCATAATGACCAAAACATGGATGCTAGTTTGGCTAACCCGTCTAATGTGCTTTGCAACGTATGTTAGCATTAAGCTAGCAGACAAAATTATGTGGTTCTACTACACAATGTGCAATACACAGCTAGCATTTAGCTAACACACTTAGCATTCTTTTGGTTTTTTTTTAGCTGCTTGTTTTTAAGTTTGCCACTTACCATGCGCAGCAGCCACATGAGGGTGAAGCTGGAGGTGGAGTAATGCGTGCCGTAGTGGAACTTCGGTACCTGGTCGTCGTCCCACGAATCGTAGCGGTCGGAAAAGAAGGCGGCCCGCTTGGGGTTCAGAGCGCCGATGGGCTGCGGAGGGATTTCAATATTACTTTGCATTAATGGCTGAATAATAGCATTTGAGTAACCCCGGAAAATGATGAAGTCATATTAAGTTGACATCAGTCTGAGAATAAGCAGCAGCTTTTTGTCTGGAGGCTGTTATTTAAATCCCCATTTATAGAAATCACTTTCAGGACGCTTCGATTTTTATTAGTCCTCTGCCGGTCGCGCCTCATTTTCCCGGCCGCCGCCTTAATCCATCACATGCACACAAACATAGCGGATCGATGCTAATGGAATGATGGCCTTTTGAGGATGAGGGTCTGGCGAGGTGTGGATCAATGGCATCTCTTTCATATCATAGGCCGCCTGTCACTGGGAGACTCGCGCCGGATCGGGAGTATTGATTTTGCGCTTGGGCTACTTGCTGTGTGCGGATGTGATGGGGCGTGTTGTTGGTGCAATGTTTGGTAAAAATCTATCCCTTATTTATTTTTTCCGTCTCCGGCGGGGAGCAGCGGCAACCTGCGCTAAAACTACAGATTTTTCTTTCTTATATCTGCAATTTCTATTATATATTTTGTTTTTCTTGAAAGTGATGACAATAGCCACAGTGGCAATAACAATACACGACAATATGAAATGTGCCCGAGTGTGTGTTTGCGTGGATTTACGCAGTGCCGTGCAGCTCCGAGTTGACAGTGATACACTGCGGCTTCCTCGGGGGGTGGGGGTCCGCCGGGGTAAGGGGTGAGTACACATGGTGAATTATACATCACAGCCATTGCTCTGATTTATAACCCTAATAACAGCCGACTCATTAAAAAAAGAAAAGGCTTGAAGGAGGCATATAAAATAAGAAATAGTGAAAGCGCCGCGGCGACATCGCGCAAGTGCACGTGCACGGGTCGGCTTGACGTCGTTAATGCTGTAAATTATAGCGGGGGAGGGTGGGGGGGGGGGGCACTTACAGTACGACGAGGTGCTTGGCGAGGGGCGGACAGCGGATTCCGCGGGCTACAAATTGGCCCAATATGTCACCGGGACCGAGACGAGAGGTTCAGATAAACGAGCCAATAGCAAGGTTCTAATTAGAGCGGAGAGTTAGCATGCTAACACACCGCAGCCGTAATGAGACAAACATCTGCGAATTCATCTCGGATTAATCCGGAAAGAATTAGTTGGGGTAATTAAAAGGAAGAAACGATTCCCGGGAGTGTCCACAATGCGGCACAGTGGAAAGTTTGCAGACCGTAAATTGCTTTTTATTTTATTCAGATTGTTCAAAAAGAGGATTATTTGATAATTTTTCAAGGCCACATGAATCAAATTAAAGACTGGGATTATTATGAACGAATGAAGCGGAAAACACAACACGTCAAAAAATATTCTTCTCCAAACTATGTGACCTTGTGACATCACTTCAAACAAAATGGCTGACGTAATTCAGGGTGGGGGGTTCTTCAGAATCTTTTTAACGTGTTTTCTGTTTTTGCAACGGTGAAAATGGTTGTAGGGGAGGCGCCTGGGGGATAAACATATGGGCCACGCATGGCTCAAAAATCAATACGCCATTAGCCTACACGGCTACGAGAAGTCCGCTGCGCTCGATAACGCTTCGCTACTTCTGTTACAACGCCATCACCCAAAAAAAAAATATATATACACATGAAGTCAGTTCCAGCGCGCTTATCGAGACTACAACGTTATCTCGAGGAGGAGGGGGGGGCAGCGTTTGATGTCAGCTGGAGGTTAGAGTTTATGATAAGAAAGCCCCCCGGGGTCACGGCAGGCGAGGGGGGGCATAAATTGCGTGTGGCCTCTTTTACGCCGGCGGACGATGACATGGCGTGACGTGTGGAGGAGCGCGTTCACGCCACTTTGGCTTCTCAATGTCACGGCGGGAGGCGCCTGTCACATAATTCGTTTTCTAGACAAAACCGCTGCACGGTAGGTACAGTAGCGTAATAGGCCTAAGTGTTAAATCCCAAACTTTTATTCCTAAAACGTGTATCTAACTTTAATGTCATGTAATCTGAGTTGATGATTATGGATGGATGGATTTCTTCTATTTTCATGTGTGTGTTTTAGTATAACCAAAAAATAAAAATTGAAACGCTTTGAAATGTAACAACGATAAAAAGGTAACACGGAGGAGCACATGACTGCAAAAGTGTGTGTGTGGGGGGGAGGCTTGATTGAGGGGGGGGGGGCTACGTTGGCCTTTTGCACACATGGCAGTCTGCTACGCTCCAGCGATCCTACACTGATACCACATGTATGTCAACAGCATGAATAAAACACAAGTCATACACATCTATTACCACTCGGCTCGAGTGCCGTTGTTTTGTCACATTTCAGACTCTGCCGGGTAATGTGACGCCGCAGAACGGAATCATGCAAAGGCTCGAGTCGAAGATGAAGAGAAAGGAGGGGCAGATTGAAAGCGAGGAATGTGGCGAAGGCGTCCGCCGATTTAGCCGTAGCGCAGGGTGGACGTGATGACGCGTTCAAACAATTAATTCCTTTAAGTACCTTGGACAGATCTCGAAAGTTGCTCGGCAGAGTCAGGTCCAGTTGATCTGCTTCATAGTTGGTGATGATCCAGGGGAAGACGGGGTACTGGTTCAGATCGTTGTAGGTCCGTCCTGGTGGAAGACGGGAAGATGAGGACCGAGGGATAAAAGGCGAACTGGGACACGTCCTTACCGGAGATGGTGTTGAGGAAGATGAGGTACTCGAAATTGGAGATCTCGCGACGTTGCCATCGTTGAGTCATGTTGGAGGCCTTGAAAAGCTGCTTTGGTGTGGCCAGGGAGATACGCCTGAAAAATAAAACAAGGGAAATTTGTGCTAAAAAATATTGACATGGTAGCTAACATGCTAAGCAATGCTAACAAGCTGGCAAGCTCTATTTGCCATCATGTGAGAAATATGCAGAGCTTCACTAGTTCAAGACAAATACGCAATAAATTTGTCCGAAGGCGCACACTTACTGACGTACACACACAACAACACAAAACTGCAGTGTGCACAACTACTACATGTGGCAGGACAAAAACAAATGAGTCCCAATCCAATTAAAACAAAGGGGAATGATGGAATTAATCACTGTCAACACGGTGATTACTGTCATTAGGGCTTCTTAAAAGTGAAAATATGGACCTGTTTGTAGCAGACCTTTTTTTTTATTTTATAATCAAGGAATCATGGATATTCCAGCTTACTTTTTTTCATAATTAGTTTTGCATATGTTGAAAAGAGGATGCAATGGAAGCAATATTGCCCATGTGAATGTGCCTCGAGAGCGGCTGTCGAAGGTCAATGAGGCAAAGTGACCCGGCTCGGTCTGCAAACTAACCTGATTAATGGACTTGAACACACACACGCACGCACACACATTACTACGACTACCACGAGCACACTCAATCATCACTCGATGCACTCTTGTTCATTGAATAATTACGCAGCGTGAATGTGTCAATAACTTTTTTTTTTTTCTTTCCTGCGCCATATGTTGTGGTTTAAAAAAGGCACAGCAAGATACAAAAAAAAGTGTTGAATGTTTTTTTTAGTTTAATTTTTTTTTTGTTTTAGTCAACATTGTGATCATTTTTAAAAATTAAAAATTATTAAATAAAATAAATAAAATAAATAATAACTATTATTTTGTACTAGAATATATTGTGTAAATATTAGTCATACTATGAGATTTAAAAATAAAACTGAATGGACACAAACTTAAAAAAATGGAATTGATGGAGGTCTAACCTGGTTTGCGGGAGGCCAAAGTTGGTGCCGAGGCCCACGCGGGGAAGACTGTGGACCACCTTCTTGGCGGTGGCGGCATCGGGAAAGTTGAACATAACGGCGGCTGTGGTGAGATTCGATGAAATATTGCGTTATTCAACGTTCCCCATGTTTAAATGAATACAGCGGCACCTCGACTTGTGAATGCCCCAATCGACCTTCTCGTTTGCTGGGTCAATGTGAGCGACCCTTCTATTTTTCTGTTGGTGTGTTTTGAGGGCTGGAATGGATTAACAGCATTCCCATTCATTTCAATGCATACACTTGATTTGAGTTACGTGTAATTAGAGTTTTTGCACATTATCAGGGAACCAATTCAGCTTGGGAGTCGAGGTACCACTGTAGCATGTCGCCACCTTACTTCTGTTGGCCATGAAGATCTCCAGGGCCGTGTTCTGCAAGAGGTAACGTCTGGAGAAGATGGCCCGGATCTCCGTGAACAGCCATTTGCCGTGAAGACCTTCGGTGTACGCCAAAATCTGCAACAAAATAAATCAAAATAAAATAAATAATCAAATAAATCAAATAAATAATAAAATAAATAAAATAAATAAAATAAATAAAATAAATAAATAGAAATACAAGACATCTTTACAATTGTATCCCAAAGTCAAAATAAATATTCCTCGGCAACCCGAAGCTAGCAGAAGGGTCACGCCAGTTCATTTTTCACCTTCCAGCCCGGGGAGCACGATTAATGTCTTTTATTGATCAGCCTCCATGAAAAAGGGATTCCTTTAGCGCTAAAATGGCAGCTATTTAGCACGCTGAGAGGTGACTTATGGCGGCTGAAGAACAAGGAACACCTGCGTGGTAGAAGGAAATACGATAACCACGACAATCGGCATATTGATACGAGACAAACTTGTAAGTCGGGTCGCTCGTATCTCAAAGCGCCTCTTGACAGTGTTTCTTTTATGTCCAAAAAAAAGCATTATATTGATATTTTCTGGGAGGAGAGTATGAATAGGGCAGAGAGAAGCTGCTGTTTCTGTCTCGGTCAGCTTGTCCCAGCCACTAATCCACATTTAATTGAACTCCAGAGACTTTGAAGCGAGTCTCTCGTATTCCTCGGAGAGCAAGCCCAAGCGGTGGCTGTCCTCAGCTGGTCCCCTCCGCCTCGGCCAGCCTTCTAATGAGCTCCTCTCAACTCAACCGCCAGCCTCGCATTTAAATATGTGCGATGAATAATAACGCTGGAGGAGAAGAAGCGTTTCGTGACGGCGAATCTTTTTTTTTTACTGTTGCGGAAACCTTTGAAGCAAAAAGACCTTGTTAACAAAGCAGCGCTAAGTAGAGGAGTAGCACGTCTAAATGCTGGAATTAGCAACAGCGAGGAGGGGGTCGAGTCAGCCGGGTTGACAGCACATCAGAAATTGTTACGCTCGCACCCGTCGCGCTTTGACCTGAACCTAAAATTATTTCCAAGGGAAGAGTCAATCAATCTAGACACAGAAATAAATTTGATTTTTTTTTTTTCTCCCGTGTCAAGAAGATGCGTGCAACTGATGGAGTCCGACAAATATATTTTACCAGCATGTGACACTCACACAATCTCAATGTCCCCTTAAATCGCCCCCCCCCCCCCCCCCCCCACCCCGGGGTCTTCATCTTTTTACTTTGCAGATGAAAAAGCGGAGCGAGTGACAAGCAGCCTGACAAACTATCGGCGCCGTAATGTGACCACGTCCGGGATAAATGGATACGGCGTGGAGGTTACTGTCCGTGCGGGAATTATTACACATCCAGTGATAAATAGTTAGGCTAGAAACGGATCACTCATTTTTTAACTCGTTCACTGCCATGGACGGCTATAGACGTCAAAGATCCATTTTTACAGTGAAGGTCTTAAATAAAGCACAATACAAAATACACAAAAAAATGCTCCTCACCAGATGATTTTTCGATTCCATATCAATCATGCAATATAAAATAATAATAAATAATAATAATAAAATAAATAAAATAATAATAAAAAAATAATGCAGCTGTTGTTAAGCCTTTAACAAATATTTATAAATTATCTGCTTTCTATTTGACCATTAAAAAAAATTCCTGTTTCGAAACACACGTAAGAGTTTTGACTAAGAACCACGATAGAGAGCATTTGTAAAGAAGAAATTGAAATGAAGGTCAAAACCAAATCAAGTCTCGGCGGGGCACACGTCTATCGACGTTTCATTCCGAGCGAAACGGCGCATTCGGGTCGGCTGCGCCGGCAGATCAATTTGAAGGCGTCACGCCGCAGAGAGAAAACAAAGGAACGCCGCTGATTGCCAAGGTCTGCGCGCCTATTTCAACCTGTTTGGAGCGGCCTGCCGGGGCGAAGCTGCCGTGGCGGCTGCTCATTTCTGCGCCGCTGTCGTTTGTCACTGTCAGACGCCCAAAAGGCTGAAGAATGAAGAGGGACACATGAAGGAAGGAAGGGGGCTGTGGAAATGGAAAGCACCAAGCACGCCACGCTGGAACCTTCCGATGCCTTTTTTCAAGCCGCCATTTTGTTTTTGGAATTCGGAAATGACAAAGTGGTTGTAGGCTAGCCTCCACGAGCGTGTTTTGGGGCTGATATGACGACGACGGCGCTAATTAGCGCAACGATCTGTTTTAGCGGCGGCGTTGTAAGGTCAACACACAAATATGTAAAAGTGGCGAATAACTCGGAGCGTCTATTGGATGGAGGCATGAGGGGGGGAGGGGGGGGGGAAATGAGGTGATTGAAGTTCAATTTGTTGCCTGTTATTAAGTGTTTCCGCGCGGCTGCCTCGGTTAAAGGATAATGGATGAGGGACTTATCATTACCTTTTTTTTTTTTGGGTGGAATCAAGTGCTGTGTGGGAGATAAGGTGATGAAATTAATGAGCGGGAGGAAGAGAGGTGATCCATCAACATCAAAACAGCAAAGCGGGGAGAGAGGACCGAGCGCAGAGAAAATTCATAAAAGAATGGAGAAAAAAAAAAAAACTAATACTCGTTGAGGGTCGCAAATTGCTTTTTAATCAAGCAAAAGATGCTTTAAATTCATACACGTGCTCACGGTGACAAAATATTGCTGATTTGAACTTTTATAGCTAAGTTTGGACTGTGTATTTGGTTAGCATCTCTTGTGTAGCTACCCAAAAGATTAGCGATGTAATCGCGCTGTAAATCGCAATAGTGAGGGGGGAGCAATTAGATTCGTTTAAAAATCGTTCAGGTCTCGTCGTATCCCCGCACGCAGGCAAGCCAGGCCTTGTCAGCCGGCTCGTCAGCCAATGAGTTCATCGTACTAACGAGCCAGCAAAAGCCCCTCGCCGACCCGACTCTCTAACAAGGGGGTCTGTTGGCTGTCTGAGCCCGCCGACCAATCGGGACCCTCGTCAGCGTTGACACAAAAAGCCTCCTCCGGCCCTCTGGAGCCAATTAAGACGGATTTTGATTTTGAGATTGAGTGATAGGCAGGGGAGGCGAAAAGGAATAGTGGAGGCTGGATTGCATAAGCACAAGGATGGCGTTAAGGAGAGAAGGAAGGTGCCAAGGCAAAAACAATAGCGGCTAATGAGGAAAAACCCGCAGCCACATGACCGGACTTTCACACTTGGCTGCTTATCCAGCAGCCATCGTGTCTCCGTGGCTTGATCCGGTGGAGCGTGACGCAATCATCTGCTCATTTTCTCAACTGTTTACGATTTAGAAAGAAATTTACGGAATTGACTTTACAGGTGAACTCTAATCAAAAAGGCCTAAAATGTTTTATGTTTCCCGACGTTTGATAACTATGAAAAATCCACCTGTTATTATCCAGCTCGAGGCGGCCATTTTGTCTCGCATGCTAGCCACTAAAAATGGCATCACAATGCCGTTTTTTCTTTTTTTTACAGAATTCTGAATTGTACAAAACCACATTAAAATTCACACACAGTATCAAATTCATTTTCTCTTGTATGTTTCCATCAAATCAAATCAGCGCCCCATTCTCCAAACGCTTTTTGATGACGGCAATTACATGACAAGCGTCGAAAAGACGGCTGCTGTTTACCGACGACTGACGGACACAATTGTTCCGGCGACGCGACTAATTCAGGATGTAATCACCACTCGCACATACACAAAAAAAAAAAAAAGAAGAAAAGTTCCTTTCCCCTCAAGGGAAGTCAAACAAACTAGCAGCGGGCAAGAAAAAATAAACTGGAGTAAAAAGGCTGCGGTGGTGTGCGATTTAAGAGGAGAATGAAAGGAAAATAAACAAGCCCAGCGTGCAGTCAGCGTCATTCTGAAGCACAGCCTCACCCCCCCCCCGACAAAAAAAAAAAAAAAAAGGCCTCAAAGCATTCAAGTCCCCAAACGCCGGGTCTGAAAAGTCCCTTTTGAAAGCGTCTTAGGGGCCACTTAGTCTGAATTTAGCCTATTAAGGATTAAAGCCTCTTTTCACTGTTTGCTAACTGGTTAGCCTTTTCTACTGCCCTTTCTCTTCCTCGGCTGCTTAGCCTTTTTGAAGTGACCCGAAAAGAAAAAAAAAAAGTGGATTTAGGAAAACGCTGCAGCACTCTTAGGGGTTAATTGATAGAAGGAGTGTGTATTAAAAATTATTCAGCCGTGAGGCAAAAAGGTCAGTGAGATGATCCAGACTTTCAAAATTAACTAATTCAATTTGGAATAAACTCATCAAGAATAATAATTTACATATTTTTATGGTTTGCTGTTTCACATAATTTCCTTTGTATTCTTTTCTGAATTATTTTTATAATGTACATCATGTATTTTTCATTTTTTTAAGATTAAATAAAGCTTTTATTTTTTAAATCTATAAAATGGATCCAACACATTTATTTGCTTTGCGCTGATATCTTAAAAAAATCGAGGAGCGCTTCAGAATGCACGGAAGCAAACAGCGGCCGTCAATTTGACATTTTTGTGGCGATTTGGTGACAGCTTGGCGTCAAAAGCTGCCTGCGCCGGAGTAAATTCTTTCCTAATCCCACTATTGTGCTTGGCTTAAATTGGTGCGGGGTGAAAAGGAGACCCCTCTCAGGGAATTTCAGGCTGGGTATCCAAAGTGGGCTTTTGAAAGACCGGGCAAAGAGTAGGACTTAAATTTATATATAATGGACATCTAAAGTTCAACTGCCCTGCGGTTGTCATGCCGAATAGAGCATGCGTTTCACAAAACGTTTTGAAAAATATTCTGAAGAGAAAAGTTTAACTGTTTGGGAAGATTCTGCAGCTCGCTACATATGGCATAAAAAAAAAAAAAAAAAACAGCATTTGATAAAAGAAACAATGTCAACAGTTAAACAGTGATAATGGTCCGGGGCTGCTACGCCGCTTCAGGACCTGGACGACTTGCTGTAATGAATCAAATTTTTGAAACGACTCTTTAAAATTTGAAATATTAAACTGCATGAACAAATTATTATTGGTGTTGTTTGCGTTTGCTACGACCGAGTCTCGGGGTGGCTGTGTAATGTGCCGTGACAACCCAACGGATGCCCCGTTTCAAGCAGACGGCATGGATCATTAACCCTAATGGCAACTGAGGCGTGTTCCTTTTGCCACAAATCTAAAACCGGCAAACATGGCCAAAAATCAAACTTGGATTCATGAGGCTTCCCGGCGTTAAGTATGCAGATGCTTGCCCGTCTCAAGTCCATTTACAATTCCACGCCGGCGTACGCCTCGGCCCGGACAATCGATCTTTCAATTCCCGCTGACCCGGATCCGATAGTGAGTGAACAGCAGGTACACAGGTGCTGATTGTAATATCAGCGGCTTACCAGGCGCGCTGGCATCCGCGAGACGGCCCATCCATCAGGCGGCGGTGTCGCCTTTGACACGGGGTGTCGACGGCAGCCGAGGGGAATAAATGATGGAGCGAGGGGATCAATCAAAAAAGGGGGGTGGGGGGGGCACCGTCCCAGTCAAGCCCAGAGACAAGGCATGATGGAGGGGCTTGGCTCAGGTGCGAGCAAAGAGTGGGCGGGGGGAGGGGGGGTGGGGGCTTGGTGGTTAGAATTTGAACGTGCGGTCGCAAACCGAGTCGAGTCAAAGCTGTTTACGGGTGAAGCACTCGAAGGGAGACATTAGTTCTCATTAGGTGGCAAGATGGCCACGAAGAGAAGAAGGCCTTCGTGCACAATCGCCTTCACGTGGACTGTCCTGCCTGCTTACGGCTCGGTCAAGTGATTTTTATTTGTCTACTTTTGGAGCTGGAGAAAATAAAGAACAAAAAAAACACCGTGCCTACACTAAAGGGCTGAAGAATTAATTGAATTCTAATCGACAGCAATGTGGTCAATGCAACTTTTGAATTGCACAGCCTGCAACTTGGGGAGGGGGGGGGGGGGGGGGGCATAATACAAGCAATGCTTCATTTCAGTTGAGAGAGCGAGCGAGAGAGAGTTACCTCAGGCTCATTGATAATGACGTACCTGCGCGGCCTGTCCGTTAGCCCGATAGCACAAACTACTTAGGCGCTAACTGGAAAATCAATAGGCTGCTCGCTCAGAGCCCATGCCTCTTTGTGATTGGCAGCCGCGGGGCGGGTGGGGGGAGGGGTCACCGAGGGGAAGAGCGCTCCCGCTTTCGGGTAACGATCGGCTCGCTCCTTTTCCGAAACACTCGGCTGATTTTCTCCGAGCGAGCGAGCATCAATCCAGACGGAGCGGCTTACCCCGGGTAGCCGTCACCGCCCCGCTAATTAGGCTTAGCAATGTCTTCTCAATGGGGGGGGCCCTTCTCACTGGATGCTGACCTTCAAGGAAATGTACAACACTGGCAGGGTTGTAGAAGAAGACAAAAAAAATGGACGGTTTGTCGTTTTTGCATGAAACACTTTTTGTATTGTCTCGGTCGTTTTATTCCTTGCAAGTAAAAACATTTTGGATGAAATTAAAATTTAAAAGCCCCCCCCGCCCGAACTTCAATCAGCGTTTACATCATACAGAATATCTTGACAAAACGTTGGGCCGCCCGTCCTCACTTCCTCATTCAGTCGGTATTAGAAAGCTCAAAGCCCGGCTCTGCAACAACACATGCAATATTGATGCCTGGCGTTGAAAACGCCGAGAGTGCTGCCGCTGCTGAACGCGCACACACACACTCAAGCATCTCTCTGCCGAGCAGATGCTTCGCCGCCGTCCGCCAATTAGTCGCCTGCGATGATTTTTCTTTTTGGGAGCGAGCAGCTGCCACGAGAGAAGGAACATCGCTAACACTTGGCGGCGAGGATGTCTGTTTACATATCTGATGCGTTTGTATTCGTTGCTCATGGGAGCGAAGGGGGGGTGGGGTGGGTTACCCCCCCACATAATTGTAGTCATAACACTAACACGATGTTCTCTAGATGATATCTTGTGTATGTTTTGGGAACAAATCTGGCCTTGGAGGAGGTTCTAGTCATCGCAAATGTATACACGGTAGCTTGATGACCACCTGGGGGGGGGGGGGAAATGGAGTGCAAAATGGAGACATGGCAAAAATACTTTAAAAAAAAAAAATTAAAAACAGATTTTAACATATTTTTTCGCGCTAGGATATTTTAGATCAACCTTATTACTTCTTTCATTGTTTTTCCAATGCAGACAGATCGCACACGTAGCATATCGGGACTAGCGGCGAAAGCCAACGGGGACCAGAACAGATCCGTTATGTCTTTATAGAAGCCCCCCGGCTTTGTGTCATCATATATTACGCGAAGCTACAGTTAGCGTGTCCTTCATAATATTTGGACACTTCCTCTCCACCCTGCGTCGATTTATTCCTCCGGAGCGCCGTGCGAGATAATAAACAGTCGCACACCCACGCGATCCCCCCCCCCCCCCCCCCCCCCAAGAGTATCCATAATCCTCCATTTTACCGTCCAACACCACATTAGGACACCGAGTCGCTACTCTGAACAAGAATGGAGTTAAAATTATCGCCAAGAGACACCATCTTATGTGGTCTCAGAAATTGTGACGATAGCCGTAGAAAAGACGGTTTGGCTGCCCGGCATAAAAGTAAATGCTCTTCCACTGCCTGGAGCCTTACGGCATGATTTGAATAAAAAAAAACCTGATGAAGTGCAGAGTGTGTGTAGCAAAAGAGAGCTAATTAATCTTTGGCTTTTTTTCTGACATTTCTGCGGCTTTAAGCGGAGAAAGCGCTCTCACAGCTGGCCCGCGATGCTTTGCTTCATCTCGCCGCTATTCTTAGATCTGGTCAGCAAACGCAGTCATGCGTTGTCAAAAAAATAAGCACGTGAAAATAAAGAAAGCATAACATTACGGTATATTTTTTTCCCCCCTCGACTGCCATCGTCAGCGTTGTAGGCTGCGAAAGCTCATAATGACATTTTCCACACGGCAAAAACAGAAGGGCAGCTGTTGGCTCTTGACCTATATTGAATTGTTCAATCGGAATAATTGCGTGGTTTTCGTCAAATTGTTGGAGGGAAGTCTCTCCCGGCGAGGTAGCGCCGCTACTTTCTTTATAAAGCGTCACAAATCATCATCGCAAATCAAATTTGAAATGCAAATAGTTGGTAAAAGTAAATGTGTAGAAATCAATTTAGGGTTTTTGTTTATGTTTAATGGGTTCTTAGAGTACTCAGATGTAAGTGGAAAAAAAAAATCAAAATTAAATCAGAATAAAATTTTAAATATACAACCAAAGATATTAGAATTAAGTTTGTAGTCTATTTAAAACATGTTCAATTCAGGACTGTTTTTTTTTTACGTTTAAACATTTCCATGCCAATTTAGTTTTTAATTTAGTTTATTTTTTTTAAATTAAAACCAAGCCTCGTTTTTGATGAACACTTGGGCCTTCTATGCTACTGTATTTCAGTGTTCATTATGGGGGTGCTTGGATGGACAGGCTAAATATTTTTGGGGAGCAATCACATTCCATATTTTTTTTTTAAATTGCTAATACGTGACTAAAAGTCAGACAAACGTTTTTGCTTTTATATAAAGCCACAGCAAAATTACACTTATATCTTTTTGCTGTCCTGCGCCAGCGTTTTTATTAATATAGGGTATATAAAAAAAAAAAGATCGCTAACCTCCTTTTTTTTTTTTTTGGGAGGTGGGACACCAATGCGTAAAGGTGCATGCGTGGACCACTCGCGTTTATGTAGTGTGTGTGTGCGTGTATCAATCGCTCTCTCTCGCGCTCTCTCTCTCTCTTTCTGTCGCGCGCCCCCCTCCAGCCGCTTCGGCAGCCGCTGATTGGCTGCGCGCGGCCGGGCAGCCTTCACTCTTGCCGGAGGAGCAAGCCGGACCTCCTTCACTCTCGCTCCGGTGCGCCATTCATAAAAGTGCGCCGAGGCGGACGGGCAGGACCATGAGCGAGCCGCAGCGTCCAGGTCGGACTTTGTAGAGCCGAGAAGCAGGAGTAAGAACTTTTTGGGTTTGGGCTATATAATTTTTTTTTTTTTTTTTGGAGCTGCGTTTTGTGTTCCCCCCACCCACCCCACCGGTAAGCGTTGGATCCGTCAGCCTATTGCGACTCCCCGGCGTACGGCCCGGACCTGTGCCCCAACATGATCGCCACCCAGGCCAAGCTGGTGTACCAGCTCAACAAGTACCACGGCGAGCGGTGCCAGGCGCGCAAGGCCGCCATCGCCAAGACCATCCGCGAGGTGTGCAAGGTGGTCTCGGACGTGCTGAAGGAGGTGGAGGTGCAGGAGCCGCGCTTCATCAGCTCGCTGAGCGAGATCGACGCGCGCTACGAGGGCATGGAGGTCACGTCGCCCAACGAGTTCGAGGTGGTGCTCTACCTCAACCAGATGGGCGTGTTCAACTTCGTGGACGACGGCTCGCTGCCCGGCTGCGCCGTGCTCAAGCTGAGCGACGGCCGCAAGCGCAGCATGTCGCTGTGGGTGGAGTTCATCACCGCCTCGGGCTACCTGTCGGCGCGCAAGATCCGCTCGCGCTTCCAGACGCTGGTGGCGCAGGCGGTGGACAAGTGCAGCTACCGCGACGTGGTCAAGATGGTGGCGGACACCAGCGAGGTGCGGCTGCGCATCCGCGAGCGCTACGTGGTGCAGATCACGCCGGCCTTCAAGTGCACGGGCATCTGGCCGCGCAGCGCGGCGCAGTGGCCGGCGGCGCACATTCCCTGGCCGGGCCCCAACCGCGTGGCCGAAGTCAAAGCGGAGGGCTTCAACCTGCTCTCCAAGGAGTGCTACTCGCTCACCGGCAAGCAGAGCTCGGCCGAGAGCGACGCCTGGGTGCTGCAGTTCAGCGAGGCCGAGAACCGGCTGCTGATGGCCGGCTGCCGCAAGAAGTGCCTGTCGGTGCTCAAGACCCTGCGCGACCGCCACCTGGAGCTGCCCGGCCAGCCGCTCAACAGCTACCACATGAAGACGCTGCTGCTGTACGAGTGCGAGAAGCACCCGCGCGAGGCCGACTGGGACGAGGCGTGCCTGGGAGACCGGCTCAACGGAATCCTGCTGCAGCTCATCTCCTGCCTGCAATGCCGACGCTGCCCGCACTACTTCCTGCCTAACCTGGACCTCTTTCAGGGCAAGCCGCACTCGGCTCTGGAGGCGGCCGCCAAGCAGACGTGGAGGCTGGCCAGGGAGATCCTTACCAATGCCAAGAGCTTGGACAAATTATAAAAGAAAGAAAAAAAAAAACCACGCAAACTCCCGGCTCGTATTTTTTTTGTTTTGTTTTGCGACTCGACCGTGATGTTAAAAAAAAAAAAAAAGACAGTTTGGGGGTTTTGGAGCTGAAGAAGGAAAAGGACGAGAAGGTATTTGTTTTCCTTTTTAAATGTTCTCACCAAGTGAAGGAACTTTTATTTAAAAAATGCAATGAAAGCATCGTGCCAAGGTGGTTTTCTTTTGGTGGGGTTGGGGGGGAGGGGGGGAAGAAATGTTAATAAAATGTTGCAAGTGTACAATTTAGGCCTCGTGGCGTGACTTAAATTTATTTTTGGGGGGGGGGTTGCAGAAAAGCACGAATGCATTTAAATTCACTCATTTCTGGCGCAGTGAAATGTCCAAAAAATGAAACGTGCATGAATGCACGCTCCCTGTTTGCAGACGTTAAAATCCTCCCACTGATTTATTTCAAACGTTCCTATGCCACGTGTGAGCAACATTCAGATGAATCCATTATTATTTTACTCAAGTTCGGCATTGCTAATGTATAACCCTCAAAATATATTTGAAACCACAGAGGAACGAAAAGGAGCCACCTGTAGCTCCACAAAAGTAGCATTTCAAATTCAAGTCATGCCATCTATTAATTCTTTTTTTAATCAGCTCCAGCGCGACTATTTTTGCTCTCTCGTTTTACTTTTAATTATTAAAACAACAGTATTGTCATTAAATTATGTAAATGCGAGTAGCACCATGTAATGCGCGCGCCTGCAACTTTGTTTCAAAAGAAAAAGCGCTCGAAAAGATTCCGGTTTACCTTTGGCTCGAGGGTCTTGAAGGTCGGCTCGTCCTCGTCCACCTCGAAGTAGAGCTCGGAGGAGGTGATGGACAGGGTGCCTCGCACCACCGCGGCCGGAGCCACCAGCTGGGCCGCCGTGCTCACGTTGACCGGGCCTGCCGGTGCAGCGGGGGAATGCGCGTGCACGCGCACATAAGGATAGTCAGAAAGGGGCCATTTAAAAAAAGGACAAAATATCTCTTGTTAATTAAAAGACGATGGAATCGTACAAATGAATATATTTAATCCCGTGAAAGCCTTAAGGGAATTATGAAATAGAAGGAGGAATGATTAATAAATTAAAACAGACCGATAGAAATAATTAAAAAATGCATCGGATCCCCCTGCAATTTTTTTTTCTAGATTGTCCACATGCAAACGAAGCTCTTTCGCGGATTTTCAAAAATTGCAGACTCAATGTGACAATTGTTAAAACACACAAACACACATATGACTTGACATAAATACATAAGAGTTTAAATCAAGTGGAATTCTTAAAAATGCTAATGCATTCTCACTGTGCGTTATTTTAATAGAGCCAGTTATAAAGGGATTACCAGACTATAATATTTAATTAGCAGTATTTTGATTCCAATGGGCGGCAAAGTAGATTGGATTTGGTGTATATTAAGTTTTTAATTTAATACAGTGCAAATATCTAAAATATGTAGAAATGTATCCCAAAAAGTGCATTTATATTTCCCCCCCTTTTTTTTATATCAATTTAAATAAATTAATTCTCTGGTAGCATATAGCCTCTCATGCAGCTAGCATGAATTATTACAAATAGTTGTTTTCAGCGACAGGGTCAATATATTAGGAACAGCTCTGGATACAACCCTGCTACTAAACTAAAGGTTGAAGTAGATACGGTATGTTAAGAGAGCAATGGAGTCATACTGGGCACCCTCCAGTTTCTGTTATGGCACTGTGAGGCTTTTGAATATTTTGCTTGCCTTGTGGAGTGACATTAGGAGCAGCTCTCCAATTAACTGAAGCGTATGACGACAGAAAGCCACCGCATAATGACACCCTCCGTTTCGACATATATGATGTTCGCTGTGAGCTTGTCAGAATATTAGGAACACTTGTCATAATAAAAAGATTAAAACTTGAAATCCTTGCATAGGGATAGACAGACAGTCAGCATTTAACCCTGGTTAAAAAAAACAACTTGTATTTGTTTTGGGATAAACTGGTCATTTATAGAGCTTTAAAATCTAAATTATTGACATTTATGGCAACAGTGTTTTTTTAGATCAACAAAGGAAGCGAGTTGCTTGCTCCAAAAGAATTTGCTGACTTTTCGCTTATAGCTTTAAATTTTAGGGACAAGTGTTGTAAACGTCTTTGTCGACAATTTTGACATTAGCAAAACATCATATTTTGCTTTACTACCCAATTTAAATTTTTACAAACGTTTGTTGCCTTTTTGAGCTGTCCCAACTTCTATTTTTTAAAATTTTATTTCATGTGAAAAGAACCACCAGATAACCCCACCAGGTTACCACCAATAGTTTTTTCTTTTCGTACCGGTAAAGTTTTCAAGATCTTTCTCCTCCAGAGACGACAGTGTGTCGTCGTCGACGTCCAGCGAGGCGTCGCTCTCGGAGTTCTGGTGAGCCACAGCCTGACTCTTGATGGAGCGCTTGCCTTTCAGCACGTCGTCTTCTGACACTGCATGACACACAAGAGGACATCCAGGAATGCAGCATGCTTCAATACCCTCCACCTTTTTACACCACCTTCAAAATAATCATTTTATATATATATATATTTTGGAATACACATCCGAAGCACCTCGTGGTTGCAGCTTAAAATGCGAGCATGTGCTCCAAGTCGCTAATCTCTGCTCAGAAAAAAAAAAGTGATCAGTTGTAAACATGTCGCCGGTGACGCGGCCACTCTGAAAATTTCGAGGCCCGAAACGTTGCCAGTAGTTCACGACAAGCTGGCGCGAGGCATGATGGAGGTGAAATGACAAGGTGGAAAATGACAAACTAATGAGAGAATTAGCAGAGCTGTTGTGACAGGCTGCCAAGTCGCACACACCGACGCTTTGCTCGTAGCGTATGATGGGACTGTTAACTTCACATATTTGGCATCAAAAAGTAAACATTGTTGGAGGAGTTCGGGAAATATTTCACGTGCTTCACCGTTCCCATGTTGAACGATTCGAATATGCCCAAACACAATTTGGGTAAAAACAATTCAAATTCGGAAAACCAAAATGGAATTCGGTTGGTGTTTGACATGCGACAACTGTAAAACTGAAATTAAAAATGAATTCTAAAACATATGACACAGAAAATGTTTTAGAGTGAATGCATAAGAAAAAACTCAATATTAACACAAATTCAAATTAAATAAATCAAAACTAAATGTAAGGACTAACACTAGTATCATAAAAATAGAAGTACATAGAAAAAAAGTACATTTAGTAAAATATAGAATGAGAAATAGCAAAATATTTAAGTAAAAAAAATACAATAAAAATTCAATTTAAATTTTGAACAATAAAACACAAACAAAATGACAACCAAACAGTTTTGCAAATTTAAATAAAGGAAAGAATCATCAGAAACACTTTCAATAGCGGCAGGTGTGTGCTGATTTCCATTTCAAACATCAGTTTCAAAGTGATGGGTCAATACTGCATCCCCCGCTTGTAAGTAGGGGTGTGTACACTTGTGCAACCACATTATCTCAATGCAGGTTATCGGTGACAATGTGGGACGTTTTCAAATAACAATTTGGTCTTATTTTGCAAATCACAAAAACCCGGCATTTGAACAAGAGTGTGTGTGTGTGCGTGTGTGTGTGTGTACACGTGTAATCCCTTTTAATCCAGTCAGTCAGCAAACATTGTTGTGTTGCCTTCTATCAACACCCCAAGGTAGATCAAGTCAGGGCAAAAGGAAAAACAAAACACGCACAGCTGCGACGTGCGTCTTTGAAGAGTTGGGGGCCCGTGAAAAAAAAAAAAAAAAAAAAACTCTTGTCATGGAAAATATGCAGCCGGCTGATATTTAGAATGCTCTTCCTGTAATTAGGCCTCCCTGGAGAATTAGTTAGCTGTGCTGAAATTACTACCAGTGCCCCCCCCCCCCACCCCCCTGTCTTAATACGTACCACATGACTGTTCACACCAGGCCAGTGGGCATGAAAGATTTGGGGGGGGGCTCCAAAACAGAGATGGATTTCAAATTTGACACTTTTCACTTGGAAACGCCGCCCTGCGCTAAACAACTGCATGCTACCAGGCAATGTAATTTTAAAATGCCAATTTACAGTATTATTCCATGATCTTAATTAATATAGATATTAAAATTGCCCCGTATTGAAATCTACCGAGCTGTTGAGTTTCAATCGAAATAAAAGCAGATAACATTGAATCACAACATTTGAAATGAATAAATCTCACAATAAAAAAAAATGTATCAAAAATGAGTCCCTCGATGAACAGAGACATTAGTCATCAGGACCCCCCCCCCCCCCCTCCCCGGCGAGGTGGTAATTTCCAGACGTAAACAGTTGACCCCGATTTACCGTCAGTCTTGCGACCATCTTGGCATGCCATGAATGACGACAGTTGTTCGTAACGCGGATATCCCGCAAAAAAAAAAAAAAAAAAAATCTGAATTGAGGGCCATCCCTGTCCCCTGATGGGAAGCGAGAGGGTGCGTTTCTTTTCGCCACCCCCTCCCCTCCCCTTCCCCGCGTGTGATGAACATAATTACAGCCAGATATGACCTTTGCGCTCTGCGCTCGGCAAGCAGGGCCCGACGTTCTCATCTCCAGTTGCGCTTCCGCAACAAATGTCGGGTCGGCGAAAACAAGACGAAAGGTTACAAAGGAGAAAAAAAAAAAAAGTCAAGAGTTATTTTAATGATATATTCCCAAGATGGGAGGCAGCGTATTTTGACTCCTGCCATGTTGTGCTATGAAGAAAAGGTGACAAAAAAAGAAGCTAGCCATATTTTGAGATCTTCTTGACAGAAATCGTACGGCGGAGCTAACACCTGCCGTGAGTGCGGTTTGGTGCCTTCCATTTGCCCTGGCGTATTTTCACAAAAGCATCCCTCATTAGAACACCAGTTTACATTTAAAAAATAAAATAAAGCACAATGTCTCCTTCAACACAATTGTACTTAAAACCGGTGTAGCGTTGAGCCACGCTATTCCCATATGAATATTCAGAAAGTAAAAAGAGAATAGAAATGTTACTTACCATTGATACCGGCCACTGTTGTGCAATAAAGAAACAGAAAAATAAACAATGTAAAACCAGTTGCGGCTCAAGTGAATCCAATCGGGCACCTGCCGCTAACAGCTAGCAGCTAACATCGAGGTGACTCACCGTGCTCGGCGGCGGCCTTGAGCGTGGCCTCCGAGTGGGTGGATCCAAAGGGGTTCCTGACAAAGCGCCGTCGCCGTCTTAAGTCGTCCTCCCAGTAGTCCAGGCGCCAGAACTCCCTGGGCCGGCTGCAGCGAGACAGCGAGAGGTACGAGCACACGTGTTAGCAATTACCTAGCCGGCGTGCTACGGCCGGGCTCGAGCGCTAATGCCCCATAAAGCTGCCATTGTGTGTCATTTTTGGTGAAAAACTTGGGAACGGTGGTCGCCCATCCGGTTGAGAACCGGTACCCATCTGTGGGACATTTGGTACTGGCTCTGAGAACTTTTGATAAGAGTCTGGAAAAGATTTATTTTGATAATCAGGTGCATCTGCTGTGTCTTTGTAAGCGGTCGTAAAAAAATAAGTCTATAAATTTGCAGAGTTCGACAAAAACTACTTTCAAATCAAATATATTTCATTTTTAAGAATTATTTTCAGACATTTAGAAAAATATTTATAATGTTGAAACTACATAAAATAATATTAGTGATATTGGATAAACTTTTGTATTCCAACAAATGTTCATCTAATAAAGGTTGCTTCGTTTTGGATGAGTTAAATAAACTACAGGAACAAGACGTTTGAATTAAAACATTTTTACACTAGCATGAAATTGAATAATGCTAAAAAAAATGGACTCATCCCCGCCGTCTACATTTTTTAGCTACGATGAATTGAAAACACGCATGGCAAATCAGTCACGTGTGCTATCGGTTTGCAGGGGGGACGCGGTTTATAGTTTTAGCGGCGCGGCGGCTGCGGGAAGAACCCCGGCGTGCTTTATGCTCCAGCTGGGGGCGCCTCACAAATCTTCCTCTCTAATGGCAACGATCACACTGCGGCCTTTAAAAG
Organism: Syngnathus scovelli; assembly: GCF_024217435.2. NCBI lineage: Eukaryota > Metazoa > Chordata > Actinopteri > Syngnathiformes > Syngnathidae > Syngnathus > Syngnathus scovelli. Next base: position 1,888,786 of record NC_090851.1, on the reverse strand, counting down.
AGCTTTGCGGGAGAAAATGACGACAATTCCTCCAAAACGGGCCTCTTAAAGCCTTGATGTCTGTTTGGGAGGAAAAACAAAAAAAAAGAGAAACTTAAAAGGCATCACCCTTAAGATTAAGGATAAAACTATTAAGACCTCTGCCAAGGGCAGACTGGTAACTATAATTACTAGTATTGAATCCAAGTGGCTTTATAAGAGATTAGTCTCGTTCCTTCATTCGTTCTGTGAGCATCCTGGGGCAAAAAAATGGAGGCCATTCATTAGTTTTGCGCTAAGTGCTAAGATGCTAATGGTGTCTCGCATTGTTTGTTAGCATGAAGCTATGCGGAATCTGTTTTAAAAATACACCACGTTAGTTTTATGTTTAGTTTGAAAGTCAAATTGAACTGGAAGTGATAGGAAGCAGTTTAAAGCCTCTTTTTTGAAAAACTGTTTGCTACGGTGCCGCCATTTTGTTTAGTGCCACCATGCAGTTTGCGGACATTGTAAAAAGTATGTCCGCTCGTATCTCAAAGTGACAAAGTAACTAGCCACCAGTCCAGGTTGTCTCTCATCCCTGACTATTTTGTGTCTTGAACCTTTCAAGTCCCCGCAGTGTGTTTGTCCGCGATAGTGCACGCATTTCATCATTCTGCCCGCGATGGGATTCATGTAAGGAAAATAATTATTGAGCTCCGGATCAGGACACAACATGTCCCGAAAGAAGGTCGGGGGGGGGAGTCCTATTTGCGCCTCGCACAATCCACATTAATCCATCAGGAGTGGTGAGCCGGAGTAATTAGTCATAGGACGGACGGTAACGTACGGTGGGGGTGGGCACGGGACAACCTCTGCCAGTGTCGGAAGGGAAGGGGGTGACAATGGGGGTCCTAATGACGACAGAGCGTGAAAGATACCTCGACCGCTTGCGCTTCCGCAAAGGCCATAAATTATTCAGCGCTCGTTCATCCCGCTCGGGCGTGTCCTTGGCACGATTTACTGCCGCGCCGTTGCTGCCGCCGCGCTTCAAAATAACAACAATTAAAATAACAAAAGGGGGGCCGACGTGAGGTGGATGGCGCCGACCGCTTTTGTGTAATTACTAATTAGCGCCCTCGTAAAAAGGCATCTGGACAGCCTTCTCGTTAAGTCACTCAAGAAATACAGCGGAGAGGCGGGTTTATACACTTTTAGCAATGATGTTAACAGGACAGATAATTAAAAAGTTGAGGTTTAGTAAATGCTACCGCAGAACGAGCGATAATGGTTCTTGTCCCTATCCATGTTCAGATTTAATCAATAATGCAAAGAGATAAGAATTACAACCGGATAGGACATTGTGTGCCGGATGTGGCAAAGCGGCCCCAGAACATAACCTTTGTGATCACAAAACTGTCCTTCAAAAAAAATCACCACACCGCCTTCATTTCCAGCAGAAAAGATTCAATTAGGTTCAGGATATAGCCATTAAAATAAAAAAATTAAAAAAATTCTGGTTAACTGTTGTGATGAAACAATGACAAAGAATTTCTTGCCAAAATGGCTGCTTCAAAACAAAATGGCCGACATCTATCCTCCCAATATAAGACCAGCAAATTTCATTTTGACAGGTCCGAGTGGTGTCCGTTATTTTCTTTTCTTTTCCTCTTTACTCGCAATTGAAGTTTTAATGGCACCATTGCTCTTTTTTTTCTCTCAAGGAAAAATTGCTGGCCTTAAACACAAACGCGTTACGCTCCTTCAACGTCCTTCCGTGGCCTTTGCTGTGCGTTTAAGACAAATTATTTGCCATCTACAATCGGCCGTTTTAAACGCAATGGAATATTTTTTCCTCCCGTCTGCGAACGTTTGAGCGAGTACGGCAAATGTCGTGGCTATGTAAATGATACGAGATGACCTTTCTGGCAGCGAGCGAGCGAAGCCGCTTTCATATATCACCACAAGTGACTGCGCTTGGGCACAAACAGTCATACATAACCTTTTCCACTAAATTAATTTGGGTGTACGGTCAACGAGAGGCGCCGATTCCCCGGCCCTCGCTTATTTGACATTAATACCGCTCGCTATTGCCCCCCCTCTTCAAATTGCTCAAACGCGAGCGGCTCTTTTTTTTTTTTTTTTTTTTGCCGCCATTTGCATATAGGGCAGAAATGGCGAGATTGAGGATTTGTCATGCGGGGCGATCACTGCCAGGCTTTTTTTGACAAAGAGCCGGCGCTCCGGCGAGTCGTCGCCAAGAGTCAAATTAAAAAAATAGAGGGGCAAACACCTTCCCGCCCGAGATTGTTTGCTGTGATTAAGTCCCAGCCGGGTGATTTCCCTTCCCGGACCTTTAAAGAGAGCATCTACATGTGTGTATGTTAATTCACCTTGGCTAATGTTTGGGGGGGGGGGGATGAGGTAATGTTGGGGTCACGGAATACGATAGCGGCTAGCCAACGACACTATTTTCTGCAAATTAGGAAAAGGGCTCTTTGTTTTAATAAACATTTTATTGCCGTTTGTGCTACTAGCGCGTCTAATCGCAGTGGTTAGCCGAGTATTTTTGACAGTATAAAACCGCCCTTCTTTTATTTTGAAAGTAGAATTGCTTTTCAGACGCGAGACTTTTATGGTGTGATGTCTTTACACCATGTCGCGTAAAACTGTCCTTCAAAACTCATTTATGTGCTAAAACTAAAGAAGAAGAAAACCCAATTGCCCTTATTTTGTTTTAATTTAAACCTTTACTGTTGTTTCTGGTACTGAAGGTGTCCAAGAATAGTAGTTGCGGTGTGTTTTTAGCGACGACATACTTTGTTTGAATGTTTACTTGCATTTTTTGGGGTTGCGTAATGTCAGTGGTTTGTGGCGCGTTTTTATGAAATCCGCCAGTGTAAAACTGTCCATCAAAGTGTGCGCTTAAGCGGAGACATTAGCCAAAACAGCTGACTTGTGTTTTACAAACTGAAATTTCAGCACGTACTTAGATGTTAACTCATTCAGTTAAAGGGCAAGATAATCACACGTACATTTTTGTATATATATTTTGTACAAAATCTATTTTTCCACCTAAAATAAAATAAATATTCTCACAAGGAAGGCTTACTAATAATTTGACGGACCAATTACCACCAATTCAACTCAAGAGCTTTCTATAAGCACTCGGGACTAAAACAAGACGCGGCGGCGATGTTGCATGCGAGCGATCAAAGCGCTCCCCCCCCTCCCCGGTACCCCGCCACTAAATGAAAGCATGCAAATTGAGCCCTAATTATCAGCGGGTTCATGCGCGCCTTTGCAATTAGCAGCAATTACCCTCGTAAAAATCCAGCGAAAAAAAAAAAAAAAAAAAAGGTGGGCAATTACGCAATAATTATGACTATTTTCTCACGAATCCAAAACTACGACGTTTAAGACATTAAGTCGTAAATAATAATCAATAGTGTGAAGAAAGGCGAGGGTTTGTAAATACACGGCGAAGCTGAAGTGGCCCCATCTGTATTTTTGATGAAGCGTCACATTTTTCCTTGGTGTTTTTGACAACAGGCCGTTATGGCCATTTATCAGCGCCGCTGCCGGGTAATGAAGGGCATCCGTCGGACCCGGGTTGCATAATTCCGCCATTACCGGCCCATTTTAATAATCCCCTGACCTCCAGCTTTCAGAGATGCTCTTGAACGGAGGTGACAAATCTGACGGCTCAGCCCCGCGTGTCCGTCACACCCCGAAAAGTAAGACAAAAAAAGAAAATGGCGGAGGAGCTCAAGGTTAGATGGGGATAAATAACTGAGAGGGGGATAAAAACTAGAAATATACAAGCATCGTTTAGAATAAGTAAAAGTAGTCTTTGAAGGACGACAAAAATGTTTGATCCAAGCCAGACGTCATTAAAAAGTAATGATGATTTTTTTTGAAGTTCTAAAGGAGCTCGTTTTTGTGACAACACAGTTTAGCGATGCCCGCTATTTGGATCATATAAAAAAAAAGGCGAATAAAAACACGGAGGCTCATCCTCCGTTTGTTCCTCGGCGCTGCTAGCAGGAACTGCTGGATTCCCAAGATAAAGGCCATATTTGGGAAGGACGGGGTTGGGGGTGGGGGGGGGGGGCAAAAGTGGCAAAATAAATGGCCTGCTGGCGCCCGGGCGTAATTACAGCTGCGGTTTGAGTGTACCTATCTATCAGGAGCGAGAGGAGGTGCTGAAGGTGTTAGTCAAAGGAGATAGCCTTTGACTAACTACCGGCCCCTGACAATCGATACGCGCCACATATTGCACCTGGCGAGAAAGTGCTAGGGGAAGGGAGGGGGGAGCGGGGACGCCTCAATGCTTTTTCATTCAGATATTGATCAGCCTAGCTTTTATCGTGACCTTGGCTATATACTTTCTTAAGGGTATATGAAACTCGTAAATCTGAGAGTTGCAACAAAAGTGCGGCCGAGAGCGGCCATCTTTTATCCCCGGCGCTGTTAAGACTCGACTTACGACGACCTCGGTCGGCCGCCCGTTATTCTAACTTCCTTTTGAGAAATATTTAGTCGGAGTGCAACTCGGTAGATTTAATTTGATTTGACTTTTATGACAAACATCTGCTTGGAGTGTTTTTCCTCATAAACTTGTAAAATAATTGAAAATGGATGGCAGCAAGATTTCAAACCGACCTAAATTTGGGAATATTTACTCGGCTCCCAGCTGGTTCCGGAGGCGGCCGGCAAACACCGTCAACTTTTTTTTTTTAACATGCGGAGCTGCAAGCAGGCAAAAGGATGTTGTCTTTATCTGTGCTAGATGAATGTAAGCTAAACGCTGATGATCTCCATTGACGTGCACAAGTCCTATTTCCTTTTCCAGCCCTCCGCCGGTAGCAGAAAAAAAAAAAAAAATTTGCACGCGAAGGGGGCGACGTAGACGCAGTGCAGGCCTGGACTTGAACGCGTGCGATACATTGACAATTATGTATCATAATTGTGATTTAGGTCTGGAAAGGAGAAGCGTCCCGGGAGAGATTCATCAAGCTGCCGAGGCTTCTCATGCGCGCATTTGTCTTGTGGCGTGTCCTCGCCGTGGCGTGTGCGCCGTCTATAGGAAGCTCGCCAGAAGCGGGGTGAAGCTCTTGTTCCGAGTCAATTTCATGGTCAAGTATCAAAACAAGTAGCAACCTTGATGCCCACATTAGAGGGCAGAGGTCAGGATAGAATTTGGGTGAATTCTGAGTGAGTTTATTTTTTTGTGAAAAAAAAATAAAAATAAATTATTGCACTTGACGTTGCTTTGCTGCAACTCATTTTTTATGATTTTTATTTATTTATTTATTTTTCTAGTATTTTACTTGTTTTATTATTTTTGAGTGCATATCTGATAATATCTAATATTTGTGTTCAAGGCAAAAGAACAAAAAAAATTCATCCAAATGGCTCTGAATCTACTTTTGTTGTATCTTTGAGCAGGTTCTGCTACTTCCTCTAGGTGGCCCAAAAAAAAAAAAAATGACACAGCACAGGATGATCCAGTAATGCCAATATCAATAGTTTGTCCATTACAGGTCAGCTAACTGTCCGGCCAAGCGGTTACAAATCCGTCCGTTTTCCATCTCGCGATCGATACGGCCCCATACTGTTTAAATTTTGCCCGTATTGATTTCCTCGGCGGCGCGCCGAGCATTCGTCTTTTTTTTTCTGAAGCGGCGGAAGATTTGATTTAGTGGGGAAAAATTGGAGTGCATATCACAAAGATTTTTCGCCGGGGCGGGCGGGCGGGCGAGAGTGTGACAAGCCGAAAAGATGGATGTCCCTCGGCTGGGAAGCCTCTAGCCTAAGGGTGTCCATTAGAGCGCCTCTGCTGCAGAAAATGAGCTGCTCGTATGAGGGAGAGGAAAAGAAGGGGGGGGGGGGGGGGAGCCCTAGAATAAAGCCAGAATAAAAAGGGATGCTGATGCAGCCATAAAAAAGAAGAAGGCCTACAAACACCAGCGATATGGGTTGTATCCCTACGGGCACTTCTCAAATTGTTCCGGGCATAATGTGGATCATAAAAAGAAAATTGCTCATTAAAACAATCGACTTTTATTTGTGTGTCCTCGATTGCTCCAATCTGGCCCGCTCTGATTGGTTGACGTCACGCTATCGACCCCTGCTGAGTAGGGACTAAAAATAGTACCTGCTAGTATGGTTCTGTATTCCAATTTTCGGTCAGCTTCCATCATATCGGCCGACGGATCGTGACCCGAATAAACACGCCACGTCGAGGTGTGCGATGTTCGGAAATGGGACAGGCGGACGAGAAGGGATGAACAGGTGCGTGACAGACGAGAGCGTGAAAACGACGGATTCTGCCTTTTGTCTGGCGGGCGGCAATCCTCGGCGGACGCCAAGCGCACAAACATGAAGGAGGGGGGAAAAAAAATTACAGCTCACATAACGGCCGTTTCCTCGAGAGGCCGCGGCTGCCAGGAAGCTGGATATTAAGACACAAATTGCGTTCAGGCGGGTCACGATGATATTAGACGGCGGCGACAATTCCCAGCAGCCGGCCGGGAGATAATATTTTCATTCCTCGACTCTTTATTGAAGGGAAACTTTGGGGAATACGCCTTTTTTTTTTTTTTTTAAATGGTGTGTGCGTGTAACAAAACTGTGGTAACTGCTACATATTGCCTTTGTTTGTTTCGAAAAATGTCTTCCTCGAGAGTGCTCGTGTTCAATTTAATTTTTTCGCAATCATCAATTGCTTCCATCGGTTCCATTGGTGTATATTTTTTTTAGCTAATATTGTACTTTATATCTCTATAGTGTGCATTTTCCTATCTATTCTATTTTGTCTATCAGCCAAAATAAATGTCATATTTTTCATTTAATTTTTATACTTTACACAAGTATCTAATTACAGGTGTTTATTTTTTTATTAAATGTGCATTTTGTTTCACGTGCTCCTTTTTTTCTTCTCAGTTTGTTTTTTATTTCTGTTTTTAAAGTATTAGCGTATTTTGCAACTATTTATTTTTGTATATTTTATTTGTAAAAAAAAATAATAAACGATTTCATCAATCCAAAATAAATGAGTAATATTTATTACACTCAGCATTTTTTCTCACATTCTATTTCCGTCGAAAGAGTGCATTTTTTATTTTTGGGTCTAATTTGGGTATATTTTTCAAAAGTATTTTCTCATACAGTTTTTTTTTTAAAATTCTTTAGTATATGAAAACATTTCTCACGTGGGGCTGCAGGTGTTCTTTTTTTTTTTTACGATTTCTCCGAGCCAGATGTTCCCGCAATGAGAGCCTCGGCCGCTGTGGTGCGAAAGTCGCGCCGCCTGACCTTCGCAGTAATTGACCGAAAATATTGACGTAACGGCACCGGACTGATTGTGATTTATGAAAAGAGAGCCGCTCTGCGAGGCTCCGCGCCAATGACTCGGCGCCCCCATCGGCGGCCATTAGGAAAAGCATCAATAGCGGCCATGTCGGTAATGGGAGACTTTGTGGAGAACGCCGGCTTCCATTTGAATCGGAACGGCCTTTGTGTGAGTACGCTACAAGAAGAAAAGGAGAACAGGAAAGAGAGAGACTTGGACATGGAAGTACATGACGATAAAATGGATGGGGAGACAAAAGGGGATCCAAATGGCGTCTGTCTGGAGATTGCAGCAGCCTAACAAGCGTCATCACATGAGCGGGATGCATTAGGAGAAAATTTGTCATAATCTGTGATATTTATGGCTGTTAATCTGCATTTCTTAGTCGTCTTAGATTTAATATTTTGTATTTGCATATGCGTGTATTATTTAAGTCTTATATATTTTTTAAATTGTGTCTTCTATTTTGAAATTATGTCAATTTACTAAGTTTTGCTTTATTTATTTTTTAGCACTTCTTTTTACTAATGTTTCTGATATTTTATAAATATCTTTAAAGATTAAAATAGAATGAAATAAGGGAAAAAAATGAAAATAACGTTTGAAAAAATACCTTGACTGATTTAAAAAATAAATAAATAAATGGTGAGGCCATGTGACCTCTCCCAACCAATCAGCAGAGGAAGAAGTCAATGACGCCCTACCTGCCAGAAGAAGCTCCCCAGGCTCCGTGTTTGTCAGTGAGGATGTTGACGATCTTCTGGATGAGCTGCGTGGCCATCACGTGGTCTCGGTACTTAGCGGCCCGGATCAGGTGGTCGCACATTTTCTCCTCGTCGCGCTTCTCGGCTGAGTACTGAGCGCAGTGGGACTGCAGGAAAGAAAGTTCCAGAACAATCAAACGGTGCTATTCGCTATTTTTTTCTGTGCAATTTCTCAACGAAAATGCACAAAGTTGAAGTGAGTGAGTAAAGGAGGCAAAAAAAAAAGGAGTAGTGTTGGTAATTTCAGTGCTGGTGTCAAGTTGATTAATAACAGTGGACACATGGCTACTTGTGCCCCGCGGCACAGCCAATCACACCATAGCCGGGACATTTTTCTCTGTCGGAATATGTTATCGGGATCGAGTCTTTCCTGTTTGGAACCGATTCGCGACTCCGGTGTCGACTTTGCTGTAAGAAAATTAGTCTTATGAGACAATGACACATGGCAGCTGGTTAAAAAGGCATTTCCTCCCCAAAAGTTCACTTCATAAATTGCTTCCTCTTCATATCTGACAGAAGATCCATAGATATAAATCACATTAGAGGAGGCTTTTTTCTGCCGGCGTAAGCGCCTTAATTATCAATCTATGTCTCTTTGTGCGCCACGGCGGCGGGTCTTGACCCCTTGGGGGCAAGGGTGATTAAGAACGAGGGGAAAAGATGGCTCGGTAAACGGCCGCAAAATGGTGGCTGTCATGTGACCAGTCTACCGGCGATGGTAAAATTTCCATTCCGCTTGTCTGGGATTTGCCAAAGTTGCAGCGGGAGCATAAACACTCCATTGAGCAAAGGCGAGGTAGGAATGGTTGCCATTCAAAAAACCCCCGCTCCGCCCCTCCCCCATCCAAAACACATGGCAAGCACCGTGAAACCACACCGTTAGGCTTGTTTATAAGCGGGGAGAAGGAATAGCAGTTAACTACCCGGGGTCACTCCCATAAAGTGGACTTGAAAATGTTAATGAAGGCGGGTCAACGTGACGGAAAGGACAAACGCGCCAGTCTTTTCGGTGGCGGGGATGTTGAAGCCAGCGAACTCAATTAAATGTTCCGGGGTGGCTTGGCAAACTTGCGGACCGATTTTTTTCGTTGATCTGTCAAATCGGTGTTGGGAGCATATTTTTTCTATCGGAGTGAAGACTCGCAAATTTGTCAGTTTAGGCATGTCGAGGTTTCCCCCCGAACGAATTGCTCGACAGAATGATAATAAACAGCATGTGGGCCTTTTCTGACGTTTAGCAAAAGCGAGTACGATTTAGCCGTGACACCTTAATCGCGGCCGGCACCTTCCTCGGCCCGGCCCGGTGTCTCGGTTGAGACCAAAGCAAAACAGTTGGCGTTAATCGAGTCAATTACGCAGATGCGCGTCTCCCGCAATTCCTTCAGCGCTCAAATAAATAACAGTGGATGTATTTTGGAAAGGAGAGGGGAGGGGCGGGGGCTCCGGGAAGTGACTGCGAGGTGGAAAGAACAGGGAGCACCTCCAAAAAACACCTCAGTGGCCACATGGAGTGTGCTGAAGCGGATAGTCCAAGGTTACTTTTGGACAAAGATGGCGGCAAATGCAGAGTGATGGAGTTGCGGGGCGGAGATGAAGAAGCTGCCATCCGAGCGCGCTGACCGTTCCATTAAAGACGAAGAAGAGGAGGAGGAGGAAGATACTTTGTGCTGTGTTAACCTTGATGGCCGCTAGCCGGAATCTCTTTCGACTGGATTAGATTTTTTTTTTTTTTTTAAGCCCCAAGAGAGGGAGGGAGGGGAAAAAAAATCAATAGTGGGTAGCGGCGGGATGACAGCAGCATCATTCCAGAATTGAAGCGGCTGTCAGCCATTGTCATTTGCTGACTTTTGTTCGCCATTGTTCTTTTAAACCCTCATTTTTCTCGGGGCCCATTGTCGGAATTCCCCGGTGATGTTTTATGTTGCAATTTGGAAACTCCGGGGCGAGGGGGGGGGGGGGGGGGGGAAATCAAGCGAGAGAGGGTCTTTTCTTTTTCTGAAAATAAAATAACGATTGCCTGACCTATCCCTCCCCCTCCCCTTTTGTGTTTCGGCCATGTATTTTGCATTCTGGGCAATCAGAAAAAGGCTGCTTACCCCGCCGCGTTCCAGACCGCGTTTGTTGTAAAGCAAACCCCGCGGGAGGACTTGTCAACGCACGTGAGAAATTGGAGACCCTCGCGGAGCGACGGCCCGGCGGATGTGCCGCCGAGCGTCAAGAGATTGCAAATCAAGCGCGCTCGTGTCTTCAAACACGGCCTTAAAGCTCGTCTCCGCTGTTTTCGTCCGCGGCAACCTTCCTCTGTCACTCTAATTGATAAACAGAGGGCTGATAGGGCGTAATGAGCCTGTGTTCTCCTGCCAATTATGCCGGTTAACCCTCCCAACCCGGCGAGAGGAGGAGAAGGAGGCGTCGTGTGACAAGTGCAGCATTTCGATAATGATGAGAGGGAGAACTCGCGCTCCCTCTTCATTCGCATGCTGTGTGTGACGCTTACGGCGGACAAGGTGACCTGGAAAGTTAGAAAATAGAAACAAGAACGGGGTGGACCTGTCTGTCATGGCAAAAAAAAAATAGAGCAGTTTGGTTGTCGGGCAGATTAATACAATTGGCTCATATTTGAGAATTTAATTTGGATGTTTCTATGTGTTGGCAAAAGCGTAGTTTGATCTTTCAGTCGGACTCGCCCAATGAAAGAAGCGGCAGAGGAGGTACCGGGAGACTTCATTACGCTGACAAGACAGCGGGATGGAGACAGTTGTGTTCCCCCGACGGTCTTCGGCTGATGCAGTCTGCCGGGAAATGCTCGCTCAGCGCAAAAGAGACGGCTAAAAGTGCTATTTTGGGAAATAAATGGACTATAAAGTCGGCGTTTGGTGTTAAGAACAATATTGCGCTTAAATGGCCGCTGCTAAACTAGCTTTGTGGTGTCTGGACATGAGATTTTGTTTTTCTTTTTTTGGGAAGTTTGGACGTCAGTGGCAGTTTATTTTCCTTATTTTTTTTTCACATTTGGTATTTTATTTGCAAATATATTTATTGATTTTTATTTATTTTTTCTTGCACATTCGCTTAATTTATGCCGTTATTTCTGTAGTTAATATTTGCGGATAAAAATCTTAATTTAGTTGGTGAAATCTCTAATTTAGTTTTAAAATTAAATTCATTTTGGGGAATTTTCTTTGATTCTTTTCGCAGCAGCGGAATAATACGCCGCGAGAATCATCAGCTCAATATTAATGTCGTTAATTTGTGGCGGGGAGGGCCGGGCTCATTTTACAAGCTCAGCGGAGGGCGGCCAATGACGGCAAACATTAATTAGCGTGCTATCGTCTGGCTCTCATTGTAGCTCTCCGAGCGCCGATTCAATTACTCCATCTCACAGCGGGAGGATAAATCCAGGGAGTGTATAAGAAAAAAAAGTGAAGGGGAAAAAAAAAAAAAGGATGAGAAAGAATCGAAATGACACGGGTCTTGCTCACGCTTCCCTATCTGGACCTTCTTATCTGCCCTTGTGGCCTTGAGAGCACCACATTTCATCCCTAATGAACAGCCCCATAAAAAGAGAGACTTCGATCCCCCCCCCCCTTGTTCTGTTTTCCTATCTCTCCAACCCCTTCCTCCTTCTTTTCCGGCTCCCCGGCGAGATATCGCCGTCTATCATTTGTTGTGTTGCGATCTGCAGATTCCCTTCACATTAAGGATCCTATTAGATAAAGAACCTTAAAAGGTAATTGGATTTCCCCACCTCACCGGCCCCCCGTGTCAAGTTATCTTCATCGCTAGTTCGCTTTGAGAGCTTGGTAATAACTCAAGTCCCCTGCTTTGAGGATTACTCCGGTTCCGTCCCGCGGAGTTCCACGAGTGGAGAAGAACTAAGATGTGTTTTGTCTCAGAAGCACAAGGGGATGAGAAGATGAAAAAAAAAAAAAAAATCAAAACACCTCCAGCTGGGCAGGGAGGTGCGCGTGGGGGCATGTTTCATTGCTCCGTTCTTTTTATTATAGCGTGGACTCCATCAGGCTGAAACAGAGCTTGCAAAAAAAATCAATAGCGTAATATCAGAGCGAGACTTATCAGGGGCTCTCACTTCTTCTCGGGGGTCACTGAGGAGCAACCCGCATTTAGGGTGGGGGGGGTTCAATTGTAAAAAAAAAAAAAAAATACTTTTAGGAATGAACAACAGGCGCTGTCAATTAAAGACAAGTTACGGCTTTCTATTACTCGTCATTATGATGGGACCGGTGCGTACGGCTGATAGCGAAGCTTGGCTGGAAATCATAAGCAACCCTGGAGGACAGAAACAAACAATGGCTAGCAAGTCTTTGTCTATCATGCTAGCTGCACAAACCATCTAGTCCCGTATGGACTGCCTGGTTTTCGTCTTAGCTCAAAAAGCAGTCAACTTTTTGACCTACTTTTAATACCCAAACACGTGTGGACTACAACTGGCCTCCAGGTCATTAAGGAGAATTTAAAAAAGTGCCAATAACAGCATTTAAAAAAAAAAAAAGGAAAGTATGAGGGAAAAATGACCATGGAGCGAGAAATAAACTTCAGATTTGACAGTGTTGGGTGGTGCCAAGGCCTGCAGTCAACCCTCCAGGCTAGAACCTCTCAGGTCTGTCTGCAGCTTTTAATGGCGGGCCGGGTCCAGAGGAAAGGCGAGGACGCCGTATTCCTGTCCCGGGGTTAAAATACACCGCCGGCGGGAGGATAATGGACAGTACAGGAAATGATTGCGAGCAGATCTAGAAAGCAGAGGGCGGGGATGGAAGAAAGGTGGAGCGGGTTGGGAACGAGTTTCCCGGTGAATGGCCACGTTTGTTCTTTAGCGGACGGGGGTGTGGCGGCTACGCCACATTAGCGCAATGTTTGCTTAGCAACATGCGCCCGTCCGCCACCAGCTTGTTTGGGACGGACCCGACTTGACGGGCCACGCCGAGTCAGCTCCTCGGAGATGCCAAGTTCTTCTTGCTGGTGTTTTTTCGCACAGTGTCAGGCCCGTTTCCTCAACTGGACATTAGACTCATGGTTTCCTTGTTTGAACTTTGATGAAGTGTTTTAGCAGATTCCAAAGCCCCCCCAAAAAATGCTACGTCAACACTTATGCTAAGTCAAAATACTAAGTCCAAATAAACTTGACTTATGCTAAGCTAAAAATGCTAAGTCAAAATAAACAAACTAGATACCGTCCTATATTTGTGTGTCCGTGTATAAATCACAGCGGGTTAGTATTTCGTAATCTTACCTCGAAATCGGCATGTTTGTGGATGTCCTCGGCCCTCTGCCTGCTGAGGATGAACTCGGCTTCGTTGGCCACGCGGACCAGGTGGTCCTTCATGGTGTGACTCAGCAGCCTGCAGCGAAAGGAACATTTAGAAGGTACTGGAAACAGCCGTGCAACAGCCGTAAAACGAGGGGTGAAATAAGCGCAGAAAATGGGCAGAAAATCGAATTTGCACGTTGAGAGTGAGACGTCGGCATCCCGGGGTGCGGGCGATAATTGATTTGTTAATGAGATGCGTCCGACAGGAAGGGCGGCGAGTGTCCCGCCCTATCGCCGCTTATCTCTGCTAATCAAACACGCATGTTGTGGGCGAGGAAAAGAAAAAAAAACTTGGCCGCGTGGACCCGAGAGGTCAACGGTGTGCAAAGTGGAACAATAACAGACGAAGGGTCGGAGAGGAGGGACGGCACGGGGGTTGGAGGGAGGCGGGCGGGCAGGCGGGGGTCCGACTGTAACCCAAGCCTGCTGTTTCAGCGCAGGGCAGCAGGGGAGCGGAGGCGCTGGGGCCACGGCAGCCTCTTTGGCCCTGACCCGGCCCGCTATCAATAACCACCGTGATGCGAGCACACGCAACACATTTCAAGAAATTAACTTTTTAACAGTGTTTAATTTTTTTTTCTTCAATACTAGATCTACTCAAAGAGTCTCAGTTCATCAAGCATGAATTTTCCATTTTATAATTAGATATTATATGCATAAAATAATAATTATTTAATATATTTATATAATTACATTTAATAATTGTATAAATTATATATATACCATTAATAATATATTGTATATAATAATATAAATAATTATTATAATATATAATAATTATAAATATATTACATTTTGACCCTAGAAGATATTTCTTTGTATAATAATAATAATACATTTTGACCTTAGAAGATATTTCTTTGTTTCTGATTGCTTACCTGCCTTCGTTGACCAGCTCGATAAAGGCCAGTCCGGCGTTCTTCTGGATGGAATTCTGCCATTCCTGCAAGCACGGCATAAAAAAAAGTAAACATTATGGATTCAGTAAAGCCGAAATATGTAAAAGAGGTTATGCTGAAATCATCTACTGCGGAAACATTGGATGAGATGGAAACGCTAACATGTTACGTTGGCGTGAGAATTAATGGGCAGGATTGAAAGAGCCGAGCTCAAAGTGCATCCATCATTCAAAACAACATACAAATTCCCTCGTCTCTCTGACCGGCGTTTTGCTTTGGAGGTGTCAGTCCAAACAACCCCAGACCCGCCATCGGGGGACGGCGAGACGAGGGATGGTGGGGGGGCGAGGCGGTCGGCGTGACTCTCATGTTCTGTTCCAACATTTCAACACCTTTCGACGCGAGCGTCAAAAGAATAATAAAGCAACAAGGTTACAGGGGGCCGGTCTGAAGCCGGCCTGGCTTTTTTTTTTTTTTTTTTTACCCCCTCCTCTTTTCCCTCACTTCCTCTCCAGGGAGTTGGAGAAGTATGCATGAAAAACCTCATGTGAAAGAGTTAACGACTCAACTACTTTTGAAGAAAAACAAGACGTGCCCCTCCAAGCGGCTGCACTACATATTCCACATCACTTAATACAAATGAGCCGTGTTTTGACGGGACATTTTATTGGACTCTGAAGGTCATTCTGTTAACTGTATGGACTTGTTTCTGAAGTCTTTCAACTGTGGAGACATAAAGACAGGACTTCTGAGGATCCGCTTCAATTCCATGTCAAAGCATTTTTGGTAAAGGGTTGAACTTCTGTCAAAAATTACCGCAAAATGTCCGCGTCAAAACAAAATGGCGGACTTCCAATGAAGGCATCGCGTAATTTCTTGAGAATAAATTTTAATGACAAGTAAATTTAGCTTTAGCTTAAATTTAGAATAAATTTTAATGACAATTAAATTTAGCTTTAGCTTAAATTTAGCTTTAGTCAGCTATGTGGTTAAAATTTCACTGCAATCGGACCCAAAAAATAAAATGGCCGCCTTAAACCAAATTGGCAGACATCTTGCATTCTTGCATCAACTCCGCTGTCATCATGTCGTTAGCTAACAGAGGAAACCGTTTCTTTGGACCGAGCGGCCCTTCGGTAAACCTAAGAAGTCCGCGGGGACGAGGTGGGGGGGGTCGGAAGGAAAGATCCATTTACAAAACCTCCCCCGTATAAACCCCGACGCCTTTTCGTGCTGATTTGTGAAGAAACGCGAAGCCATCACGGCCAATCAATCGGGCGCAAAACGGCCTGCGCGCCGTCACTCGTGCGGCCGACAACACCCGCCGCACTTAACCTCAAACTCAGAGCTGCTTTTTGTCCTGAAGGATCCGATTGGCATTGACCGTGTTTACCGCGCGGTCCAAACAAAACGGGTGCATCGGGGAATAAGAAAAGAAGTCTCGGCGGCCTCAAAGGTTGAAGGGCGTTAAACTAGGTTGCCTGCGGCCGTGGGGGATATTCCAGACCGGGTTCTCCCTCAGCAAGCTGGATTTCAAATAAACACCACAGGAAGTCAGACCATAAATAGAGTCTCTAGAGGAGCAAACGTTACATTTCCTTCTGAGATTTCTTGTAAATACTCGGCAGACGTTTGGTACAAAAACTGCGGCTGGCTTTGGGCCGGGCCAAGTGATGTCATTGCGTCAACGGAATTTGGCGACGGATGAAGTACACGCGCGCGTCTACCCTAAACAATGCGCCCACCTTAATAAAAAACACCGGGGCCGGATCGGAACGACTGCCAAAGCGGAATGGCGTCCTCGATTAAAACAGGTCCGGTTCGGGGAAATCGATCCTAATGTACAACACGGAGACGTATTATGGAAAAAGTCGCTCGGAGTTTTCAAACCTCTGCGCTTGAGAGCTGACATAGGGCCTCATTTTGTTAAAAAAATAATAATAATTAAATGTAATTTGAACATTTATGGCAAATTCACTCACTGGCTGCAAACTGGACTAGTTAACTGCCACTAGTTAGTAGCGAGCAGAATAAAGCACAACAAAGCGTCCGCTCGCTAGACTCGAAAAGGAGCTTTGACCAACGCCATCGGCATTTGGGGGGACACAAGACTAATGGCGTCATTACTGGCTACGAGGTGGCTACTCTTGTGGAATTAAAAAAGCGATGACCCCAATCTGAGGAGCCAGCTCGCTGATGGAATATTGGATTTTTGTCTGTCCGGCGGCTTTTATGGCTTCAATTGGTGGGGGGGGGGGGGGTATGACCACCAGCGCCCCTGATGAGAGGATACAAGCAGCCATTTGTGAACTCTCACCTTTAACCCGACCTGCCGACAGACGATAGGGTCGAGAGCGTGGGCCGCCCCCTTGATCCCGATTGGACGCCGCGGGGAAATTTGGCGTGGCGCGAGGCGAAAAACCGAACGGCGCTCGGCTTGTTGTGTGTTCCGCGGCCGCGACGTTGAGTCTAAGCACACATGCCACGCACTTCCGTCATTACAGCTGATTATCCATAATCAACATCCAAATATACCGCCGCCGAGGATGAGGAAAAGCAGGCCTCCCTCCAGAGCAGAGCGAGCGCGGCTTTCAAAATCAAAAAAAAAAAATCATGTCTTTGCTGCCCCCAAAACAACAAGTCATTTGTGCTGTTTGGTATTTGTGTATTTGCAAGGCCGAGGAAGGAATGAAGGAAGGAAGGAAACAAGGAAGGGGGGAAGCAAGGAAGGAAGGAAACAAGGAAGGAGGGAAGCAAGGAAGGAAGGAAACAAGGAAGGGGGAAGCAAGGAAGGAAGGAAGGCATTAACTAATAAAACAATCTTCACATTTTTTTTCTTTGATTTTGACACAGGGTAAAGATTTGACTGCGTTTTGCAGTCCACCGATAATTGATGCGCTCAACGTTGACGTTAGCTCCGTACGAAAGCTCAACTGTAAATGTCCCAATAAAGCGGTGACGAAAGGTGCGAGGCAAAGTTCAAGGGTGAAACATTTGCTTGGCGGTAATTGTTTCCTCATGTTTGCTCCAGAACCCGTTCAAAGGAGGGGACCCGGCGCTCACTAAAAGGGCGTAATAGCCGTCCAGGGTGCGACAACTTTTGAGGCCCCGGCCGGCGCTGGGGAGTGACAAGAGTGAACTCTCCTTTTTGAACTATCAATCACGGCCGAGATGTTAACGAGCCTTTGCGTCTCCGTCTTATCCGAAGGCTCCCGAACACGTTTTTTACCAGCGGGGCGCTCGGCCCAGCAGCGGGGGATGAACATAAGAAAAGATTCCAAGGTCTTGGGCCCAGGCGACCCGCCAGGTAAGAAAACATCACTCAGAGGCGGACGGGCGGGTGGCGGGCGGGCGGGCTCGTCGAGGAACGTCGCTCGACCGAAACGCAATTTCGCAGCGCGCTCGTCGGAACAACAAAGGCGAATTAAAAGCTTTCGAGGAGACGTGCTTTTTCAAAACGGTTTGCAGGTGTTTCCAGAATGAACTTTGGCGACACGCCTAGCGACTCTTTAGCAAAAATTGTTAGCAAAACAATTAGCAACAACGAAAAAGTGCATCTGTCGCACAAGCTTTGATTAAGTTACATTTTCCATCACGCGTCCGTCTGTCCATCCGTCCGTCCCCTTGAAGGACTCTCTCATCTGATTCTCGACTTGCCTTCCTGCCAGGAAGCCCGCCCCCCCTTCCTCCCCCCCGCCGCCCGCATATCTGGCAGAATTAAGTGCCAGTTGGTGTTAGCGTGTTTTCTCTGCATCTCGCTTTTCCACGACGTGACCCTCTGAAGTGGAGAATGACGGCGGTGGGGGTACTCAGCGCCGCGTGGCACGACCGTGAGGGAGGGGGGGGGGTTGCAAGAATAACACTTTGACTCGCACCGGGCTTGAACTTTTCGCTCGGCCGCTTGAGCGCACGGCGGGGTGCGCCTTCTGACAGACGGAGGGGAAAATGATGGCCCGAAAAGTATTTTCGGTCGCCCGTATTCAGCGCATTCCTCGCCACTTCTCTCACCTCTCCGCCCGGGCTCCCCGAGCGGTCGGCGCAACGTGGTCTGCGACTGATCCATCAAAGCCCCGCTCGGAGGAAATATGACCGCCGAACTTGATTTATTGCTATTCGGAGGCCGCGTTCCACTTGAAACAACTTCGACTTGCAAGTAAGACGTCATAAAATTTTTTTACAAGAATCATTTCGATTTTTTTTTGGGGGCTTTTTTTTTAATTTTTTGTCAATTTTCTAATAATTCACATTTGCTACATTTCGTGAAGGAATGCTTTTCGCCGACTCGGGATTTTCTTGCCCTCGAAGTTGGCAAGCGCTTCCCGGTTTTGGGACGACCGAGCGGACTGAGGCTGTGAACTTCTTTCTGGCCGCTAACCTGGAGGTCAACGGGTGAAAGGGTCAGGGAGGAGCCAAGTGTTTAGGGAAGTCAACGTCTGTCTCCCCGCAGGCCGACCCGAGCGCTGCCCATCTGTTAAACGGGTTAACGCTGACCGGAGCCACTGGGAACAAATGATCATGTGCCCTAAGTGGATTACTGGAGAATTACGGTCACCGCTAATTGTGGGTTATTTATAGTTCTTTTTAGATTTAGACTGGATGGCCCAGTCAAGTGGCCCTGCGCTACGTTTCCTTCCCTATTACTTCCTTCCTTCCTTCCTTGCCACTCATGTCCCGAACGCATTTCTGATAAATGGTGGAAGGATGGATGAGCTGACAGAGGTCCGGACAATAACGGCTGATCTACAGGACACAAACGCAGCTACTGGGGAGATTTATGGGACTCTACGAAAACGCTGCTCGACCGGTACGGCAACCCGTGAGATGATTTCTCATATCGGCGCCATCCTTGGTGCCTGAAACGTTATTCATTTGAGGTTTTAAAGAAAAAGAGTCGGATTTAAATCTGACAAAGATTGGGAGGAAGTCAAGTCGGCCATTTTGGATGGAGGGTACGTGGGAAATCAATATGAACAGTTAATGTCCGCTCAAAATGGGCCTTTAATTGGAAAGGCCGTTGTTGCCGCTCAGAAAAGAGTCGGCCATCAAAGAGCGGTTTACCATCGCCTCCTCAATAGTGCCATGATGCGGCGGCCTCTCGGGGGTCCCTGATTAAAAACTGCTCTGGAGTCCCTCGCCTCCCGACCCTTCACCCCGGCTCCACTCCATCTTGACGTGCGGGGAAATTAATTAAAATTTCACACAGAAAGAGTGCGATCGCATCGACGATGAGGTGGGCTTGGGAATCAATCATAAACATCAACCCCCCCGCCCCTCTCCTGTTCGCTCAAGATGGCCGCCCGGGCGCTTCCTGTGGGAGGAGCGGGCACTTCCTGCGCTCTGGCGGGGAGGGGCCGGCTAAATGACATCATCAATCACACACAAGAGAACAAACACGCGCAAATGATTACATGCAGTAATTTAGCCCGGAGGAAAGTCTGTCCCTGCGTTCGCCTTTTTTCTTGCTCACAATAAAATTACATTTGCATTAGCTGTGAAAGAATTTGGCCCGGATGATTTATGGAAGCAATCAACACTGTGCGAGCCAATCCCGGTGATTCCCTAGAAAAGTGTGTGTGTGTAGATTAGGTGAGAATGGCTCGGCGCAAAAGGAGCATAGCCAGACTCGGGGACCAAAAAAAAAAAGGGAGGGGGGGGGGGTGTTGGAAGCAGTCGGGCCTGGCTGGAACAATCACAGAGATTCGGCCTTTGATTAGATTAGCATTAAACAACACTCTGACAGATATGACAAATAGCGGCATTAGAGCCTGTCATTCTCGCCTCTATCTCGCCGTACTCTCCGCCGTTAAGACGGAGGCCGACGGCGCGGGAAGGGGTTAAAAAGCGGGAGACGCGCAATACGGCCAGATGGCAGCTACTATTTATTTGGCAAATTAAAGCTGATAAAATAAAAAAGGAAAGCGTGGTTTCCAGTGAAGTGCCATTAATCAGATGTGGGATTTTTTTTCTTTTTTGTATCACTGTGCAGTAAATTGAGAAAAACTATCAGGTTTTTATCAGCGATCCTTGTGGCTTGAATATAAATACACAATTTTTTTCAGTTAAGATGGTTTTATATTCCAAGTATTGTCGCGAATGGTCACAACAGCCATATTGGATTCAGATTGACAGCGGTAAAGGAGCGGCGTGATGCTAATCGGCTATCCCGCAATGACGCTATCGACAGCGGCCGTCATCGATCCGCCCGTGGCTGCTTATGATCCCGGAATTAGTATTCATGAATGTGGCGGCAGGCTAAATAAACTTGGCAACGCTAGCGCCCGGGAGACAAAGGGCCAATCAATGCAAAGCACTATCAAATCGACATCATCCCGCCTCGGCGCTTCGGGGCCGAGGTCAAAGGGGAGTCGAGCGGGTCGCCCACCCTTGACCCGTGCGGCCGATATCAGCGATCAGAGGTGCCTTCGATCCGGTTTCTCGGGATTCGTTTAGTGGGGGACCGGAGCGGGAATGGAGAGATAAGTGAGCGGATGTGCTCGGAGTCCCGACTCTGTTGTTGTTGTGGATTTAGTGGACTCGAGGTGAGGCTGATAAATCAAAACTACGGCAAAGGGCATCTGAGAGAGGAGATAAAGATGAGACTTGCCTGTGAACACAGCAGCATGACGAGCTCCACCACTGAGCTGCTGGACTTTATGCACACCAGACCTGGGGGGGCACAACGAAACAGAGTTGCCGTTACAAAAAAAAAAAAAAAACGGGTGTGGTTCCGGCAAATATCGATGTGACTAATGAGCTGACATGCTGCCAATGTAAACTAATACATATTTGAGCTTTGTATTACAGGTCCGACATATGTCCCCTATTGATCCCTAATGGCCAACCGTGGGGACATTTGAAGAGATCAAGGAGTGTCCGGCCGCCCCAGACCAAAAAGATGGGACATGGATATGTACAAACACACACCTCCCCCTGCTACATAGTGACCCCTCCCTCCCCCCCACTGCAACTATCAATCAACTTTCCATTTTGTTTGGTGGCAGCAGACATCCCAAACACCGCTATTAGGGGCCTGGCCTCTGACCCGGGCCCCTGGAAACCTTCAAGCGCTGCTACCGGCTCATCACGCAAGGAGGGACGAGATCGAAGGTGTCTTTACCGAAACCTCAATGCTTGGGAAAAAAAATGAACAAATAAAACAGAATCCCACAAGCTCATATTTTAGGGGTTCCCATTTGACCCGAATGCCTTAAAGTCAGATAAGTTCCTCACTGGTGCCTTCGATGAGGAGCTCCTGTCCGTGACTGCCCAACAGGGTCCGGGAGAGGAACGGTGCAAAGTCCACAAAGATCTCCCTGAGGAGCGGGGCGGCTTTCTCCAAAGCATGTTCCAGACGCTCAGAGATGCTGGAAAATAATCATGAAGAAGACACCATGAGCAAGAAGTCAGGTCAAGGTCACGTTCTTTTTTTTTTCTTTTTGTTTTTTTTAAACGGGGACCACTTGAATCAATACAAAAAGGTATGCACATGAATGTGTGAGTGTAAAGGCTGGTTATAAAAAAAAAAAAGATGAATCACCTCATATTGGGGGCTGTGTGCTGGGTCACAGGGGAGAGCGGGGGGACAGATGGCAAGCTAGCGCTAGCTGGAAGCTGGCCGCCTGCTGCAGGGGGAAACCACACAACTCTGTTATTAGTCTGGACTCGCACTCAGAAACACACACACACACACACTGGAGGCAATACATTATAGCGGCCAGCGAAGCGCCATAAACGGGCCTGGAAACATGCCTCTTATGAAATCATACAATGGCTTCCATTCAAATGTTGGGAGGGAGCGATTTATGGTGGAGTAGGGCAAGTGGGGGTACAAGTATCATTTTTATGGTTAAGATAGCGGATGATGTACTCCGGGCACAATACGTCTTCCTTATCAATTTACAATTCAGAGCTTTTCATGATGGAGGCCTCTAAATGACATACTTAGGGCCCGGTAATGTTTCACTGTCACTCGCTTAGCACGCCCCTCCCCCTCCCCTGCGCCGAGAAATAGGCTTGCACAATTTGGAAAGTGACCTCGATGAAAAGTATCAGGGTTTGATTGATTTTTAAGTGGCGCATTGGCTACTATGGGGTTATTTATTGCAAAAGAAAAAAAAATAGAATCGGCACAAATCACAGAAATGGAATTTAAAGCCGGGTTCGAATCGCACGCTGTGACGTAGCGGTAGCGCGGCGACGCGAAAAGGGAATCTGTTCTAGCAGCTAGCGGAAAAATTGTGCCGACTCGTAAATCATGGAAAGTGAACGTATCGCGACGTCGCTGGGGCGAAACAAAACTAGCCTCGTCGCTCTCAAAGCTGCTTGATGACGTCATTGCGCATCGAGGTAGGGCGGCTACATTTGATTGATCAGCCAGTAAATGGGCCTCCTCGCGCCTCGTAAATAAGATTATGCACCAGGAGGATTACGCTACTTGCTTGTTTTTCCAGTCTCCGAGAAGGGAGAAGTCCTCGGGAGTGATGTGTGTGTGATGTGGCTTGGGATGAATGAGTGTGTGGTGTGATGAAGTATCGCTGATTGAAAAAAAAAATGAATGTCCTCTGTGTCACGATTGGACTTTCTCTCAAACAATCTATTTTTAAATCCACAAAACTAATATGAGAAAATATATTTTGCTGATATTTTCTAAATTTAATTTGAAAAAAAGCTGAGCTGGAGTTTTATGTGATTAAATGTCTCACTGGCAAGCGTGGCTTTACATAAGCAAGTTATGTTGCACAAGGCACACAGAAGAGTAGCATTGTTGAATAAATATTGATTTCTTGCAGAGCCAAGTAATTCAGTTTGGGTCGTGCATGTGTGTGTGTGTCTGCTGACCGTCTGCAGAGCTGCTGGTCTGTGATGCATCTCCAGAAGAAACCACGGCCACGCCATCAGCCGGCGACACGGGGGACACGGCGGGGGCGGCGGTCGGCACCGGAGATGTCGCGCCGGCTTTCTTTGGAGCAAGGACGACACTCCTGCGCCACAAAAGTTTGGAATTCAAAATTATGCATTAGGAGTTTTTCCATGATTGATGGTCTTCTTGGGGGAAGATACACTTCCAGGTTTTTTTTTTTTTTTCCTGGTACCCCAAAAGTGTCCCTCCAGATGAGAGTGAAGTAATGTGGTTTGAGCGAGCGCGCTGGAAACGGCAGGGCGAGCGCGGCGCTGCAGATAAGCCGTCAGTCTGGAGCAGGGGCTCTGACAGAGCGCTGGCCGTATCAAAGCGAGGCCGGCCCTGCTTATCAGTGCTGACACAGGGGAAGCAGAGCCTAATCGCTGACTGCTGTTGCTGCTGCTGACACACACACACACACACACACACACGCACACACGCTTGCAGACGTTCGGTCAAACATGCGACGCACATGTTTAAGTACAGTGAAAGCAGAACGAGACCAAAGGCTAACACGGTCTTAAAAAAGTTGACGTATGATGTGCATATGTAGCCAAGTGGCTAGCTGGATTAGCACAGAAGGTAGAAAGTATAGAACTATAAATGATCACGAGTAAAGTCCTTCAGTGTGATTTGATTCCATTCTTCACAAAATTCAATTTTCCACCATTTACTTAATTTGTGGATAAACTTGCACAGTTGAAATCAATCAGTTTTACCGACTGGAAGCAGGCCGGAGAGACTTTATCGGCTAACTTTAGCTTCTGTTCAGATAACCGCAACGCAAGACGTGCCTATCGGGATGTGAAGAAGAGCGCGGCAAACGTACACACTATTAAAACACACACAAGTGCATAAATAGTGTGTTTGCGTGGAGCCTTCCATCTGGTTGTAAAGGAACGGCTAAATTATTCAGCAGGTCATTAGCCACACTTATCATGAGTGGGTCACCCCAGACATCAGCAACGGTGACGAGCCACAACGCAGGAGGCCTAACGTGTGTGTGTGTGTGTGTGTGTGTGTGTGTGTGTGTTTCAGGTAGAGTGAGCTTAATATTTTTTTACCGAGAGTCCTCATTATTATCCTCAATTTAACTCATGTCAATCATATACAGTCCTCCATTTTGTGTCATCTGTCATTTACAGTCGGCCATTTTGAAGGGCGTTTTTTTTTTTGAGAACCTCTGTTTGTTTCGGACATGCCGAGCTTCCTCCCGAGCGCTCCATTAACAACACTTCAGCGCCGACACGAGTCTTCTGTACACGCACGTCAGGAATGCAAACAAGCGCGCTACGTGTATATCTATCCCCGCCGTCCAACGCTCGCACATTCTGCTGATCTAAATCAGCGGCTTGTACAATGACACTGTTTGGTTCTGGTTCGTGTCAGCAAATATTTGCAGACTGCCTGTCATAACAGGGGCACGGCTGAGAAATGGATGGGAGAAATCCACCAGGTCTGTGCTAGTAAATAAATCAACCCAGGAGGGGGCGGGGGAGGGGGGGATACTTCACCCTCTGACCCACATCCAGTTTTTATCAGGATTTCTTGCCCCCCCCCTCCCTTATGTCACTCTCGTAAATCCGAGCGTCTGGACGAGACGAGAGGTGTCGTGTTTTGGCAAGCGCGTCCGTGTAGAATGTCAGCTCGTCTCGTTGTCGTGGTTTGTTTGTCGATGCCTGAAGTGATGGACGCGGGAGGAGATAACTTCTACAAATCTACAACTTTCTGATTTCTGATGTCATTACCCGTACCACAAATTTAAAAAAATTACAAGTGCCCTCATTTTGTAATTACTTACAGATGAATAATACTTCAACGATTGGGGCGGAAAAAGAATCCTACTAGTTATGTTAGCCTGGTACCACCATTTTGATTTTATCAAGTGGCAGGCTTCATCTGCCCCATGGTGGGTGTTTACGTTAAAGCCTCTTTCCAGGCCCTGCTGAAAAAAAGGTGTCTGGCTGTGAACCGGGCCTTGCAGGAGGAGACTCACCGAGCTGTTGCTCTATGATTTCCAGCGCTCCTTCCCCGTAAAAGCGGCCGGCGTGCTCAGCGGGCAGGAGCCAGTCTAATCCCCCTGATATGAGAAGCACCCGCAGACCTGACAAAGCATTCCTCAGATAAAGACACACGCCGTCATCGCGGAGATGCTGCGGAATTCCCATCGTCGGGGGGGGGGTTGGACTCGCTGACCGACAGGGAGGAGGTGTTTTCTTCCAATTGTGAGAACTTTGTCCATCTCCCCCCGTGGAGGAGTCTCTCAAAGTCCAAATGTGAAACAGACTTGAGAAAGCATCCTTCTCACCTGGGCCTGTCTGCGGATTCACCACATGAGCGTTTCCCCCCTCTCCTGCCCCACGGCGAGGTTACCGAGCATTTATAGCGGACAGAGTCACGATCCCTCGGTTCAAAGAGGATTCGGTTACAAAATGTTCCTCTGGATCCTCCGGAGGAACCGCGCGGAGACGTTTTCAAGGTCAGCAGCTTTTGTCAGATATGAAACTGTCGAGTTTGAGAAGGAATCACCATATGGAGTCACCGGGGAAACCAGCGTTTGTTCGCCCACCAACACGCAGGAGAAAAGTGAAAAAGCAGGATTTGACATATATCACCGCCCACGGGTGAAAACTCTCTTTATGACCACTTGGCATGGGATTTGAACATTCAAAACCACTGACAGCTCCATCAAACACGCGAGACAAAAGCTGACGAGTGTTCATTTGTTTTAAAAAAAAAAAAATTGCCAACAAGTCTCATTGAGTGCCATTGACGAATATAAGAACATCCATTTTATCTTTGAATGAGTTAAAGGGCCTGTAATTTTTTTTAATAAATTGTAAAGCTGTAAAATGCATTTATATTTCCGTGTTAAGAGTTGCGCTCACCTGTCAAAAGATCGAATCTGCAGGGAATCCCTGGGAACGTCGCCCACGCCCGCCACGCTTCCCAGAAAAGCAGGTGGCAGCAGTCCGGCGTCCACCATGATGTCATCGGCCGGCGCGCTGACCAGGCTTCGCAAGATGTCCTTCACGTTCTTGCCCTTGGCGTCGACGGGTTTGACCTCGGAGGACAGCGTGGACAGGGCCTCCGAGACGGCGTCGGGGCCGTGAGCCGTGCTGCCAGAGGACGTGTCTGCCTCGCCGGCTGCGGCGACGGAGGCGTGCTCGTCGCCGAGGCCGGAGTCGTAGCGGCGGAGGGATACGCCGTTCTCCGACTCGGGCCCGGCGGGCAACGCACTGCTGTCTACACAGAACGTGAACGTAATTAAAAAAAAAATCTTTCAAGGTTTCAAGTGAGGGTCAGTCACCGTTCAAAACGGGATCTTCTATACCTGTGCTGCGGGTCGACTGGGTTCGCTGGGGATGCTTGTTGTCCTTGTGGGGCTCCAAAATATCTCGATACTTGGACACCATGAGCACAGAGATGAAGTAGACCACGGCCAGAGCCAAGAACTGAGCCTGCTTACAGTCCTCCTGGAACAAAACAAAACATACTAAAACAACATCTGCGTTGACTTGTATTCATTTTCAAAAATCAGTCAGGACACATTTTCAAATTTTTTTTCAACTGCGCTTTCCACAACTCACAATATCACGGAAGACGACGGCCCGGAGGCGGTTGATGTCCATGTCCTGCAGTAGCCTCTCAAAATCCCGTACGGGAGACATCCCGCCTGACACGGCATCCGCGGGACTCTGTGCCAATCAAAGAGACATTTGACTTGTTCGACAAGACGCAAACGAGTCGGGGGGGGGGGGCTCGGGTATCCCGGCGGGACGGCGGCGTCCTTAACGTAATGGCTTTTGTATAGAGCGGGCTGCATTATAGATGAGGTTTAACACGCACGGCGGCGGCGGTTCAGGGAAAGAACGGCGTGACTTTTACTGGAAGTCGCCGGATCAGATCAACAAAACAACAATGATGAAGTTGGGGGTGGGGGGGGGTAATACAATAAGCCGTGAGGTAATGCAATAACGCCTGGCGGGCGGTCGGTGGTCAGTCGGGAGGGAAGGGCAGAGCTTTAATCTGGTCTGGAAGTTACCACAAGGGTGAAAGAGAAAAAAATAAATACAATAAAAGGACATCCTAGACTTGCCTGTGCGGACGCAGACTTGCCGGGAATGGCGGCGTTTGCTTCTTTGTTGAACTTGGATTGGACCTGCTGACACTCCAGGCAGTTTCTCACCGCCATTGCGCAAACTGCAAAGAAGAGATGCCGTTAAAAAAAAAAAAAAAATGAAATCACAATGTATTGTATACAAAGTGAGACAGTATATTTCTGGATGACAGGAAATGAACGTGTGTGTGTGTGTGTGTGTGTGTGTGTGTGACAAGGTGGTGTCAGCCTGGTTCAGCGTGTCTGCTCCAAGGTCACACAGTGCAAGGTGCGCTCTTGAATCACCAAAGTAATCACGCTTTCCGACTTGCGCGCCAAGTCGGCACCGAGACGCCTTTGCGGCAAATAACGTCTTGCTGCTACTTCACTCGGCACACTTGTAATCTCGTGTCATCTCGTGTCATCTATTGTAATCCGCCCCCCCCACACACTCACCGCCGCTGCCGCTGCTTGACAACTGACAAATCTCGGCCATTTGGAAAGCCAAGGAGGGAATTATTCCGTCTGGCTTTTTCCATTAGGACCACTCTCTCATACGGCCATTTATAAAAAATAAAAAAATAAAAAAGGGGGAGATGTAGGGGAGGCGGGGGAGGTGGGCCGCTAGACGCTAAAACCTTGTTACACTCTACCCAAATCGGATTAGGCGCCTTCAATGGGAAGCGCATACCTCATCAAATATTCATTTTATAACAAATGCGGCTATGTGTCTCGTGGCTTGTTGCTTTTGTCGGGAGAATTGCAATTTGGCTTTTCAATTTGAGTTACCGTTTCAACTGAGGGTGCGGACTTAACGTTTGGGTAGGAAGGGTTTTCGAATTCGGGTTCAAGACGAGGTTAGGGTTCGATATTTGTGTCTTTAACAGCCCGGAATAAAAAGTATGAAAATGGCCCGAGGGTGGGTTTGGCTTTTTCACTCGACGCGGCGGCGCAGCCGAAGCCATTATGGCCAAATCACTACATCACGATAGCGACCATTTTACGACCGTTGCCATGCGGTGGGGGGTTATAATAACAAGATAAGGGATGGCGAGCGGAGAGAAGACACACAAAGGCGATGCTTCAAAACGAGAAAAAAACTTCAACGTGACACTACCGAGGCGGAGGCACTGCCGCAGGATGCCGCCCGACGACATGTTCTTCTCCGACTCGATCTCGGCGAAGTTGAGCGAGCTGGCGAAGACCAGAATGTCCATGAGGTTGACGAGGCGCTGCAGGAAGGCCACGGAGGAGTCCAGCGTCAGGCCTTGAGAAGGCTCGATGTTCTCCAGCTCGTGCTGGAAGAGCAACAGACATCGCAGACGTGAAGGTAGCAGATGGAGACGCCAAAAAAAAAAGGGGAAAATGTGGACGCTGTTGCAAATGTAGTTAGAAACAATAAATCCGAATACCCGAGACGCATAGAAGCACGGCAAGCCATAAAAGGGAGGTCAGACAAGACACGCTAACGATGTTAGCGGCTAACGGTGGGCTAACGTGACTAGCAAAAGGTCAATGCAGATGGATAACGGTTCTCGTGTCATTGTCCCGGAGACTTGCCGAAGAGGAGGTGGCGGCGGACAGGAGAGGCAGGATGCCGCCGCACGCCATCACCAGGTTGTCCACCACCTGCGAGATGAGGTGCACGCTGTTGTGCACAAACACCACGTTGTCGCTGCTGTTCACAAAGTCCAGGACCGTCTTGGTGGAGTGGCTGAACGGACGGAAAAAAAGACACCGCATTCCAGTTTTATACACGTTATGACTTCAGGTTTTCAAATTAGGGGTTCTCCTGGAGTAGAGTTTCAAGTCAGGCTCAGTTCCTATCAAGAGAAAGCTGGTCTACCTCCTCCACGTTTGCACGTCCGTCTCAATGGCGAAGAGCAGGTCTGTGAGGAGGCGCTGGTGCATGTGGGACCAGCGGAACTCCGGGATGCGGAACATGGGGGAACGCGGCACCGAGTTTTCGCTTTCTTTCGGCTGGGCCGAGGCGGAACCGCTGGCTGCTGTTGTCGCCGTTTGGCTCGTCTCCTGTAGATACGAGTGTGAAGTCAAACCTTGCGATCGCACCGGAACATTTATTACAAAAAAATTAAAATACATACTGTTGAGTGTGTCTCCCTCAGTTCCAGTCTCTCGGTGTCCAATGCTACATTGGCCACATCTAAACGGGCTATTTTGATTTCTTTGGTCTTCTGGCCAGAAGTGACTGTGCCACTCGAAGGGGATTGCTCCCCGGAGGCGCTTCCATCTTGACCAGCGGCTGAGTCTGACTCCTGTCCTGTAGAGGGCGCTGTGGCCTGCTGCTCCACAGAAGCGGTTTCCACCTCTGATGGGTTTGTCGCATCCTTATCGTGTTCTTCAAGGCTCTCGGGTGCCTGGGAGGTCTCTGCACTCTCCGGTTCCACGTCATGTGGGATTTCTTCATTGTTTTCTTCTAAAGCAACTTCCTGCATTTCACCAACTTCCGGCTTCGTATCACGGCCGTCGTACGACGACTCCTGGCTGTCATCGATCGGGTCGCTGATGGAGGAAACGTCCACCGAGTCTTCATTGAGGACCGAGGTGTCACCCGGCAAACTGTTGTCCGGAGGGGCCAAAGGTTCCGGAGATGCCTGCTCATTCTTGGGATCATCTTTGGCAGTTCCTTCATCGTTCGAGTCTTCATCTTTAGCAACTTGTCCCTCAACCGCGACAGGATCTTCACTCTGAGGTGCTTCTGGTAGATGATCTGCCTTCTCAAGCTCAATTGCTGGTTCCTGTTGGTCTGCTTTTCCATCCTGTTCTTCTAAGTTGTTGGTTGGAATCCCAGCATCTTCTTTGGAAGCCTCTTGAGACAGCGTCTGTTCATCCTCCGCCACTTCGGACGTGATAACAGACGCCTCCGGTGGGTCAGATGAAACAACCGAGGGTTGGTCCACTGTGAGCTCGATGACGGTAGAGGGGGGGCCGTTGGTAGCGTCGGCGCTCTCTGCGCTCTGGCTGACTCCGGAGACGGTTCGGATTGTGCCGAGAGACCCGGTGGATTCTTGACGCTGGTACTGGCGGAACATGCGGGACAGGTGCTCCTTGTGCTGTTCGTAGGTGACCTGTAAAGACACATTTGATTTTATGAACATTATTTTGACTCAATTGACTCAAGAATCTTTACAAAATGAATTTCACGAAGCATCACTCTACTGAGTAGCATTCCGGTATTGATTAGATAGCATTCGAGGCTAACTGCGCCATGTTAAAAAGCCTCCTGTCTCTTGTACGCGCAGCTACTTAAGACCGATTAACCCCTATCAGTCTGGCTAGCATCAGATAGCGCTGGATGGAGGAGACTGCTCGTCCATAACCGCAACGCTCGGTGCTGAGGCCGTACTTGTAAGCGCTCATAGATTAGCGGCGGACGCTATTAGCCAGTGCGTGTCCGGCATTGGCAAATCCTCCCACGCCTAATACGAGACCTCGCATTAATCACTGGGGCGGCAGGACAGAAAGTCAAAGATGGTGGAAATGGGTTGGGGGGGGGGGGGGGGGGGGGGGGGCTTGAGTGAAATTAGACCCACTTTCCAGCTTTTTTTTTTTTTTTTACCTGGGGCTATTTGAACAGCAGGGAAGGCGAGAGGGTCGGGGGGGGGCTAAAACCCAAAAAATGACTAAAAGCGGAAACAGAGGAGAAGAAAGAAGGTGAGTAATTGGAATGAGAAGAAAGTGAAGCTGGGAAGAAAGCGCGGCTGATTGTTTGTAATTAATTAGGCGTTATTGTTCTAAATTAGCCCGCTACAAGCTTGCTCATTAATCTTCTGGAGTGGGAAGCAGTGACTGCTAATCCATAGCTGCCTCCAGAGTGCAGCAGCAGTTGTTGTTGTTGCTGCTGCTGCTCCAGCCCCCCCCCCCCCCTTCCCTCACCCCTCCCCTCGTCATTTTCTCCCGGACTTCAGAGCCGCCACGCCATTAGTTTGGCCTTAATTGGATGTTAGGCAGGTCTCGCAATTAATAGGCTGCGTTCCAGTTGCCGTGGAAATGGTGCGGTCGGGCCGAGTGGGACATCAGTACACAAATATGCTGTTGGGGTGGTTGCTTTTTAAAATTGTAACCAGACAAAGGAGGCGGGGCCAAACTGGACGACGTGGTCCAATACGATAACGAAAAAGTCCGAATCTGCTCGCGAAGACTCGAGTGTGCGTGCCTGTTAAGGTCAATAAACGGAACGAAAGCACAAAGCGACTTTCCTCCAATTAACCAGACGCAACTCCTCCACCAAAATCAATCCCTTCAAGTACCGCAACGGTAATTTGACAGATGCCGGATGGTTTTGTGATACATCGTCCAAAAAAACACAAAAAAAATTATCTTCTACAGTCAACGGGAGATTGTCAGGGTATATGGGAGATGGACGAGGGGTAATCAAATGAAAATGGCCCAAAAGTCATTTTTTAATCACATTGATAATCGGGGTCTTTGATGTCAAATGATATAAAAATGCTCATATTCCGACAAAATCGAGCCAACTATGCATCACACAAACAAAAGAGGCTGGCGGTAAACACACCTCGGGACGGGTTGCCTCCAATTTGTCGCGCTTTTGACGCTAAAGAAACGAAATCGTGAAGTGGGAACATATTTGCCAAGGCGCGTACGCTCTCGGGAGGATGGCTCGTATTTATGAGCCCTCGTTCCTCCGGCGGGCGCCGCACCGCGCCGCTCAGATGAATATTCAATGGGCTCGGAGAGGAGAAGGGCTTCCTCGAGAGGGAAAAGGCGAGGGCGTGCGCCTAGCGACTCGTTTTCAAAGACACACACACACACACGCAGACGCAGCCCTGCAGCAGTGGGAGGAGAGAGCAACAGTGACAAACAGCTCGGGCGCTACAAAGGTGGCAGGAAATCTATCAAACGGGACAATAAAATTGCAATTGAGTTTCTTTAGCTTTTTTTATAGCGCATGCATGTATCTTTTGTGGCGAATCACAGCACTTGGAAGTGTGTGTTTGTGGGGCTGGAATCTCACAAAGGATAGATAGAAAGGGTGACACACACAAAAAAAAAAATACATAGCATTAAGCTTTGTGGAAAAAGAAAATTAAGGGTTAAGGGAAATACTCTTAGACAATAAACAGTGAGGTATATGACAATGTCTTGATAATATTTAATATATCTAAATAGGATTGAAAGAGTTTGCAATAGTATAAAGGTAAATATCTTTACAACTATAGAAAAAAAAATACAAAAAATAATTATTTTAAAAATACCAGATTTCCAAAACTATATATTGTTATGTACAATAATTTTCTACCAATTCATTTACTGGAATTAGATAAAATAGAATAAAGTTTCTTTAAAGATATTATCGTCTTGATCATACATAAAGTAAAATATATATTGGGAAAAAAAATTACTAAATTGGGGGGGAAGAAAAACATTACAAATACATTATTGTAAAACGTACAAGACTATTTTAATCATAATATTGCATATATCGACTCTAAAATGTATCAAGTAAAGAGGCATACTACATTTAATTCTTGATACCTGAATTAAATTAATACATACTTTAAATATAATGTAGCCAAGATGGTGTATATCTAAAAAAATATAAACATTTTACATTTTACTCACTTGAAAAAATAAAAATTCACTGTGACTATCTTTTTACAGTCGCTGAATCAAATAATTCAAATATTAGTTATATTATAAGTTATATTGATGTAAGACACCAGTCACTTGAGCATGCATTCCATCATACGCACTTTATTTTGATTCTAAGGCCCTTTGAAAGCACACACACACACACACACACACACACACACACACACACACACACGCACATAGCCTACTTGCGCCCCCTTCAGACTACCAACAATCCCTGCACCCACATTGTGTCAAGTGGGTGCCTCCCATCACAAGCACATCTTTAACTCACCCTTCACTCTGCTGAGGCTTTTAACCTCCCCCCAGACCACAACTCCACACCGTCCCACGGTTACTTTGCCGTTTTGGAACAGACGGCCGTAACGCGATAGCCACAATGACTTTTCTTCAAGCGCTAAACGGCGCTTTTTGCAAATGAGAAGTGCCAGCGGTTGATTTTCATCTGTGAAGGAAAGCCGGTCTATATGTAAATAAAGAGGCCAGATTGACTGGTCGCACTGCCTTCTTGGCTTTGATGCTACGATAATGGGACGGCTTCGGTTAGAACAGAAGGTGTGCTAATTTTGTGGGCCCCGCGTGATGCTAATGTTGCCGCTAACAGTGACTGGGCGTGTCTTGAAAAGTGTAGACGGGAAAACAAACCCTCATCGGTGTAGGAAATAATGACGAAGATGAATAAAGCGGAGTGTGACTTCCAGTGGTGTGTGAGCTCTCTGACCTTGGCGTGGGTGATGGACAGGGTGTCCACCCAAACGCGCCATCCGCCCCATTCGTACTTGATGGCGTGGTAGAGCAGGATGCGGAAGACGGCGTACACCATCTCGGTGACTTTCTGCTCCTCGCTGTTGCGCGGGTTGATGAAGCAGAGCGACAGCATCCACTCCTGCCACACGGAGCACTGCAGCAGGCTCCTGGGGGGGGGGGGGACATGCAGTGGCGTCAGGAGTGTGTGTGAGCGTGTGTGTGCACGTGTGTGTGTTACCTGCGGTTGTCTCGGCTGTTGCTGAACAGCTTGATCATGTCCGACAAGAAAACCTTGCGCACCTCCATGCTCTCTGGCGACAGTGTAGAGGTCTTCAGTAAGGCTGCTATGACCTTCAGAATCTCTGGAAAAAATATATATATTAGTGTTTTTTAGGATCTTGTTAAAGATTTTAGAAAGAGATGTTTTCTAGACGAAAAAATACATTTACTGAAATAAAATTGTATATTTTTTTTAAAAATGTTTTATTCATCATGGGAAAAGTCGGGAATACAAAATTAAATTTCATTTTTTTGTTGAGAAGACGTTCAAATTCATGAGCATATAGTCACATTTTCTCATTAGAAGTATATTGCAATATTAAATCTCAATATAACAGAAATAAATTTTAAAAAATGCTTTGTTTCAGAGAAAATATTTAATTATTCACAGAAAAAGTCCTAACTTTATACATCTTAAATTAGGGTAGTTTATTTGTTATATTTAAGATGTCACAATGATGGCAAAAGTTTTGAAAATGTTGGCCTTATTTTTTTTATAAAACAAACAAAAAAAAATGGCCTGTCGTTACTAGATTGGACATGATGTGCAAATCACTCCGTCACGATGCCAACTCTGGAAAATGGCGGGGCGAAGAGAAAATTGCACGTGTAGATGGCTATCTTACAGTAATGCTTAAGGTATTGCCGGGGCCCCCGTGGAAGCTTTGGTTCCAGTTAGTAGATGAATTACAGAGACAACGTCAGTGCTCGTTGGGGTTTGGGTTACACTCGTCTTTTCAGACCTCGCCGCTAACCATCCCCCTTTTAGCTGCGTCGTAGTTCCTACGACTAAAGTCGTGCAAATTACGAGTTGCTGCTGAACCTTCACTGCCAGAAAATTACCCCGGCAAGAAGACGGAGGCATGGCGTAACGCTCCCGTCTTGTTTGTCCAAGTTAATTTGAGGGAAACGGCATTTCCTCGGCGCAGTTTGATTGGCTCTGGCGTTCCTAAAGATGGCAATCAGAAAGCCGTTTTGAGACTTTGTCACAGATTAAAATCAAGACGAGGTGAGGGAGGGGCCGGGGGAAGCAGACCGCCGCTCTCTGGCCGGCCGTGGCTGCACATAATCAGCGTGGGACTGCAGCCGGACCTTGTCACATTAGAGAAGTTTGCTTGAGCTCGTGCCAGAGCCTTTTTGAAAACCAAAAAAATCGACTGACTGACTGCATGTGTTCCAGTGTAGAAATAGAAATGGAGGAGGGATCCCGCAAAACAAAGGCGCTTCTGAGCCAGAGCAGAACATAGGGGTCCTTTATTTAAGATGGCGTGTATTTTATTTTATTTTATTTTTTTAAAGAAAAAGAAAAACACCCTCGGGGTAGCAAATTTATGTGTTGGGGGGGTGATGATTTAAGGACAGGGACTTACGTGGGTTGACGATCTTAACAGTGGAGTCGGGGTCCGGATGCTGTTTATGGATCACTTGTGTGCAGATCTGCTCGGCGAGGATCTGAAGCGGGATTGGAGGAGAAATTCATAGACAATACATTCACATATCATTCTATGATGTCATTGAAGGTAAGCCGACCTCAAAGAGCACATTATAGGTGGTCATGGAAAACTGGGCCGAGTGGAGCATCAGCCTCTCCGTGAGCAAGGAAAAGAGACTGTGACTCAGCATGACCTCCGACTTCCTCCTGATAGAGAGAGAAGAAGAAAACAAAATGAATCAGAAGAAAAATAGATGCCTGGCAGCTTTCATTTGAGTGCGGGCTTGCATTGTGCTTACTTGGGTGGCAAATGTTTGAGGAAGTATCCCAAGACTTTGAGCGTCTGCACTCTGATGCCTTCGCTCTTGGATGCTAGAAGCTTGTAAATCACACTGCGACAGAAAATAAAACCAATTTCACACAAAGCCATTGATGAGCAATATTAACACAACGGCATGTGTACAACGATACCGAATGCCGTTGCGCTGGTCAAAGGCCTGCACCATGGAGCCGGGGTGTTCCGACATCAGTGCCACCAGCAATTGCAGCACATCCATGAGGTTGTCATCCTGTTGAGGGACAAAGACAAGTCATACGGCACATATTTTATAATTGTTCCAAGTAGACAAATATTTATAAAGATGCGTTACAGATTTTGTTAGCAGCAGCAAGAAACAAAGTGTTGAACAATGGCGCCATCTAGTGGCGATTTTGTACACTCACCTCATGCATGGTGAGGAGATAGTTGAGGATGCTCTGGAGCTCATCTTCTTTCACACCGTTGTCCTGAAACAACATTGTCACATTACGTCACATTGTTATGTCAAATGCTCAACACTAAAAAAGTATCCACCAGCTAGCTTACCTTCATTATGAGTTGCTTGACGAACAAAAGCAGAAAGGCCCTCAGCGCCAGCATTTCCTTTGGCCTTGGACCATCTGGGAAACAAGCAGATCGTTTGTCCATTGTGTGGCGTGTACGCCGGGCACTCAAATCACTTACCGAGGCCTTTGGGCACGACGCCGCTTCGGTCCTGCGGGTTGACCACCCAGTAGTAGTACTTGAGCGTGTGCATGACCTGCAGCACGGTGCCCACCCGGCGGATGGCGTTGTAGATGGTGACGGTGCTGATGAACTCGGTGGACAGGTACGTGTACAGAGTCACTTGCACCTGCGAGAGACCAAATACAAATATTCAGACTCTCGTTTGAGTCCTTAGCTAGCATATTTGCCATATGGCGTCGTTACCTTGGTCGGGGCATGGATCCAGATGGCGGGGTTGAACAGAATGTGGTCGCACAGCTGCTTGAGCAGCAGGATGCCGTTCTGCAAGTTGCTCAGGTACCTGGAGAAGGCCAGCACGATGTCCAGGACGGGCCGGGTCACGTGCACCTTAGACGACTGCAAATAGAAAATACACAAAAGAGGAAGGGGAGGGGGGAGTGATGATGTGTGTGAAGAATAAACTCGGAGTGACTGGGAATCAAAGCGGAGTTAACACTTATTGGACCAACCTTCTCCAAAGTGTATCCAATGACCAGGAAGCCTTTGCAGGCCAGGACCTGCTCTTGCATGGCCACCGAGTTCTTCAGCAGCTCCATCACAAAAGACAGCAGCGTGCAACTAGGAGACAAA
The DNA here is from genome assembly GCF_024217435.2 of Syngnathus scovelli. NCBI lineage: Eukaryota > Metazoa > Chordata > Actinopteri > Syngnathiformes > Syngnathidae > Syngnathus > Syngnathus scovelli. The sequence continues at coordinate 1,851,750 of NC_090851.1, read as the reverse complement.
CGCACAAAGGGACAAAAAGAGTCACAACAGTGACAGACAGGAACAATAATCTGCGTGAGCTGCTGCTGACAAAGCCTGCGGTGCCATGGCGGCCGCGCACGACATGTGATGTGATTGAATGAGGGTGTCGCGTCCTCGTCGGAGCACACGGTGTCGCCTCGAGAAGGACGGAAGGGAGACGAGAGCGAAAAAGGCACGCAGGTAATTGGTGCAAAGCTCGCATGGGGGGGAAAAAAATAAATAAATTAGTGGTGAAACTCAGCAGAGCCTTCTGGAAAGTTAGGGAAAAAAATAGCACCGTTGATACTGAATTGTGTGGACATGTCCGACGTAAGAGAATTCACACAAAAAAAAGTCTCAGGGAGAAGAAAAAGAAGTTGGCCATTTTGGTTTGGGTCAAATAATAATAATAATAAAAAAATCTTGTCTTAAATGTGTCAGGCTGGCACATAGTTTGTGTTGACACACTGTGTTACTGTACACATCTTCTATATGTGAAGAGTACGAGCGTTTCCATAGTTACCAGACAGAGGTGTCCAGTTCTTGGCTGGAGGGCTGGCAGAAGTCCAGCTGTGCAAAGAGGGGGAAGAGGACCTGCACGCCACCGATGGAGTGAATGCCGCTCTGAACCGAGTGAGTCACCACCGCTTTCACGTCCTGCACAAACAAACAATTAAGTTACACGAGTCGACGAAGATCTCCTATCAGATTATAATAAAGTAGGTGACTAAAATATTCCATAAAAAAAATGGGGGGGGTAATTCTTACCTGCAGCATGAGCGCGTGCGGGGAATGCACGAAAATGGAGGCGTTGTCCTTGGGCGAGGACTCGAGGCAGAGTTGGGCATCGGTGGCGCGGGGGTTGTACGCAAAAGCGATGGCGGCAGACAGCTTGCCGTCGTACAGCAGCATCTTGTGGTGCTCGGCAAACAGCAAGTCGCTCTCGGCCTTGTACTTGAACGTGCCCTGAGGAGCAACCGGGAGAGGCAAGATGAGGAAAAAGAAAAGAAGGGTGAAGAAAAAAAAAAAAACAAGAGGCCTCAGAATAAAGTGACAGCCATCTGTCATTCCGTTGTGGCCCTCGGGTGCCTGAATAAATAGCACTGCTAATATAAAACATACAGCTGCAACACAAAGTGCGTCGATATTTTGTGTGCGTTACTCAAACATGTTCTTACAAACTATTATTACTATCAAGTGCTATTTTCGTCATTAAAATAAATGACACAATATTTTTTGTAGGGGATTAAGGGGAAGCTGAAACGGATTAATTGCATTTCCATTCATTTCAATGGGGAAAGATGATTTGGGTGCAAGACATTTTTATTTTTTTTTTGCAGATTTGCCGTGTCACCTGGTAGCCTGGCCCCAGCTGGTAGATTGCGAGGATCTGCGCAGCATTGAGCCCTTCTCCGAATAAGTAAACGGCGCCCATCTGGCCACAGAAGACCCGGTTGACGTCGGCCGTTTCGGACGATCCGAGGAAGCACTTGTCGAACGTCTGCGGGACAAAAGCATTTTTTTTTTTTTTAGCACTCCAACGAGCCCAAGAAATATTTTAAAGATAGAACGAAAAGATATTAAGATATGATGATGAAAAGAGATAAAAATAGAAGCAAAGATATGAGGACAATGTGCTATAAATATCCTCGATGCCAGCCTTGCTTGGCGTTCGCCGCCGGTTCTTTTGTGAACGTGATTGTAATCCGTCATGCTGTGACATCGGTCGGTGCATGCGTTGATTTGTGAGTGATTGGCAAAAAAATGAGTGATTCCACAAAAAAAAAAAATCGTTTTCAAGTCGTGGCACAGCCTTTCGTCGACTTTTAAAGCCACGCCCCCTTCCCCAACACGATGCTGCGGTTGAGTCACCCCATAATGGGCCCCCAGGGGTGCGGCACATTTTGCGCACACCTGCTTTAGACCAATTAGCGAGGCTCGAGCGAAGTTTTTTTTTTTTACTCACGTCGCTAGTGTTGACAAACCAGGCGATCTCTCCGAAGGACGCCAGCTCGCCGTTGACGTAGCAGCTAATTTCGCTGTTTTTCCAGCGGTTGTAGACGTGCACCAGGGTCACCATGTACCACTGAAGTGGAAGAAATGTCACATTTTGTAAACAAGAAAAAATAAAGGGATTATCTGAGAACTCGGAGTTCTTGGTTGCCATCTTACCTTCTGAGGTTTGAAGTCGTACTTGACACAGTGCTGGAATCCTTTGCCCTTGGTTTTCAGCGAGGTCACTATCAAACAACCGCCCACAAAATGCGCCGAGTAGCCGAGGCCTTTACTGGTGCGGAAACTGAATGGGAAAATAAATTGGGTAAGAAGATTTCAAAGGACGATGACGTGCCATGGAGAACTGACCAGTAGAGGTAAGGCTTGTCTTTATCCACATTGATGTTGTTGAGAGGGTCCATGCGGAGCCACGTGTGGAACGTGAAGCCATTCTGGTACGGCCATTTTGCTATGGGTGGAAGCGCTATCGCCTGTTGGTAAGCAACACCAAATTATTATTTTTGTGGGGCATGCTACGATATCGATGTGAACTTACGGCTGCGTTTTTGCCAGGAAAGCTGAAGAAGGAATCTGGGCCGTTCCTGTGAGCCATGTATTTCAACACCGACAGAAGTTTCACGGCGTGTCGAGGCTGAAAGATTTAAAAAAAATTAAAACACAAAAGGAATGCTCTGGACCAACATCAAGAGCCATCACCTCTGTGTGACAAGGACATTAATGCGGTGGGGCGGGGGAGGTCTGGGGTGAGGGCGAGGGGGGGGGGGGGGGGGGGGTGAGCGCTTCCAAGTACATTCTTCACATGTATGCTCGAGACAACAACCACCTCTGACTCACCCACTGGCCTTTCTCTCCTTGCAGCTTGCTGAAGAACAGCTTCAGCTCTTTGACCGTGATGCTGTAGCTGGCGAGCACGCCGAGCATGTCCACAAGCAAGTCTGAAAGGACAAAAAAAAAAAAAGTCACAGTAGTTCAACACGATGTTTTTTAACATGAATTCATGAACTTTAGATGATTGCGTATCAGAGGAACGATGTCAAAAGATGGAACATTTCCACTCGAGTTAACATCTACTTCCTCCTCACTTGACTGCACTGGTGCTGGAGGCCTTCGCTGTTTTCGCTGGCGAGAAGGGCACTGATGCAAACCCCGTCAGAAGAGATCCCGGTAATCTTAGCAATTTACCAAGGCGGTCCGACAGAGTCGTTGCAAAGCGGCACCGCAAGCCCAGCCAAGTATCCAAAAACAAGAATTGAGGCTGACAACAAATCAAACCTTTTCGGGCTACATTTTAGACTATCTTGAAATAAAAATGAGTCAAGCTTTTCGTGTGGCCCACAACTCCGATTATCAATTAAGGTTTAATATTGGCCTTGTGTACCAGCGATCATGCTGTCCGTGTTGGAGACGCGCTGCAGCACCAGCTGAATGAGGCCCACGTCGGTGCAGGCTTGCAGGTTGCGCACGCTCTTCTTCAGGATGGCGGTGAAGATGCTCCACACCTCCGCCTGGCAGGTGGGTTCGCACTTGTCCAGGAGCTCCACCATGCACACGATGCTCTCGGGTTCCTGGATGATGAAGTTCATCTCCAGGTCAAACTGGCCGCCCACCAGCTGGGAGAACGAGAGAAAGAAATGTTTTTTTTTTAGTTGACTCCCTCTTTAAATTTAAAAAAAAAAAAAAAAGACATCAATCTGCTGGCAAATAAATGTTGTCGGCCGCCATAAAAGTCACAATATCTCATTTTCAAATAGCGGCCGTGGCGTTTTTATTATCGAAGCCGGCCTCATCGAAAGGAGATAAGGAGAGTAACGAGATAGACGTCAAAATTAATTTCGACGGTGAGGCTCGTCGTATTCCGGATCAACGGCGTAAAACGAACACATGATGTACGAGGCGGCCATTACGTGGATGGCGGCGAGGACCGGAGGCTGTCCAATTAGAGCGCGGTGAGATTACGTGCTTGCGTGTTCCGCGAGAAATAAAGATGGCACGAAACAGCATTTCTCGTTTAACCTCGTGCCAGGATATGACATCATCCATCTCGTCAAAAAAAAAAAATATATCGTGGAATGACTGTTTCGCCGCTGACAAATAATGTCCAAACAAAATTACAGCACGTTACGTGATTGGGATAAGTGATGGAATGTGCCGGGCTTTGAAATGATGCCGAGCGTTCTTTAACTATCACATTAAAAGAAAGAAATAATGAATTTCCAGGTCACAGTGGCCTTGGCAGCATAAAAAAAAAAACACATTAATGCAAAAAATTCAATTATTTTCCACACGTTTGTACCAAGAGCATAAAAAAAGATATCAATTTGGTTGGCCAAATATGTCAAGCTGAAAAAAATTGAAGATGGAAAACGGCTTTATTTTTAACAAGTACCCAGTATAAAAAAAAATAAAAAAAAATTTACAAGGCCTGAACACACGTCACACACTTTTTCCAAAACAAACAATGACATGGGGTTCAGGTACGAATTGAGTGCAGCTGGGTCCAGATGCGCCATTAGCCTCTCCCGGGCGCCATTTTCTCCTCACAAAGTTCTGATTTATGAGTCTGCCACTCAAGGCGACTCATCCATCCATCATTGCCGACGGACGGCGAAGAGAAACTACGAAGACGCGGACACGCTCGGCATTAATTACGGAACGAGATTAGTCTCCGCTTTGATTCCGTGATGGAGCCAATCATGATCTGGACGTGTTATGTCACGCTGAGATCTTAAATTAATGTGATCTTCAGCAAGACCCCCTCCCTTTGTGGAGTTGTTTTACTTCAGCTGTGTGACAGCAAGCTTCACATTCGGATTGCGGCTGAACGGATGAATTCACAGTGACACACACACACACACACACACACACACAGAGTTTGGCTTGTTCCATCATTAGCATACAGTCGCTATATCAGGAGCAAGCACTGTGGTTGCCAGCTGCAGCCCGGACCCGAGTGTCTCTGTGCACCTAAACACTGTCGCCTTGTGGCAACCAGATCCTCCCCCCTGGCTTGGTAACCCAGTCCGGCTCTTCTCCACCATCCCCCCGAGGCCTACCTGAATTAATCATGGCCGAGCAGCCACCGAGGGCGCAAGACAAAGTACGTTCTCGATGGTCACCATGGAGAAGAACACGTGAGCGCGGCAGGGAAAGGTAGACCGAGTTTGGTTATTGTTTCGGGTTAGCGGAGGAATCGGCGCATTTTTTCGTCTAATCGAGAAATAACCACGGCCGTGTCCTCGGCCACCTGTGTCACGCCGGTCTGCCATTTTTTGCCGTAATCAATCATCAGCGTTCTCGCCTGACTGCCCCTCACAATTTCGAATAGCCACTCAGCCCAAAAACATACACAAAAAAAAAATCACTGCTGTACTCCAATTCGAGATTCTTTATTTCAAAAGCCTGATCAAGGGCAAACACAAACAAAACACCGGCTGTCAAGTTCCACATGACAACATCCGATCCACGAGTAGCGATATCAACCTTTCCGACAAGAGCGAGGCCGAAAAACACTCAAACGAGCTGTCAGAGCGACGAGGCGCCGGTGGCCTACTTTTTTTTTTTTTTCTCCCCCCCCCCCAACAGCCCTTTAAACGCATCCTCTTTTTAACGAGCCATCTCATCAAACCAAAGGCGCTTGGATGAGCGCATCGGTCCACGAGAGCGACGTTGGTCACGGACAGATCGCACGTGAGCCATTTTGGCGTCGGCGGGAGGTCAGGCAAATAATCTGATCTGAGCGATGCTTAAAGAGGAAGGGGGGGGGGGGGGTTCCTGTTTGCAGGACATTACATAAAAAAATGATAGAAAAGCATTCTTGCAATAATAATATTTAATAATAATAACAGCTTTAGCAGAAGTAATTAAGAAAGTGTTAAGTGGAATTCCGTTGATATCCAATTTATTATTTCACAAATAATGCGATCTGCCATATACCAAATTTGACTCCGAAAATTGTGTGCAACCACACACACACGTGCTAACGGCAAATCCCAGGACTAATTTATACCACACTGACCTTATTATGCTTGATCACTCTCATTACAGTTCCCAGCAGAAGCGTTAGCGCTTATGATACGTTTCACACAGGAAGGCACTCGAACGCACCGCTTCGTTTTCTCCGATCTGCTAGTCAAAACAAATCACGCGGCCACTTGATGAACTTTATCCAGGAGTGGCGGAAAACAATGACCTCGAATAGAGTGGCCCGCAAAGTGGAATAAATAAAGTTCAAATCATTGGACTCGGAAGCATTTGGATATTCAGATGGGGAGATTTGACAACCAAATAATAAAATGTGTTGAGGGGGAAAAAAAGCAAAGACAATATTTTTCTAAGAATATCTTCAAAAGAGCTTCAATGGCAGCTTGGGATGGTTCCACCACTTGAGGATCCGTTCTGCATCAGAGAAGCAAGAAGGGAAATGGCTTTTCAGGAAATGAGTCTTAATACTTGACTAATTTTGCCCCGACAAAATCATCATCACGGATAAGCTGCTCAAACTTCAAAGTTGCGCAACGCATGAAAACTCGAAACGCTTGGCATTCGTCGGGGTCATGCTGAAGAATGCGAGAGTGGCCAAGAGGCGTGGACGGAAAGGAGGCGATTGGATCTGAAAACAAACAAAGAATTTCCTTGTTGGGTACACGCCGTGAGCTGACCACCACGTTTGCTGGAGTGGCATTTGCAAAATTTGAGAAACTGCCATGGATGAGTCAGTCCGACTCAACCAGACTCTCTTTTTTTTCTGTTTGTTCTAAAACCAGTATTGCAGGTATTGCCTTTTGTAATCGACGCCCTCATTATGGCAGTTAGAAACCTTAACCGATCTACACGTTTGGTGTTGGCAAGAAAAAGTGCTCCATTAAAAAGAAAAAAGTTGTGGTGTATCGGAAGCGGTGTGTGTCTGACGATTATTTACTAATGTCATGGATGGATGGAAATGTGGATGATTTACTTGGGGGAAAATCCTGGAGGGGGGATCTGGAGCATGATCGTCACTACATTTTTAAAATCGTTTTAGTGCGGAATACAATTTGTCGTAAGTAATAACTGACCCCAGAATACGTTTATCTCTTGGATCAGTCAAGTTAATGGAGAGCTAATGAAAATTCAGAGGGCGGAAAACTCATTTCACACCGCCAATTATTTGCCAGTGACGACTTACGGTAAGACTCAAAACAATTTGACTTGGCTGAAAATTACCGATACTAGCTCAGGATGTCTGAAACATTTCCAGATTGGTTATTATCCAATCGCTGTGCTCATCCAGTACAAAGTAGCACCTTACGCTAACTAGCATGCTAGCACAAAATATTGTGACATCACACCATAGACACTTTGTTTGGGGTACATAAAATTCACTTTATAGTTCCTGAGCACCCAGATGACCATAAAGCAATACTGGAGCAGCAAATAGGTGAGTTTTTCGGGGGGGGGTAAGTGAAATGCAGTCTATTGAATGGTGCAAAGAGAAGCAAGAGTGAAGATGTTTGCAGCGTGACCTTGCCTTCAGGTAAAACCACATTCCAGACCAATAACTCGTCAAACTCCAGCGGATCAGCCGGGAGTCCGGCTGCCAGGCCAGCTGTCTGTCCTTCACTTGAACCAAACCGACTCGCCGTTGCCTCAAAGTGACATCGGTTGCTGATGCTAAAGGCTAAACCGTTTTTCACCCTTTTAGAATATTCTTTTTAAACTAACCTAAAACAATGAACATCTTTTTATCTCAACCCAAAAAAAAAAACAGTTATTTTTCTTTTCATTATAATAATCTGGACCTCGTCCATTTCTTGACTATTGCGGCAAGAAACTGTCCGAGACCAACCCATGGTCGTCCCATCTTTACCTGCAGTACATCGTAAGAGTCGGAAAGACACACAAGCTATGACCTTACTAAAAAAAATAAAACAACTTCCCGATTGAAAAAGAGAGTCAAACATTTACAAGCCATTTTCCCAGGAGGTGTCGAGACAAAGTTGACCTTTGGACAGCTAACAAAGAGTCAAAAGGTTCTGCTTCATTTGAGTTGGTCAAAGCCAGTTCCCAAGGTGCCTATGTAAACACACGCCTGAAATTTTATTCATATACAGATTTGAAGTTTACGTTCTCGTCTTTTCATTAGCGATATAATGCTAACATCAAGCCGATGAGCATCTTCTAAAAATAGCTTACCGGTGATTGAGCATCGTGATTTCCTTGTAATGTTGTCAAAGTGACCAATTTTAAATCTTTGTATGACATGTTCGTTAACATACGGTATGTACGGAATAGTATTTTTTTATGGGATGGTACAGTTTGTTTTATTGGCACTTGTTTGTTTTTAATCTGCCAGTGTGTCTAATCTATCGACCGCAGACTAGTAATAATGAGCTTTGGTGAGCGAGAAAGCGACGGTGGAAAACCACAAAACGGGTTAACGGTGATCGAAAGCCGCGTGGCTCGGAAGTAGGCCAGTGACTCACACCGGGGCCCGATACTCTCCATCTTTTGTGTTCTCACAGGAGGACGTAAACGTCAGAGGTTAAAATCATTTATGTATGACAGGATGCAAATTCTTGGCTATATTTACAGTATGCAAAAATGTGTTTTGTAAGCTTTACAACCCGTAGATAACCGCACACACACTGCAGTTGATGGCGGGGGGGGGAAACAATTTCTTTTGATTACTTCTAAAAGCATAAAACGAGCGAATATGTTTTGATGAGTTTCACCGTAGGTCACACAAAGACTACATGAGCGCTCTAATAAAAAGGCTATTTTTGGAATCTTGCTCCGAAATGCGACAACATGGTATCAAAGCCCGGAATAATAGGAAAGTAGTAATTAGTGTCAAGGAAATATCGTGCTTCAGGGAGGAGAGAAGCAGAAGCGTACTTTCAGTTTCACTTTTCACTGTACGTGAGGTGCATTTAAAATAAAAATAAAAAAACACCAACAAAACAGGACATCAATCGATGAATTAAAAATTATGATTCCACCATCAGCAAATAATTGCATTCTGAAAAAATTGTGAAAACTGAACAAATGGTCATCGACATCCCGGAATCGATTCCAAGCTAGTAAGGCTCCCGATATTTTGAATTCCTACAAGCTTCTTCTCAGGCGTGACACACTACAACAGATTTTACCGTACCATACGATAAACTTGTCACTGTGACAAAGCAGTTTTGCAGGTTCTCCCTTCCCCACCGCCGCCACCCCATCCCCCGTCCTGCCACCAAACCGGCCCAGCTCCAGTTGCATGTCGCCCTTCACCCTTTTCCGGTTTTGTCGCCCTCTCCAGGAAAAACTTTCGATTTGAGAATCCTGTCAGGACGCCACCAGACGAAGTAAGATAAGGACAGATAGAGGTGGACAACAGGTTGTACGCCAACAAATACTGACCTGGATATGTCACAAGCCAATGTGCTCCTGGCAATGAGGATCCTGACACCAGTCATCACGTCGCATTCGATTTACCACTTGCACATTTTAATTTCTGTACGCGTCAACGCTAATAATTACTCACTGTGCTATCTGTCCCTTAATACAACTGACACTTATGCACAACGGCAGCTTATTTAATAGTGAGTGATTCCCAGCGTAGTGACGGATCATCATAAAAGTCAGAGAAAAATCAACAAAATGCAAAAATACTCTTGAAAAATCTCAACATTATTAATTGCTTGACATTTTAAAATTCATTATCTGCTGTATAGAATGATGTGGTGGTCCAGATCTGGCCCCCAGGCCTCGAGTTAGACACCAGTGTTCTAGAATTGACCCAAAGATGAAATGCAAATTCATCAATTCAAGGACACTGCTTGACAAGCAGCGGATGGGATTTGACAGTGAAAAGCAGCATGACAGGAGTGTGTATTTTAGTGTGTGTACAGTGTTAACAAGACATATCACTCTCTCCCCCAACATGTCACGATGATCCATCCCAGCATGAAGGTGCTACCTGGGGCCTATTCTGAGCACGCATAATCAGCTTACCAGGTTGAACACTGTCTCCACGACGTCTCGGTTGGAAACTTCCCCAACTTCCATGAGGCCGGCCAGCACGGCGAATTTCATCCGGATACCTCGGATGGGTACAGCGGGGTTGAGCGGCAAATTGCCCGGCGTGACCTCCTCGCTCGCCATTGCTCAAGGTGGGAGGGCAGGTGGCGTCCACAGGTAAAGCCACCTGTTCGCCTCCAATGGCGGAGGTGCTCAGTCAAAGGCGGAAAGGGAGCGAAAAGGCTCGCTTTAATGTCCCTCCGGAGTTGGTGGTGGTAGTCTAAAGGCACATAAGCAAGAGAAGCTTCCTCGCCATTCGATATAAATAAAGTCAAAGTACAAAGAGTGCCGCTCCGTTGTCCACGAACTATTCCTCTTCGAGTCCGTAACTTGATAGCCCACAGGCGGATTAATGCCGTCCAAAGGAGAAGCCAGGGGTGAGGTAATGGTCGGGGGTGGCAGGTAGAACCACAGCTTGCCTTTCCCCGACGCTCGCTTCCTTGGAAAGCCTCCAAAAAAGAGCCACTGTACAACCGGCGGAAGTTGCTATTGTCACTGAGTCCCTACACTTGACAGGTAGCGGCGCCAAACTCTCAAAGCTCGCTTAGACGCCAAATGAACCTCCGCGTACGGAAGAGGAGAGGTGGGAAGGGTGGTGTCCGGTCGTCTCGTCGAGCCGGGAAAGTCCACTCAAGCCCGGCTGAAGAGAGTGAAGCGTTCACCCAGCTGTTCGCTGCGTCCGCCCTTCGCTTCCTGATATGCGCCCCGGTAGCTTTCAGACCGTCACCGCCATGACAGTAGAAGCCCGCGAGTGAGGAAGTATGCGCATGCGCGCCGAGGAGTAGTCAGTCGGAGCGGGCTGGTTCCGCTCAAGAGGTGGCGAGCGCGGCAGGTGTGCGGCTCAGGTGTCGCCAGAATTAAACGTCAAAGTTTTTTTATTTTATTTCTGTAGTCCTCCATGAAAGCATAATCCCAGTTTTGTATCTAATCAAAACATTTACAAGCATCTGCTTTTACTTTGTAAATCGAGAAATAATATTTACTAGTTTTACTCACAAACCAGTAACTGAATCATAATCATTTTGTTAGCGCATTTCCTGCGGTGTTAATTTGTATTCATTTCCTGTTTTTTAATAAATTGTTACTTGACAAAAATTTGATGGATTAATCCATTATTAAATAAAAGGTGGTGAAAGGTGTTTTTTTTAGGGGGGGGCGGTGCTATCAAGTTAAATTGCAGGTTGCCACTTTATTTCATGTTCTGTATTAATAGGACGTACTTTGACGTTAACCAAAAATTAAATCTCATGAAAACCGGTTGCGAAATGAGTAAATTGTGATTTATCTTCAATCTACATACATGCATTACCTTTGAAGGAAACATTGCCCTTACCAATGTGGCCGTCGTAGGCACGTCGCTGGGCCAGCACATCGCTCTCGAGTAGGCATCGCGAGAGGACAAATGAGCCTCGATCTCGTTCTCTTGAATTCTCGCGCGATTTCTTCTTCTCCTCCTCTTTCACTCCCTGTAGCCAACATGGCAGTCGGCAAGAATAAGAGGCTGACTAAAGGCGGCAAAAAGGGTGCCAAAAAGAAGATGTAAGTACGAAATTCACCCAGCGGAGTATCAGTGAATCTGCACACTTCAGATTATTACACAAAACGTAATAAAAGAAGGGCGGATGAACGGGATATTTAGCGGATAACTTGGGCTACCGTCGTCGACGCAGGCCTGCGTCGGTCGAGCGTTGGCCTCAGCCATTACAATGTCATGCTCGTTGATATATTTAATTGTAGGTTTATGCCGTAATTAACTTTAATATTAACCGCCTACTGATAACCAGAAGTCTATTCAATCTTCTTGGAGGTTTGACAAGCGTTTCCCGGAGCTAATGCATGTTAGCACGGCGTTAGTCGGCGTCACGTTTACTACCGTATTAACTCTTCGAATGCGGTGCTAGTTCTGTACACTTGGGTGATGGTGTCTAGATAAAACTGCATATGTTGTTGAATTTATGTAGTGACTTGAAGTTTAAATTAGTTGTGAGCGAAAGGAGTCACAAGTGGTGTTTAGCTAATTTTAGGTAACAAAGACGCACTCCAACTAGTTCACACCATGTTTGGAATTTTAAATGTTGTATCCTCTATAGAGGTAATGTTTTTTTTCCCTGGCATCCTTTAAATCTTAACTAAAAATGTGTTTTTTCTCCAGTGTGGATCCCTTCTCCAAAAAAGACTGGTATGATGTCAAGGCACCAGCCATGTTCATCATCCGCAATCTTGGCAAGACGTTGGTCACCAGGACTCAGGGAACCAGTAAGTTTAATATTCTAGAACAGCTTAACTTTATTTGGGGTTCATCAAATGGGCTGTATGGCGATTTCCTGACTGCTTAAACGGCCTCAAACGTTTTTGTACCTTCTTTGTTCCCAGGAATCGCCTCAGACGGTCTGAAGGGTCGCGTGTTCGAAGTGAGCCTCGCTGACCTGCAGAACGACGAGGTCGCCTTCCGCAAGTTCAAGCTGATCACGGAGGATGTTCAGGGCAAAAACTGCCTCACCAACTTCCACGGCATGGACTTAACCCGTGACAAGATGTGCTCCATGGTCAAGAAGTGGCAGGTAACACCATCTGTGGACAGAACATTCACATCCAGCATCTCCATTGTTTTGCAGTTTTATCCGATTAGCAGATGGCACAAAAATTGATTCGCCGATCAAAATACTGGATCGTTGCAGCCCTGTTATATAGTGCCTAAACCTGAGGTGGTTCCCAATGTTTCCCCAGACCATGATCGAGGCCCATGTGGACGTGAAGACCACAGATGCTTACCTGCTGCGTCTCTTCTGCGTGGGCTTCACCAAGAAGCGCACCAACCAGATCCGCAAGACCTCGTACGCCCAGCACCAGCAAGTGCGCCAGATCCGCAAGAAGATGGTAGAGATCATGACCCGCGAGGTGCAAACCAACGACCTGAAGGAGGTCGTTAACAAGCTGTGAGTGGCGCGCAGTCGTGTTTGGGCCGTTGGTGTCCCTTCTGATATTGACGTTTTGGTATTTGGGGTTTTCTTTCAGGATCCCTGACAGCATTGGCAAGGACATCGAGAAGGCCTGCCAGTCCATCTACCCCCTGCACGATGTCTACGTCCGCAAAGTCAAAATGTTGAAGAAGCCCAAGTTTGAACGTAAGCCGCAATTCTAAACTCTGCCTTTAGGTTGAATATTACAAATAATAATTATATGAATTGATATTTACATCTGCGCGCCGCTAGTTGTTTAGTTCATCCTGGCTGTTAAATACATTGCCTGTGTTTCTTCCACAGTGGGCAAATTGATGGAGCTCCACGGCGAGGGCAGTTCAGGCAGCGCTGCCAAAGCAACCGGAGACGACACCGGAGCCAAGGTGGAGAGGGCAGACGGTTACGAGCCCCCCATCCAGGAGTCTGTCTAGAAATAAAAGCCCTGACAGATTTAATAATAAAAAAATGTAAATGACCAATTTTGGACTTGTCTTTTTGTCATTGCTGTTCAATTAAAAGCTCAAGCCCTTGCAATGCTTGTAAAATTATAAATTGTCTTTTTTTATTGTTGCAATGCAGAGATAAACCACTAGATGGTGCTAGTGCACAGCTATTTTATTTACAGAATTAGTTGTCAAAGAACACAGTTAGAAATGTAATGCAGCAGAAAACATTCGCTAATGTCAAATACTGCATTGTACAACAATTGGCTGAGGTGTGGGTCAATATATCAGAGCACTTGAATGTAATTTTTAGGCACTAGGGCCCGTTTGCCTCTCAAGTCACCCAGGAACCATTCGTCATCCATGGACTCCAGGTTAGTGATGATGTCACCGATCTGCAAAGCAATCAATTAAAAAATGTCAAGATGCTATAATGCTTTGATACATATTTGAAAAATATCCTTGAAAAAATGACCTGCAGAGATAGCTCCTCGTCGCAGTCTGAAGTGAAGTCGTACATGGCCCTTCCCTTCACTCCTTCAGGGGGTGACGTTGGACCAGCTCATCATAAAATAAATTTAAAAAAACTTACACACTGATAATGAGCACGACACTGCCACCTACTGTAGTGGATGTGCAATTACACTATTCTAGCAGTCCAGCCTAGAGTCTAACTGGAAAAACTGGAATCTCTAACAACCGTCATGTGTGGACGTCATACCTGTGCGACTCTCCACAAAAGCCTTCGGAAAGATTCCTTCTTTGCCGTTGAGTCTTCCGCAGCTCCACTCGTCATCGATGTGCTTGGTCACGAGGATGCTATCGCCTCGCTTGAAAGACAGCTCGTCCTCCGCCTCGCCCTCAAAGTCGTGTCGAGCCTGCGCCCATTCCACCGACGACTGAGGGGGCAACACGATAAAAGATTTGACAGCTCGGATATCGAAAAACCCAGAAATTGGGTCACCGTAATTATAAACGTGGGCTACCTGAGCTGGCTTGAGAGCTTCTGACTGATTACTGACCATGCCTGTGAATAAAGAGGCGCACAATTATGCTCTGAATAATACGCTATAATAATAATATTTTAAATCAAAGAGTTAGACTGAGGAAATTACTCAAAATGTTACATATTTTTTGAATGTTGGCTGTATGTCTTCTTACCTGGCAATGCGACCTTCTTGACAGTAGCCCGACTTTGCTGCCTAGCGGGGACTGGCGGCAGATCTTCCACAACTTCTACAAAGTTGAGAGGGAAAATTCCAGAAGCGGCGCCCAACTGGCCGCGGGCCCACTCGTTGCCCTCGTAGGCCTGCAGCTGGATCACGTCGCCCTCCGCGAACGATAACTCCTCGCCGCTCTCACCGGCGAAATCAAAGCGGGCCACGCATCTTGGACCGCTTCATACATCAAAAAGACATGCAAGAAGTCAAATAAAAATAAAACTGGATTAAAAAAAAAAAATAGGGCGCAAGAATGTTTTAAAGAAAAGAAAACTGACCTGACTTTAGCAGAAAGTGGTTTTGGTTTCTTATCCGGGACAGGTTTGGGTGGTGCACCTGACTAATTAGAGAAAGAACACAATGATAAACTTTTTTTTTTTTTTTTTTGACACTATAGATGACGACTGTCTCTTACTTACCATCACTTTGACAAAGTTAACTGGGAAGTAACCAGTGGATCCTTTACAAGTCCCCTTGCACCATTCACCATTCACACGCTCCACCATGGTGATGATGTCACCGGCCTTCAAGCCCAGCTCTCCTGGACCCTCTAACGAAACCACAAAAAAAAAAATCTCCATGAAATAAAAAAAAATCACTAGAACTACATTTAACCAGACCGCATTCCATTTAGGAGCAAGCAAATTTGTAGTATTTTCATCTGTGGTGTATTTTTGCAATGCTATCCAACAAAAAAACAAAATGGAGGTCACCTGGAGTGAAGTCATGTAAGGCTTGAACGATTTGTCCATTTTCTTTCTTGCCAGTGGGACCTGCAGCCTGCACAAACAAGCGCAAGGTCTCCAAGGTTTTAGACCAGAGGAACTTCAGGGACACTGACTTTAATTAGCCAATGGGTGGGTTGTTAGCAAGCGCTACGAATCCTGCCTAGCAACATGCGACAATTTGACTCATTGAATAAAAAGCCCATCTGACCTGGAATGACGGTTCTCCGGTGGAGTCTGGGGTGTGTGGAAGCTTTGGGAAGGACACACAAATTAAAAATGGAGTCATGGGAACAGGGAGGTGCGTTCGGGGATCTCCTCACTGTGAATTTGTCATAGAGACGATGACCCTGGACAGGTCTGGGAGGGAGAAGGAAACCTTTGGAGGGCTTGGCAGCCTGCACGCTTGGCGGCGGCGGTCGTCCCGGACCGGGTTTTGCTGGAGGTGGGCGCGGTGGGAGCGTTCTTTTTATGCTCTGATGCCTGAAGAATAACAAAATGGCGTCAATTTTTTTTCAAAAAGGGAGATTTTCACTTCGACTCACCGATTTGGCAGCGACGGAGCCCGCTTGACACTTAACGGTCCCTGCTGAGAAACACGACAAGTATTCATGCTCCGTTTAGTTTTTGTGCTCGGAAAAAAATCCATACCTGGGTTGAGATGCTGGGTAAGGACTTTTGCTTGGGCACGGGTGCCGTGTTTCGGGGGCTGACAGGTGCCAGACCTGGAAGTGGAGGAGGATTGCCCACAGGTACTCGAACTGGAAGAGGAGGAGGATCGCCGACAGGTGTCCGAACTGGAAGTGGAGGAGGATTGCCCTGAAGACTCTCTGTGGCTGATGGGACATAGCATGTTATTTTTCGTAGCGCTTTGCTAGCATGCTTTTTATTTTTAGCTAAGCGACTCACAGATTTGGCTGGGGACTCGAATAGTGGTGGGCCTTCTTGTTAGAGACGGTCTCGCTTTGATAGGAGCGGGATCTGAGGTCACAAAGCAAGAAATACGCACGTTTTTAAATCGTAAAATAGCTAATTGTCGTTAGCATCTTAGTCTAGTTTTGATAGCAATGGCTAGGCTCGTTGTGCTGAGCTTTAGCACTTTCAGCTAACCTTTAGCACTTTGAGGTTTCTCAGAAATGCAAAGTGCATTATGAATAAAATGTATTATTATTATTATTCAAATTCTACATTCACTGCTTGAGCATTTGTGATTGAAACTGAACCATAATTTCACTTACTTGCCGGAGTGACGGCATAGTCGCTAGCGGCGGAGTTGTGGTTGTTGATGTTGAGGTTGGCCTTCAGCGGTTCCTTGGTCGGCTCCGCCGGCCGTCTCGGCGGCAAAGGTGGCTCCTCGTCGTGGATGCTGTAGTCTCTTGTCAACGACGGGGGGCGCGAGCGGAACCCGGGTCCCCCCTTTGTGAGCAGGGTCTCCAATTCTTCTCGCACGGGATTTCCGGCGGGTTTCTGAGATGCCAGGGGAGGTTTAGCGGACACTGGTGGCCCCACAGCCTTTCTGGGTGGAGGCTGCGGTCTGATCGGTTCTGAGGCACTCGCAGGCTCAGGGGCGAGCTGGCTCTCGAAGGCCTGGATCTTGGACTGGATGTTTCGATGACTGTTCATCTCGCCATGAAGTTGTTCCTCCTGATTTTCTTGGTCTCCGTTGGGACTAAAGACCTCCAGCAGCTGCTTCAGATACCTATTTGAGTCTCTAGCAACGGTCAGGAGATCATCATCTTCAAGTTTGAACAATGTCTGAAAGTTATCTTCTGTCTGTTTTCTGGATTTTACACGAGGACGCGGGACAGGTCTTGGCTCGAAGCTAGGAACAGAAAAACTCGTTGAGTCCGGTTGCACGGTGGTCTCCCAGTGGACGGTGACCGATCTGTTGCACTGATCGCTTGAGTCCCGTCTTTCTTGCGACTTTTGTGGACCACTTTTCCAAGAACTTTCAGGTCCAGTCAAGGATGGTTTTGGAGGTTTTTGCGGCTTTTTACCTGAGGAAGAATCACACTCAGATGGGAAAACTCTCAGTGCATCATCCAGTGGTTTTTACCGGCTGGTTTCTCCTTGTCGGGGTCAGTCTGTGTATAGCAGGTCGCGGCGCTACAGTAAAAAGCACGTCGAGGGGCAGCAGTGGGCTGAACAATGTGCTCCTCTCTGGTCTTTTCTTGAATCACCTGGTCATAGGATGGTGGGGGCTGAGTTGTGGAAAACAGAAACTTTAGCAAGATGATTTCTAAACTTTGAATCCCAGAGAATCAACACTTCCAAAGTGTCTCAAAAATTTGGCATCTCCCTCACATGAACTAAGCGAGAACAAACCTGGATGCCTGAGGACCAGATGGATTGAGGGGGTGAAGAAAAGAACTCGGAAAATGCGTTTGAGAACCAGTTGTCGTCATCCAGAGCTTCCGCTGAGATGATCTCCGGTCGCCTTTGAAAACACACCATTTAGAATACCAAAATCCACAAAGAATCATTCAAATAAAAAGTAGCTCCTGCTTTTGTCAAATAAAAGACTTTAAAGATATGCGACTAGGATAAATCATCACATAATCACAACTTACCAGTGTTGGAAAAGGTCTGCTTTGTTTCTGTCAAGATGATCTGTGAAGATGAACAGAAGGTTGCCATTTTAATGAATAGTGTGTTGCCAGGTAAGAATCCTGCAACTAGCTAGCTGCTACAATGCAACACCAGCAATGCAAGTGAACGTGAAAGTCTGGATGTCATAATGTGAAAACCAGAAATTTAAACTATTCACTTTAATGATGAGGTGCAAAGTACAAGCCCTGGATTTTGCTCCAATATCAACTTCAAACAAAATGGCTGCCTTCCTGTTTTATTTCATTTCCAATAATATTTCTTTATTTTTAAAACCGTTGGCATTTTTGTTTGTAAATCTTTTTCTCGTGCTGTTTCTATTGACAGATTGTTGAATAAGTATTTTAAAAAGAAACAGTGAAGTCGTTGGGATTAAAAATTAACCCACCTAATTACCATCTACAAAAATGAATGGAGAAAATACAAAGGTCAAAAACAAAGCCCTCATTTGATTTAAAGCGAATAGAATTATTTTTGGTTAAAGGAATCTATATATGAAGCACCTATCACATGTGTTACTTGTTTGCTATTTTTTTTTTATCATTTGTTTTTAGCCTGACATAGCTTTCAAACTACCGCCACTTCCTTGTTTTAAACAAGAAGACAAGAGAGCTCTTTTGACACGCTCCTTACCTTCTGAGGAGCTTTCTGGAATATGTCAAGTCCACTATTAAGTTGGTTTCAATTTGAATTCTCTCCGATGGATGAACTAGTAAAACTGAATGTCTTTATACCGACCGGTGTGTGTGACAAAAAAAACAAAAAATTAAAGGCACACCCCCACAATCACCATGTTCAAATCAGGTGGAATGCTGTCAGTCAAGAAGGTGGAGCCCGAGCCACACAACAATGCTCAGGTGGAAAAAAAAAACATAAAAAAATAAGGAAGTACATCAAAGATATCGTAATAAAATAATAAAATGATAATAATCACAATGATAATAAAAAAAAATCACTGGCAAGTCATTCAAGTAAAAACATCTGACAAAAATTAAATAAGAATTAAAAAACTAAATAAATATTCAACAATTGCACAAAGTGAACGACATTGTATACTGTATTGTGTCGTGATGTTTATGTGTGAGTGGACACGAGTGAAGCTGCTGAGGTCAGCGAAATACTTTTTCCCCCCCATCACAGCTGTGTCTGTGCCACTCTAACACATGCTGACATTGACTACATGCTTTGGACCACAACAGCCGCACACACACACACACACAGCACAGCAGCTGCACAACAAACCATCTGCCTCCCTCTTTAAACTCACAAATCAGATTATTAAAGGTGCCTTGAGATGCCAGACAATTTATTCCATGACCACACTCGAAACTACAAATCGATTGTATCGCAAATCATCTTCCCCCATTGAAATGAATGGAAAAGCCATTAATCCGTACCAGAATGTTTTGATAAGGAAAATATATTTTACAGCCATCACACAGCACTTGTAATATTTTATGTTTGATCTAGACTTGCAAATCAAAGCATAAATCATCTAAATTATGGTTTAATATTCATATACCAACACACTATTGTGTGTCTACGCACTATTACAGTCAATTTGACTTTTATTTTGTATTGTAAACTAATCTACCTGTTGCTTGGTTGATGGCGTGGTGAATTTCAGTATGGTCCTCTTCTTCTCCGCGCCTCACTTCAGCCATTATGAAAACAATGAAGAGTAACAAATTACAAAATAGTAATTAATACGTGTTGCCTTGAGAATGTGTGTGCGTCCACGGCTGTCACAGTGGTCCTGCCAACTGCGGTAATTTGTGTGGGTGGGACCCCGCAACAGGGTGGACCCCACCTCCCCACCAAAATGATGGGCGACTACGGGATTAACGCAATAAATTTGTTTCATATCATTTAAACCCAAATACAATCAAATACTGTTACTATAATAATCCACTGTACATTAAATGATAATACTTTATCACGCCATATCATAGCATTACATACAATTGTTTTCGAACTTTTGACACTAGAGGGAACCAGAGTACAATTAATAGTGCATGAGCTTTGTATAGTACGTGTATCACAATTATTATCAAAATACTTCTCAAAGTACTTCAGGTAAATTGGGGCAGTTCCTTTACAGCGTTAACTAAGTAGAGAACTAGTAGCAGTATTTATTACAGTATTTATTTTCTTATGTAACTTTTTTGTCCAGCAGAGGGAGACAAATTACAACTTCTGTACTGTATTACGTTACATCTCTTTGTCGAGCTCTTCACTTTATGTTTCATAGTGATGCCATAAAAGCTCTAGACAGTGACACATTACGGAAAAAACAATATCAAACCTAAAATCTGAGAATTTATATAACTTTGTGTCTTTTTAAAGGCAAACCTAAGAGACGCTTTGACGCGACGGTACGTCAATCATCCGTGTGGGCGGGGCTAAGCGGTTCGGCTCTTTCCTCCCTTCACCTTTGCAGTCAAATCGCCTCCTTGGCTTTCCTCCACACCTCTTTATTTCTCCACCACGTCAAGACCGCTTTAAACCTTGGGATTTAAAGGATTTAAACTGCGTTGTGGAAGTGGCTTAGTGTCTGCGGGGAGCACACGGTAAGAAAAGGAAAATAAGTATGCCGTATGGCTTGTGTTTTTTTCCCCCTCTCTCTTTCTAAATGTTGACACTCGATGCGACTTTTCCAGTTTGGCTTCACCGTGCGTGTGCGCATGCGCGGCTCTGATTGACACACGCATGTGTGGGCGCTCGTTACCTATGTTTACGATTACCAACATCACAAATGTTTTTATCACTATCGTTTACCAAAGTAACACTCGATGTTACCACTCCCCCCCCCCACATACACACAAATTGTCGTTGTTTTAAAATACTTTGGATAGTCTTCTCTGATGACAAATTTCGTGGGACACTCCCTAAAATTCTTACAAATACAAAAAAAACCCCTTCCATTTCCTTGCCTGTTGGTTTTACTGTTTTTTGTGTAACGCTTTCCTAACCACACGCCAAAAGAACGTCTATGTAGAGTGATTTGAAGGCTCAAATATCAGGTGTGATGCAGGTGTTGCGTTACCTGCTGACGTCACACCGATTGACATTCCATTACACTCGAGTCTATGCTCGAAATATAATTCTGTTTTATATTATAACATCGATATTATGTTCTAACATATTTGTTATTTCCTATTTTGGGATCACAAAAAGCCACATTTCTACATCCCAGTCTATGACGTCATCAGCATTTATGACTAGGTCATCGTGAATGAGTACAATGATGAATCACGTGATGCCTCGCATTGATTTCATTGGAAGAATAGCTCAGGTCACACTAATGTGATTAAATGTCAAAAGTCACAAGTTCACGAGTGTTTAACAAAAACGAACAGTGAAATAAACTCGCCATGGAAAAAAAGGTATTTACAATGATGTATTCAAAATAAATATAGTACTTGCTAAAGTATGTTTACAAAGTGCCATCAAGCAAGTGCAAATAACAAAAGTGCAAAAACAATGCGGATTTTGTTCAATTGTGTAACCATGTGAATGCCTTTTTGTTTATAAAGGTTTCAAAACAAAGTGCAGATTTATTATTGGATTATGTTTGAAAATGAAAAATATCACGCAACATTGTTGAGCAGATGTCACCGACCGGCTCAGCTGTTTCCCGAGTTTGGGATTAGCCTCAACTCATTCTCTTCTATGCTTTTTGACTGCTTGCGTAAGCTTACTTTTTTTTTTTTTTTTTTTTTTACATTTCCTATGACGTGTTATTTTGAACCCCTTATTGATAAATATTATTTTCAAAAGACATAAAAAATTACAGAAAGAAAACGGTTAGAAAAGATTTGCATTTATTACTATATAAACCCAAAAAGGCAGTTTTACAAGCACCTTTTTGTGTACGATTAAAATCATCTTGAACCACCAGCGATATCCGACAAATATTACATATTTTGCATTATGTACACACAAAGGTTGCGTAATCAATTAGCACACAAACCTCCACCAAGGCCAAACAATCAACCGGTTCTTCACGGTTTCATGAAAAGAAGTTAAACAGTCTGAAATTGGATAAACAAAGAAATCTGGTTCCTTTTTCAACAAAGTAAAGCAAATATTTGACACCGTTGAATCAACATTTGACTCACTTCCACATGTCGAGCGCCACCATGGCCATTTTTTTAAAAATCTGTGAGTAAGACATCATGCACACAAGCCTGCAACGAGATTCCCGAGGGAGACAGAAGCCTATTGTACACCCTGCTGGCCTCATAGGAAGATAAAAGTCTGGGTGATGTCATCGCATGCCTGCATTGTATTCATACAAAATGTCAATTTAGCTTTTGCCGTCGCGTGAGTGTCAAGATAGCAAGCTCACAGTTTCAACGGGCTTGTCTCTTATCGTCCTTGAAATAAGGTCGGAATCTTCTTGACCTAGCACATTACTGGATGCCGAACAGACGCCATCTTGAATAAAGAATATTAAAATATTATGGCCATTAATATGATAGCATTTAGCATTTTCCTTCCTGACTTGTTGCCCTGCAGCAACTTCACGTGTAGCTTTAAATATTTTATCAGCCGCTATCGCCTCGGTCGCCCGGCGTGTGTCACCATGGCAACCGCCTAGAAACTCTTCAATGCTTCCTCTGATTAGAGATAAACGATAAGTCAACAGAAAGATAGTTTTGCAAGAATATTATAGGTGTGCCCTGCCCTTCCCTGCCCTGCCCTTGCCGGGAGCTTTTTGAGCACAGCACACCTGTGCAAGTGAAAGCTTGTCGAAGTGCTGACAGCAGCGTTTTGTTTGTTTAGAGCTTGTCTGCTTTTTTTTTTTTTTTTTTTTTTTTTTTGCTTTGACTCTGCAAACAAACCTGGCAACTGGCAGGTGACTCAACTCACGTATTTTTAATTTATCTTTTTTTTGTTGCACTCTTAATTAAGCAAACTAACAAAACTAATGTAATTAATGCACATGCAATATAAAGTATTTCAAGGCGCCGATTACAATTTCCAAGACACAGCCGTCCGGTCGCCGCTAACCCAGTTGTCCTCTATTTATTTGACATGAAAGCAAACGACACATGACACAATTCCCACGATGACCCCTACGACCCCATACCCCCCAACGCCCTCTCAGTAACAACTTGGTGCTAACAGTCCAGGACAATGCTCTTATTGTCTTCCCGGCCTGGAATGTTGAGGACTTCCTTAAAGGAATGCGGTGATGAGAAAGTGCTGACGTTGCCATTTTTTTTTCCAATCTTTACTGGCTAGACGCTCCGCCCACTGCACATGTGGAAGTCGTCATCTTTCACTGTGGACTTTCTCTCACCCGTTTCTGTGGAGTCTCCTCCCCTAGCGTCCACGTGCTTCTCGGAGCATCTTACTCACGTCCAGTCATTTCCCAGCACGCTTCGCCTCCCACACTCCTCACGCAAAACCATTCCCAAGCTCTCTCTCTGTTTTTGTTTAGCCGGCGTGGCACGAGGACGTCTTGTTCGGCCGAGCTCAGCGTTTCGACTTGAAGATGCTCCGACCAAGGTAAGACCACAACAACATTCCTTTTCGTGGAATTCCAACCAGATGGGAAAGATTTTGAACGCCCTTGGTGGGAATTTAAAATGGGACGCTGTGATTGGACAAGAGGGGTTTTTAGAAATTTGCTATGGCGATGTCAAAAGGAGGCCTGGGCTAGTCCAAAAAACAATTTTGACAGCTCGGCCACCAAACGGGCTCCTGGGCCCAGTCATGTGACTTTGCGTGTTATTGTTCCCGCATGCCTAGCATAGCTTGCATAGCGGCAGCGTGGCGGGAGAACAACGCACGGCGTTGTTCTTCAAGGCAAAAACCTCCACTGAGAGTTTTTGTTTTTGCAGGTCTTCCGCAGTAGCAGCATTTGGGGATGCTCTTCTATGACATGGTGAAAAAGTCATAAAGAGCGGTCGCCGCCATGACCTCTATGGTCGCCAACGGAAACCAAGATGGGCCGTCGTCGGTGGCGATCCGAGGGGCGGATCCGGAGACGTGCATGATTGTGTTCAAGAACCACTGGGCTCAGGTAAATATCAGCAACATCTACTCCACAATGTAAAAAAGAAGTAAAATATTCACATATCAAGGATAGTTTTTTTAAACATTTTTTTTTTTTAAATTTTGAGGCTTTTTTCTGATTTTTTTTTTGCTTGTTTTCTTTTTTTTTCCCCATTTCTTTTTTTACCTGGGACAATATTCAGTCAATTTATTTCCCCGAAACCTCTTTCCAATTTTAGCTATATTTTCCTCTCTTTCTACTTCACAGCATTCGATTTTCACAAAACCACAACAGTCCGTTAGCGTGCCAAAAACAACAACTTGGCTTTCGACTCTTCAACGTCTTGACAATGAACATAAAAAAAAAAAGTATTCCGTCCTCAACTCCCCGCAGTCTCCAGTCTGCGTTGACATCATGAGAATAATTGTTGCTTTTGAATCTTTTTGGGGAGGTTCAAGTAACGCTGCCTAGTCATTAAGGCGAGGCCCGGTAAAAAGTATTTGTCGCTCCGGTGACGGCACAAAGTGCTCCGGGCCGTGTCCCGGCAACACTTACGTGCTGCGGGATTCTCCTGCCAGTGGAATTTTGGCAGTTGCGGCCATGTCTGTCTCAGCTCGCCCGGCCCCTGTGGGACACGCTAACGGCGCTACGCCCACATCAACGTATTGACATGTTACTTTGAATCTAAAAAAAAATTTGCACGCCTGATGTTCTTCCTCCATGTAACTTGTATCTTTTCCAAGGATCTTGGAAATTTACAAGGGGGAACGCCCGCAAATTCGAACAATTTGACTTTTGGCATGAACAAGGACATTTTCATTCCAGATGTGGAAGTTGAACGCTGCTCAATGTTGATGCCGGCGTGACTAAAAACATTTTGTTCTGTGTATTTTAGATAAAGTACAGTATGCTATATTTAATATATTTAAATATTAGAATATCTTGGTCTCCCTATATAAACATTTTGTAGTCGCCATTTTATTCCCCGGCCGGGACTCAGCTCCCAGCAGGCTCCCGTTTCCATCGACCCACTTGCGTTTGTTGCCACAGCAAAAGGTAGACGAGGAAAAAGGCGGAGTCTATTGTCACCGGAGTGGCGTCCATAAAGCACGCAAGGGAAGGAAACGGTTCAGGGACAAAAGATTGCTAGCTTACAGTTAGCAAATCATGTTTGATTATTAACCTGTCAGCATGGCAAGCGATTTACAGCTTCACCTTTGATGATGAGATAAAAAGGTAATTGTTGGTTTCTGTTTTTGTTACTGACTGCTCTATTGGAGTTACTCAACAGTGGAAAAGTTTTTGAAACATGTTATTGCGACTTTAGGGAGTGTTTTAGTGGATTTAATCATTTATACGGGAGTTAACTTAAATATTAAAGTACATTCACAGATTGTTTAGGTCATATTTTACACGAACACTTAGGCCTACTACGCAACTGTATTTTAAGGTTGGTAGTATTTTTTTGAGGTAGTACAAGGTGTAAAAATTACACTATCCATCACCAGACCAAATGTACAACATAAGATTGGAAGTTTCATACCTCAACTCTGGTTTCTTCTTCTTCGCAGGTGGTGAAGATCCTGGAAAAACACGACCCGTTACGCAGCGGCGCCTCGGCGGCCTCGCTGGGCCTGGGCGGCGGACCGCGCTTCGGCCCCGTGCCGGTGGATGAGGCCAGCGCGGTGCAGAACTACGTGGAGCACATGCTCTTCTTGCTGATGGAAGAGGATTGCGGGAAGGCTGGCGCCATGGGCCCCATCCTGGAGTTCGTGGTGATGGAGAACGTCATGGAGCGCCTGTTCGTCTGGAGCCTGCGCCGCGAGTTCACCGACACCATGAAGATGGAGCAGCTGAAGATGTACGAGATGCTGGTGTGCCAGTCTCGCCAGCCCCTCCTGCACCACAAGCCGGTGCTGCGGCCGCTCATGATGCTCCTCTCGGCATGCTCGGGCCCGGGGGGTACGCCCGGCGTGGAGGCCCAGCTTGTGCTCCTCCTCCACCAGCTCTGCTGCGTCCTAGCCAAGGACCCATCCGTGCTGGAGCTGTTTTTCCACACCAGCGAGGACCAAGGCGCCGCCAACTTCCTCATCTTCTCGCTGCTCATCCCCTTCATCCACCGCGAGGGGGCCGTGGGGCAGCAGGCGCGAGACGCGCTGCTGCTCGTCATGTCCTTATCGGCGGAGAACCAGCGGGTGGCCGAACACGTGGCGGACAACACCTTCTTCTGTCCGGTCAGTGTAACGATTAATTTAATTATGCTAATCCCACATCCACAATGCTAAGCCTCAGTCGTGGCACAATAGAAAAAAAATAAGCAGCTTTTAACAATGGCTAACCCGGAATGACATGGGCTTGTCTTAGCTGGTCATAGAAGGATAATCACCCTGAGGATAAACTACCAGTGATGCAATTGTTTCTGTTCTCTTAATACACTGAATTAATTACCCAGAGAGCGCAAAGAAATCCAATTCACGCTGGTTCAGGTCACGTAAACACCACATGCTGTGTCGCTAACTCACTTTAGCATTAGCTGTTAGTGTAAATTGATTATTGCTTTTTTTGTTACTATCCGAATCACTCAAGTGGACCTTTGTAATGAGAAACATGAAATAATCATCTTACCTTTGACCTCAGGTTCTTGCCACGGGGCTCAGCGGTCTGTATTCGTCTCTTCCCACCAAGCTGGAGGCCTCCAGTGATGAATGGCACTGCCTGCAAAGAGACGACTGCCTCCGAATGCCCTCGTTGGTCCAGTTTCTCAACTCCCTGGAATTCTGCAATGCTGTCATCCAGGTAAAAAAAAAAAAAGAAAAAAGTTAAACATTAAAAGTCAAATATCGCTAACTCCTCTTTTAACTTCTGAGGTGGCCCATCCTGATATCAGAGACCAGTTGTTGGGCTACATCTACAACGGCTTCCTCGTGCCTGTACTTGCACCTGCTCTGCACAAGGTTCATACCAAATTTTTTATTGTTGCATTTTTTTTTTTTTGTTTGGGGTTAATGTCACATATTTTGGTGGCGCAGCTTACCCTGGAGGAGGTGATGACCACCACGGCGTACCTGGACCTGTTCCTAAAAAGCATCAGCGAGCCGGCCCTTCTGCAGACCTTCCTGTCCTTCATCTTGCTGCACCGCCACGAGAACGTCCACATTTTGGACACTCTGGTCAGCCGTATCAACACACCCTTCCAGGTACGCCCTCCATGCAACATCAAATCAAATTTCACTTAATTGTTGTGAGGAAAAAAAATATTTCTGAGACTCACCCCACACCTGGAATGTTTTCCTCCAGTTGGGCATCGTGTCACTGGCACTTTTCCGCACGCTCATCGATTTGCAGTGTGAAGATGTCATGCTGCAACTCATCCTCAGGTGAACTTCTGGCTCACAAAAAAAAAAAAAAAAACCCAGAGTGTTGTTGACATCACACCATGTGCAGGTACCTGATCCCGTGCAATCACATGATGCTAAGTCAGCGTCGCGTGGTGCGGGAGCGCGACTTCTACTCGGCGTCGGCGGCCAAGATCCTGGCCTTGACGCCATCCTGCTGCTCGCCTGAGCGCAGCCCGCCGCCACTCCGACAGTTGGAGTCCATACTCTTCTCCAAAGGTGAATCCTTTATACTTCAAGACTGAAAATGTAGAAGACTTTTCCCTTCAACATGTCCGTCTTTCCCAAAGTTGAAAAAGACGGCGTCTCGGTTGAGGGTGACCCCGCCGGGAACTCCTCCTGCACCATCGGCTCCGAGATCTACTTGGACGTCAGCTACCTCCACTACCTGGACGACGCCCACGAGCGCATCGCCGCCTGCATGCGGGCGTGCCGGGTGTGGTCGGCGGCGTACGACGGTGAAGACCCTCCTCCGGAGAAATACCAGCCGGGCGTCCTGGAGGAGCCGGCGTCTGGGATGCGAGTTCTCCGGACGGCGCAGCAGCATCCTAGGACCGGGCTACCGGCCAACCAGTTGGAGCTGGAGTGGGACGACAGTTACGATGCGTGCTCGCCAGGAACCGCCGAACCCAAAGATGCGCCTATTTCGCCACCGCCTTCTGCCGAGCACCCCAGACACATCGAGGAGATGAGAAAGTCGGCCATTTTGCTGGTGAAGGGCTCCTACATCGAGGAGAACGAGTTCGAGGATGATGTCAAGGTCTACGATCTGGTAGCTAAAAAAGACACAGCAGCCGCTGAGGAGGCGCCACCGCGCAAAGACTCCGAGCCCCGGAAGAACGGACTCACCCAGAAGCGCCTGGCCGAGAATGGCAAAAGTCCCACCGACTCAGGCGTGGACCTCCTGGCTCAGTACGAGGAGCTCATCCGTACGTTTGATGGCGACACGGGCGCTAAAGCTCCAAAAGAGGCGAAGAGTGCCGACGTGGCAGAAGACGAGAAAATGGACTTCACTTCTTTCTCCGCAGAGACGCCGGAGCCAGAGAAGCTTCAGGCGCCGTTTGGGTCGGCGTTCCGTGGCTCCACCAAGAGTCACTCGGCACCTTTTACGGGTTAGTTGCTTGATCTCGATCGTTGCCGAAAGATCCGGTCTTGTTCATTAACGCTGCCGGAACGTCGGCAGGTCCGTTTGTCAGCGTCCTGTTTTCACGCCTGGAGAATATGCTGTCCAACTCGGTGCAAGTCAACCTGTTGCTGACGGGCATCCTGGCTCAGCTGGCCGCGTACCCTCAACCTCTGCTGCGCTCCTTCCTCCTCAACACCAACTTGGTCTTCCAGCCTACCGTCCGCTCGCTCTACCAGGTAACGCGCATCCCAGCCGCACCCGAGGTTGTTTGATTTGGCACGCTTTACCTGGATTGATTTTCTCGTCAGGTTCTGGCCACGGTGAAGAACCAGATCGATCAGCTGGCTGTGAGCAGTAAGGACTTTCCTGAGATGATTGTCGCTGCCCAACATTGGCTCCTGACCAGGGACACTCTGTATGGAGAAGCAGGTGAAGGAGGTTTTTGTTTTTTGTGTATCACAGATATAAACAAAGATGGCAAAATTATAGAGGTAAATATTTTTGTCCAGATTTTTTTAGATAGAAATGTTAAATTCATCACAGCCATGGAAATATATTCATCCTCTACAGAAAAAATATTTCAGCATCCTAGTGAGCCGCTTCATGTGGTGGTACTGCTAATTCTTATACAATACTGCCTTCTAGCGGTCAATGTGGGAACACCACAAACTGTTCAATTCCATTTCAAATTTCATTTATAGTTCTCTAAATTGAATGTAATCTTATATTTACTCTTTTTCAGCTACATTACTATTATATAGAAAATTCTTTATTTACTTTATTTTAAATCGCTTGTATCCAAAATAGGATTAAAAACTAAATTCATTCAAGTGTAGAAATAATATGGGAGATATTTTTCAAGTGTGACAATCTTACCTGTGCAAAATAAGTATTTATACCGCTCGGGCCTAAGCATATTGTTTTCATCCCACTCAGAAAAAAACAATCGAGTGCGAGGCGGCGGCATCCTCAAGACCTCGCCGCCGCCGCAGCCCAGGAGCATCCCCGCCGAGCGGACCGACGTGTTCGCCACCGTCCTCTTCAGCGAGTTCCTGAAAGAACTGGCCGCCCTGGCCCAGGAGCACTCCATCTTGTCTTACATTCCCATGGAAGAGTAATTCAACTCCTTATGTGAAATCTTTATTTTTCTATCATCTTTTTAGGCCACCAACCAAAGATATAAAAACAATATTTATGGCCCTTTAATTCAATTGTCTCAGGGTGGGCGGCCATTTTGGACTCTGGCCAGACCTAGCGTTAGCGACATTACATCAGCAAGCACAATCCAGCAGTAGTGTCTTCTTCGGAGCAATGGCGTGGTCATTTTCAAAATGGCCGTTTCTGTTAATATTATTATTTCTTATATCTCAGTCTATGATTAAAGCCATGTTTCCTCCACTTTCGGTCACTCCGGCCAATTTGATGATTTGTACATATTGTAAGGATTCACTATGCAAAATAATACGAATGATAAGCAATATCGTCATGTAAGGTGGTTGGGTAATTGAAATATTTCTGATTTGTGGGCTGGGGGGTGTTTTATTGTGTTTTATTTATCATGGCACCAGTTGGCACTGTCTGTTACAAAGCGGTCTTTTCGCAAGCGCCTTTTAAAAGAGACTTTTGGCATTTGTTTCACATTTTAAAATAGTCTCCAGGTATCTTGATTTTTGTAGGGGCAAGCAATAAAAGATGCAACAGTCTCAATGTTGTGCTTGTTTTGTTCATGTCATTTTGATGCTCGGTATAAATATATTTGACTACTTTATAAAATATAAATCAAGACTTTATTAATTATGGACAAATAAATAATTTGTTCCTTATTTACATGAATTCAATCGATATGGACAATCCCCTCACACCCTTTTTGAAATCTTGTCCAGCAGAATCTTACGCACCGTAATCGGGTCGGCTCGGCCTTTGGTCTCCTTTTGAACAGACCCCATCAGCTTGTTCAGAACTTTTTTGTTGCCTGCTTGGAAGGCCTGCACCTAAATGCAACAAGGAAGAAAAAAATAATTAAAATACATTTTGGGTGTTGGGGAGGGGCATAAGTATACCCCATAGAAAATAACAGTGATTATTTCTTGATCATTAAAATGAACAAGATGTGTCGGCGACTCCCGACCTCGTGTGGATGCGAGTCCACGACCTTGGCGCAGACCTCGTGCAGCTGCTCCACATCACTAACGAGACTCAAGTCCAACTCGCTGACGATCTCAACCGCCGTCTTCGCACCTGAGTGCCTCCACATCTCCTGGAACACCTGACACATATGCGCGCACACACTCAATGAGGAATCCGAAGCCTTGTGTGTCCATGCTGTGTCTAATGTGGAGTGACCTGCTTGGCCGCTGAAGAGGAGATGCGCCTCGTTTCCAGGAGTTCCAGCAACTGGGCCATGGAGGATGGAGACACGGGACTGAAATCACAACCAGGGCAATTGTCACATCACCACACATCTTCACTGGAAGTTGTCACCTTTGGCTGACGTTCAGGTCTCGCTGTTTGAGGAGTGCCAGCAGCTCGTTGGTCACCCAGCCAATCACGTTCCTGGGCTCCCGGCTGGTGGCCTTCAGCACGCGCTCAAAGTAGTCCACCAGGCCGTCCTCGTTCTGCAACAAAATTCATGTGCTTTCGATAAAACCATTTTATGTCAACAAAGTTTGAGCGTGACTGACCAGGAGGGTGAGGCTGTGCTCGGGCAGGATGCCGTACGTCTTCACCAGCCTCTCTCTCCTCACGGCGGGCAGCTCGGGAAGCTCGGCCCTCAGACTCTGCACCACCACCGCCTGTTGGACGTCGGCGCCGGACGGAACGGAGTCGGGGTCTTCGTACACCACCAACGGCGGAAGGTTGGGCTCGGGCATGAACCTGAAGAGGAGGGGACGCGCGTTACGTGACGGAGACTACCGGACTTGATTAACTGACTAGAGTTTCACCTGTAGTCCTGGAGACCCTCTTTGTCCCTCATGGGGACTGTCGTCCTAAAAACAAACAAATACTATTATGCACAAAGAATGTTTGTCAAAGTGTTTCATTTTCAAGAGGCGCACCCGGATTTGGAATCGAAGGAGCGGGTCTCGTTGTGTACGCTGCCGCCTCGCCGCAGGACGTCCATCTGTCTCTGGATCTCGTAGTCTGGCCGTGACAGAAACGAAAACGCAGCAGTTTTGGGGATTGGTGAACCCGTGGCCACTTTGAGGTCAATTCCAGTCGACGCGACGCACTTACCGATAGCCTTGGCCAGGTAGCGGATGCTGTTGATGTTCTTCACCTCCGTCCTGATTCCGAGCGGCTCGCCGGGTCCGTGCACCGACACGTTGGCGTCCACCCTCAGCTGGCCCTCTGTAGAGACCATTCGTTTTGGTGAACTCAAATATTCCCCCAGTAGTGGTCAGCAAAATTCCAATCTGTTCAGCATCAGTTGTGATTTCTAATACCGAGTGACAACAAGCGCGTCCTACCCGACATGTTTCCTTGACAGGTGCCGAGGGCCTGCAAGATGAGCTGAAGCTCCCTAACGGCCGCCGCCGCTTCCTCGCCGCACGTCATGTCGGGCTCCATCACCAGCTCCATTAGGCCCACGCCTGACCGTGACATCACAAGGCTTCAATGTCACTTTGCTCCGGGAGGCGGGGGGGACACGAAGGGGGGCTCTCACCCGCTCGGTTGAGGTCGATGAGCGTCTGTGCTCGGGCGTCATCGTGCAAGCTCTTTCCGCTGTCTTGCTCCAGCTGGATCTGCTTAATGCGGACGTTCTTCCGGACCACTTGGTTCCCTTTCTTGCCGCCTAGGAGGCTGTAGTTGAGCACGCCATCCACCGCCACGGGACGCCTCTGCTGCGTGATCTGGTAGCCCGCCTGACGGGAAATATAATTTTAGGTATCGGGCTACTCGTAGAGGCTGTCGCTTTTTTTCTCTTGAAAACTTTCAGAAATGCACACTTTCTGCCACTAGGGGGCAGTCAAACCCAGCTGGAAAGACTCGTGCTGACATAGCATTCGCAAGACAAGGTTGGTGAACTCAATTGAAATTGGCAGAAGTAAAACATTATTCTTATTTCTCTCCTTCACGGCATAAATTGAACACCCACTCCCATTCGTGCTCTTCTACATTGGGAGATGTTTGCTGCATAATAATGAGGACCAGTTCAACGCCACAGCCTTAAAACCACTCCGTTTTAATATTATGCTAAAAAAAAAAAAGGAGATAGCAATTGTGAATTCTGAAAAAAAAAACTATTATAGGCTGGCTGCACCCGTTCATTAAAATGCAGCGGGCGTCTTGTTGCTTTTTCACTCTCAAGGTTTCTTCTTTTTTTTTCTTCCTGAAAAGCACGAGAATAATAAATATTTCATCCGCTTCCCGTATTTCAAGCGCTGCCCCCTCGGTGCGTACGAGCTGCCCGCGTTGCCGTGGCAACTGTATCGTATAACGTGACTCATGCTCCACGAGCAAGGTGGTAGTGAAGTGCAGTGGTGGGATTTCACAAACACAATGGCCTCAGCGGAGAGGAAAAAAAAGAAAAAGAAAATGTGAATGCGGCGATTGAAAGGAAAAAAAAAAAAACACCGGTCAACAGGAAATTGGAATCAGAGATGACTTATTAAACATGGCTTCATACTAAATGTATAGCTGATGCTGACCGAAGGTTCTGAAGTGGTCTACCAAACAGGAAATGACGTTTTGGACCGAAAACTCACAGGAAGATCGGCGTAGAAATAGTGCTTCCTGTCAAAAAGCGACTTCCTGTTGATGCGACAGTTGAGAGCCAAAGCCGTCATCACGGCTGCCTCCACACATCGTTTGTTCAGAACCTGGCGGGACCAAAACGGCGCTAATGATTAATGATGGACTAGAAATGAGTTTGTGATGCTTAGGACTGTTCTTACAGGTAACGTGCCAGGTAAGGAGGCATCGAAGAAGGACACAAGAGCATTTGGAGGCGATTGGAAGTGGACTGCTGAGCCCGAGAACATTTTAGTCTTTGAATGAATCTGGGCGTGAATCTCCAAGCCGACCACGCCTTCCAGGGGCATGGGAACTCTGCAAAGTGAACACACCAATCAAAATATTAATAGAAATTTCTAACTCAGCATAATTTAAACTCGCAGTTATCACGTGATGTACAAGAAAAGATGAGCAAGTTGCCAATCACGGCAAACTAGCCACTGTATAAAAAGTAACAGTGCAGCTAGCTTCTAAAATAGTTAGCACGTTAGCCACAACTCGAGCGCAATTTACTCCATTTTATCATCTTCACAAACCTTTTAGCTCTGCTCTGCACCTGACATTCATATCGCAAAGATTCTACGTTTAATCTCCGGACTGTAAATGACATATTGGGACCCCATAACAATCTTTTCAGCATTTTGTAGCGAACTCTTGATGTAGAGGAGGACGCTGCCATGTTGGTTTGTGAAGCGCAGTGACAGATGGGAATTGTAGTTTTTCAACGCACGTAACCCACGTGAAAGACTACAAATTCCAGGGCTTTAAAAAATGACGTATTTCCGGTTGGTCGTTTGGCGGGAGTCGGACGAAGAAGACGAGTCCATACTTTTGAACCACGTTGCTTCAACATGATGGCCACAAACGGAAAGACATTTGACAATGGTCCAGTGAATGGAACCGCGCCGCACGCCGGTACCTTGCCGGAGGACCACTTCACTTTCAGCCCGGGACCGAGCGTGGAGGACATCCGTCGCATGCAGGCAGAGTTCACCGACGAGCGCGACTGGAACAAGTTCCACCAGCCTCGCAATCTCCTCTTGGCCATGGTGGGCGAAGTCGGGGAGGTCTCGGAGCTCTTCCAGTGGAAGGGCGAGGTGGCGGATGGCCTGCCAGACTGGAGCGACTCGGAGAGGGAGCAGCTCGCCCATGAGCTCAGCGACGTCTTCATCTATCTGGTGGAGCTGGCTGAGAAGTGCCGCGTGGACCTGCCTCAAGCCGTCCTCCGCAAAATGGCCCTGAACAGACTGAAGTATCCCGCAAGCAAAGTGCACGGCTCGGCGAAAAAGTACACTGAATACAAGGACTGATTTCTTTTTTTAATTATGTGGGACTTTGGTGGCATTCAGATAGTTGTCGATGGTTATAAATCGATCTTCAATCATCTTTTGAAAATAGTACACATTATGTAATATATAAGATCATATTGTGACAACAGGCATGTAAACAAGCTACTCATTTTTTGTTTTACATGTGCCTCAGCCAAAGTAAAGTTCTTTAACTTTGAATTAAAGAATTCACTTTTAATTTTGCAAGAGTCATTCATCTAGCAACCCCTAAGCTACCAGACAGTGAACCAATTTCCAAATCATAAGTAATTTAGTATATTAAATGGAAAATACAGTAAATTATAAATATTCCGATAAAAAATACCATTATATGTCGTGAAACCAAATTTCAAGGAAAGTACGCCATTTTGTAGCCGTCTGTATTAAGACACCACATTCCATCATAAACTTTACTTTTGACTAACAGTGAGGTGTTTATTACGGTTTGCCTCAACACTGATCAGTGTCTAATACGTGAACTTTGCATGGCTCAGCTCCAAATGAGAAAAAAAAAAATCTGAAGCATGAAAAGCTTTTTCCTCGCCTCCTCCACCAAGCCGCCGGCGTCCATTTGGCGTTTAAAAAACGACGGCTAGCCGGCGGTGACGTCCCGACGCAACTCGCTATTGACTGATCAAAGCGGGGCTGCAGGAATTGGACTCGAGAAAAGAAGCTTTTCTACACTGTCTGCTCACATTCTGCATGCACAACTGATGAGGGGAAAAGTTCAATTAGGGCGTGTCGAATTCTTTCTCTTCATTAAAAAGAAAAATCTAGTTTGACACCTTTTACTCTCAGACACTTTATTAGGGACACCTGGACCATGCTATGCTATACTCATGAAGAAGCATAATAATGCACATTCAGTTTAAAATGTAAAAATATATTTGGAGAAACGTTTCCTAATTGCAATATTTTGACTCACATTTTACTGGATATGAAAAGATTAGTATGAATGACATGCAAACGGAAATAAAAGTCTAAAAGTGTCCAAGCAAATTTACTGGGAGATAAATTGTGAGCGTTTTGTTCCTTGAGATGGTGAATGGTGATAGTGGCGCGTATTGTACTTCAAATCGACTCTGTGAATGGCCTCCAAGGCTGTCCTCCATCAAAGAGACTGTTGCTATGAAGCACTGTTGCTATGGAGGAGGCGGCGACGGATGCCCGGACGCACAAACACGGACAAACCAAAGGGGGGAGCCCTTCACTGACAACCCCAAAAAGTCTTCACCCCCCTCGTGTGTTTCATTCCAGTATGCTGATGGCCACTGCCAGAAAGTCTAACCTTGCCTGAGTGATCAAGTGTGCAGCAGAAGCCAACTTGCCCTGGGCGCCTTTGTCCATGAAGCCGTTTGTCTCGCAGCAGTTCTACTCCTTTTTTTTTTTTTTTTTTTTTACTTCCCGGGTCATCACACGGTCGCCACTTCTCTCTTCTTCTCCATTTCTTCCCAGCCAAGGAATAGAGGAACCTCGCTTTGCATCCCTGTTGAAAGGAAAAAACAAAATGTCAGAAATAAAAAAAGATAAATCAATAACTTATATTATTACGATAACATTAACTGTAAAATGCTCACAATCAACAAAAGGTATTTTTACATTTATGTCCAATAGGGTCACACTGGGAATCATTTGTTTAAAAAAATATTTTTTAAAAAAATGACATGAAAGAGTCTTACATTTTGTCCTTTGAATATTGCTGATATATATTTTTCCAACAGATAATATGAATGAAAATTTCCTTCTAAAATTAGAAAAACATAAATAAAATGTATTTGTATACATTTATGAAAAATACCAACATATTCCTTTTTTTTAACTTGCATAAAACAATATGTAGATGAAGTCTCCGCCTCTCATCCACTTGGGAGCCCCCCCACCCCCCATCCATCCACACACAATAACACCAAGGGGAGGTTTGTATGGCGGCGTGACAAAGGGGGCCCCACACGACTATTGGTGGAGATAAATCAGCCCCTCATCAGGAACTAAAGCTCGGCGTGACGTGTGTTTGTGGCTGTTTTGGTCCAGTGGCTGTTTAAGGGAGGGGTTGGGCCGAGCAACATCCCACCATCTACAGGGAGGCCTGTTTAATTATTGTACACACCACTCGTCTCACATTACCTAATAATTGCTTTTCTCTGGCGCCGCGCAACGAGGAAATTGAGTTAGGGATCGATGCTTTCGCCACATATTTCATCAGTGGCAGGAAGAAAAACAAAACATCTACAAAGGTGAAACATTTTCACGGTGGGTGGCGTCGCTTCTTAAAGGATTTAAACACTATCAGAGAACAAAATGAGCGTCTCGTTCAGGGATGTGTGTTATTCATTTTTTCATTGGGGGTGTGAAAATGGGCAATTTGGGGATTCTTTGGCGTAATAGCAACAAGTGGCAGCTGCTCCATAGATGGCGCTGTCTCATTGTGCATGTGAAGAAGAAGAAGAAAATTCAATCAATCAATAAAACGGAAAATAAAATATGAAAAGTGTAATATAGCTATTTTAGATGAGCAGGATAAACAGTATACCGATTTATTTATTTAAAAAAATGAAAATGGGCAATTTGGGGATTCTTTGGCATAATAGCAACAAGTGGCAGTTGCTCCATAGATGGCGCTGTCTCATTGTGCACGTGAAGAAGAAGAAAATGCAATCAATCACTCAATAAAAATGAAAATAAAATATGAAAAGTGTAATATAGCTATTTTAGATGAGCAGGATAAACAGTATACCAATTTATTTATTTATTAAAAAAAAATTCTTAAACTGCAATCCCCTCCCCAAAGTAATCACATTTTCTCATTAGAACTTAAATTAATGTATGTTTTTCCGTTAACTTCCAAGGTAGGAGGGGGACGGGGGGACGGGGGGGGTTGGCACTCTTGCCAAAATACGCACCCCCCTCTATTCAGTACGTGCCACTGAAGCGGTCCGTTCCCACCGCCAAACACAGGCCAGATGGGACGGGAGAGGCCCAAAGTGCTTCTATTGTCCTTCAGGGTGTTTTTTGTTGTTGTTTTCGTTTTTCTCCAAACTACTTCAACCCTTTTTACAAGCTCCCCTGAATAATCCCATTAGAGTTCCCCCCCCCCCCTCCCTATAAGAAATCAAGGAAAAAGCATTAATGGATCAAACCATAGAGTGAATTGGAAGAACCGAAGACTGAAATTTACCCCAAAATGGCCGACTCCAACCAAAATGGCTAACTAATAACATTTCAATGCAAATGAAATTATCGCAAGTAAAGCCGATGATGTGAAAAGTCACAGGAGGGAAAAAAACGCAATCTTGCCGCGTAATAAGGTGACAAAATATCCCGACAACACACTCGGATGGGAAAGTGGTGAAATTAGACTAAGAGTCCCGGCGCGTTGGCGCTTTTAGCATAATTTTTGCATTTTTTTGCACATTTTAAGGAAAATTGGGTCGCAGCCACTCTGCGTAAAATGTTTGGATGAATAGACGATTAGCAGCCTTTTTGGGCTGGTCCCTAAAGACCCTGCTTGCATTTATTTCACGCTGCTTGGATTTTTTGTTTATTTCACACACGGCTTAGAAAATAAATACAGAGCGTTTATGCTAACTAGCAAAGCGTGCCGTAAATCTCAACATATTTCCTTGCCGCACGAAAAAGTCAAGAATAGCTCCCTCCCGAAATTACGTTCAAGGTCGTGACCCAACAATGAACTTGTCATCACGCAATGAGCGGCAAGGAGCCCCCCCTCTGCCCCTCCCTCGTTAATGGCGGCCATCTTCCCTGGACCGGCTCCATTAATTCAGGACGGAGGAGGGTGACATTGTATCCGTAATGGCCGCTTTTATGTACGACAATAAAAGGCTAAATGCAGCTCCTTTTTTTTTTTTTTTTTTTTTTTTAGGGATGTTGTTTTCAGTCACCCAACATGTGATTCATTGCACAGATAGACATGCTTCCATTTGTCGAAAATGGTGAGAACGAAGCACTCACATTTTCTCTAAGGGAAATTAGCATTCCGTACACACCGCGAGAATTCATTTATCTTTCTTTTTGTGTGGGATTACTGAGAACCCAAAAGTGCTATTTGAATACATGAAGTGAATGCTGTAAAAAAAATAAAAAATCAAAAACATGCAAGACATCGGATTCTTCCATTGCGATTTTATCCATGTGGGAGTTGCTGTGTTTGGATGGGTTAACCAGCATTCTAGTTTTGAATTTTCCATTTGGGCCTCATGGAATTTTCCAGCGAATTTCAATTTTCAGTTATCTGCCTGGCGCCGCTTTCAATAACGGCGCCTGGCCTCCGGGACGTCATTAGGATGCACCTCAATCATGCGAGCCGAGCACCGGCGAAGAGGCGGAGGGACCAATCAATTCAGGCGCAGATGGAACGATCCGACTTTGACCACATATAACGTCTTTTCAATGGCGGGTGGGGGCGGGGCGGGGTGGAGATTAAGCATTCTGAGAAGGACGTTTATTGTGCGGTCACCTATTTGGGAACCCCTAAAGAGTGAAATTGAAGTCGGCGTGTGAGTCATGTAGCCTGGACGCACACATACACAACCAGGCGGAGACACACACTGTCAACTACGTAAAAAGACAAACGACGAGGATTACATATAAAAACAGGGTCACAAAAATGGAGTCTGCAATCACACACACGCACGGTGTAGCAGTGGGCATAATTAAAACATGAGGCAGCGACATTTTCTTGTCTAGTGGACGAATAAATTACAGCAAGTGAGTAAAGCTGACCTCATCTGAAATTTATTGGGAACGCTCCTAGCGATGATTTGTAACGTTTACATAAGTCCACAGTTGGTCTTAGCAAAACTTTTATTTTGAATGATCACTTCCTGTCATGAGCTCGCCGCCTTTCTTTCGGTTAGCCACTCACTTCCTCATCAAATCGTTTACTGATAACATTTTCATCTTCGTTTTTATTGTTGTATTTTAGTTGTCTTGCCAAAACAACACCAATGCGGCATTTACATCAAGTTGTTGTTCCAGCTTTTTTCGGACGCTTTAACGACGTGTTTGAAAAGAAGAAGAAAGTCATCGTGAAGCAGCCAGCATATTCTTTAAAAAAAATAAAAGAAATTATTACCGGCCCACGGCTGAGTTTGACAGCTCTATGAGGGTAATTCCGGCCCCCCTGCAGACGGAATTCTTTGAATTCAGGGAGGTGCCAATAGGAGCCAAATAAATCATACAGTCGCATAAACAAACCCCGCTGCGCAACACCACAATTCACTTGGAAACAAGTCAGATTTTCTGCAGAATAAACTTCACCAATGGCGCAAACAATAGTATAAAGAGGGTATAGAAAGTCTACACACCCCTCTACAAATGTCATTTCACAATGACACAAAAGCATTTTTCTTTTTGACTGGTGTGAATTTTACTTGTAGTCCAAAAAGTACGGTACAAAGTTTTTGTTAGTTTGCCTTCCAAAACTAACTAGCCAACTACCGACACGTCAAATAATTTAAAAACTATAACTAGCAAGTAGAATAGTTAGCTAAAATGATATTTTCAACTTTAGTTTTAGTAATTTAATTAATGTGAATATTTTTTTGAAATTCACTCATTTTCCACACCACAACTACGCAAACAAAAATGTGAGCTAACGTAGCAACTAATCAGCTAGCGACCAAACAGTGATTTCTCGTTATGGGCTTTTCGCATCATACCAAAATTTCCTTTTTAGGGTGAAACAAGCCTCACAACATTTTGCGGCCCGTCGCTGAATGAAAAAAAGCGGCGGGACAAACAATCTGTCATTGTTTGGCCGTGCCGCCAGATTGCTTGTCTATGATTTACACGCCGCTGTAAAACAAAAGACGTGTGCGGTGTGGAAGTAAAAGCGCGCCTTTCTATCGTCAAAAATATTGCTCGGCGTCCCAATCAATAAAAAGCAGGTGCCGATTGAAACCCCACGCTGTCAGCGTCGCCCCTCATTACGCCTCGGCCTCTCCGGCGTGCAAATGTCACAACACCCCCGCGAGGTCTTAATTAACATTCTCAATCATGGCGGCACCTTGCAACACTTTTGGCATTTAATTGCGGCACCAAACGATACACGGGAAGGAGCCATGCGGGATTGAGTGTTCATTCGGCAGAATTTGTGATATATTAGCATTTTTCCCCCCCAATGTTTTTAATGAATACTTCATTCATGATGATTAAATTGATTTAAAAATATACCAGAATTAATCAATATTTTTATCAAAATAAACTATTTTATATATGTATACAATTTGTATTTTTTTACGAATTAACTAGTTAAGTGCATTTGCAAGTGTGAAATATTGCAATTTGGAGAGTTATTCGTTTGAGTTATTTTGATGCATCCCGAGACATGGACTGCCGATAAATGTCACATTTGTAAGGATTGATGGAAATTAAGATGTTTTTATGCTGCACTTAACACATTAGTCACCTTTTCCATGCAGGTGAAGATAATGGCGGTGATGGTGGAAAGAAATCATTTCCATTTAGAAAAACAAGGCAACAGCTCTCACGGCTTATCTTGAGACGCATTAAGACGAGGACGGAATGATAACGGAGTTTGCTTTAAGACCAGTGAGTGGGCTGACTTGCAAGCAGATGGGCTTTATTGTTTAATGATTTGATTTCGGAGATTTCCGAGGTACGGCATATTCCACGGCTGACGAGCTTTTGAGTACGCATCGCAGTGTGAGAGGGGGAAAAACTAATAACAGCCAGCTTTATGTGCTGTGAAATTGAATGTAACTAATAGCTGAGTGTATGTACATAAAAGTGAGTCACCGCTGATTCGTGATTCACCGTACACACTCGGTGCCTTGACTTAGTTCATTCGGTGACTGTGCTAAAAAAAAAGTTCATATCTCAAATCACCTTCTCCCATTGAAATGAGTGGAAATGGTATTAATTGGTTCCAGCCCCTTAAGAAAAAAAAATTAATATATTTTTATATTTGTGAAAAAAAAACAGCACTTCATGACATTATTATATATTTTTTTATAAAGCACATTTCATAATTCACTATTCATGTCAATGTCTGGTCCCCGACCTCTACGAATAATATTTGACTTTGTTTTTTGCTTCTTATTTAATATTTTGTTCATGAAAGAGCATATATACCATGTTTATGCTGGGACCGCAAGATATTTGTTGTTCCCCCTGCTGTGCTGCGAGTCCTCGTTAGTTAGTTAGGTAGAAAAGTAATTAGATGTCTGCCTGTGAAGTGTAGCAAAGCGCCCTCGGCGGCATCTCTCATCCTCACTTTTTTTTTTTTTGCCCTTGCTCTGCTTTTCCAAGTAGTTGACGAACGAGTGGAGGATGAAGGCGGCTTGCATTTTTGGGAATCCGCAACCTCCATATACACTCAGGCCCCGCAATCCCTAAAACAAATAAAAGCTGGAATGACTTGAAACGTCTTGTTTAGGCTTCCCCTCTCATTTTCAGGAACTCTGAGGAGTTAGTGAGCAGTGACCTAACAGGTTAACATCTTGTCAAGAGCCTATGGAGCGGCAAAAAAGGCAGAATGCCACTTCCCTTTCCGTCCGTCACCTTTAAAGGTGAGTAGTTTCCATGAATAATGCACTCGCTGTTGTATCACCGGGGAAACTTTTGCAAATCCACTTGAAAGTCTTTTGCGTTAATTTAACCTCAGGCCTCTTAATCCTCAACGTCTGATGATGTCATTCTAAATCATATGTCACTCTCCAGGGGTCCCGTCTTAACTTTGGCGTACGACCGTGGGGAGCCTCCGACTTTGTGTTGTACCCTTGCAGAACATAAAAGCTTCATCCCAACCTGCGCAAGCTAACGAATGCTTTGCCAAAAGAAAAAAAAAAAAGCCTCCCCATCTATCATTATTACAGAGACGGAGGTGAAAATGTGTTTATCTCGCAGCCGAGGGCGGGAACACCCTTCATCATCTTCGAGGTGACATTTTTCAAACTTTGTTTACTCATCTTCTGCAATGAGTTTGAGGCATTAAGACATCTTGTAATTTACGGCTAATATTGGATGAAATGTTATGCTAGCTACGACGATGCTACATCATTCTATAATTATTCTTTAGTATATAATAAAAAACACCTCCCCCCCATGTAGGACAGCCAATGGC
Organism: Syngnathus scovelli; assembly: GCF_024217435.2. Taxonomy (NCBI): domain Eukaryota; kingdom Metazoa; phylum Chordata; class Actinopteri; order Syngnathiformes; family Syngnathidae; genus Syngnathus; species Syngnathus scovelli. The sequence continues at coordinate 1,809,042 of NC_090851.1, read as the reverse complement.
GGACATGACGGAGGAGCCCAGCAGATGTCAAGATGAGGAAACCATCATTCTAGTTTGAGGAATAATGGTGTGTGTTAGCGTGGAAGGAGAAAAAAAAAAAGCCTTTCAGATGACAAGCGCGTAGGAGGAGCAGCTTGGAGATATTCATGTGCCAGCTATTCACAAAGGCCGCAGTGATTACATCTTTTTTACTACCACAGGCCTCCTATTTCAATCGGCCGAGTCATCTGATTGTGTTTATATATGCTACATTGAAAGCCGCCACTCGAGCTAACATCTCATCTTGGCGCCGGCCAGCTCGAGGGATTTGCGGGAAGAATAAAAAAAGATCAAATTCATCCATACAATTCCAACAATATTGATGTTCACTCTGAGCTGGAAGGAGGAATAAAAGATTTGGCTCTTAAATTACCTTAGAATGAAAATGTTTACATGCTAACTGTTGCGCTGCTAGCTTAGCGCAAGAAAGCTATATTTGAAGTACTTTTAAGTACATGGAACCAGTGCACCTCTGTGGAGACATGGCCGTCATTAGTCTTGATTGGAGCATCAGAGGCCTAATTAAGAAGCTCCTATTCTGAACACGCCACCGACGGGGCAGAAACGCTATCCTGGGGTGTCGCCTGCATTGCGAGGAGAAGGAGGAGGGGTAGGAACAAGTGGAGCTCGCTGATTAATGTAGAACATAAAACGGAATTTGCCTCATCAAAGCGCCTACGCTTTATTAAAAGGACATCCTGAGGCAACTAGCTTCTTAGCATGCTAACATTTGCTAAGCTAGCCCAGCGACCCGCGGGCCAGCCACATCTCAAGGCATGTTTGTATTTTTTTTTTATCGTCAAAAAGGGTGCCTTTAGAAACCTCCAAACAGGAACTGTGTACTTCTACAGCCCCTCCCTCCTCTTCTCCATCTCAGCATGATGAGATGATTCATCACAGCAGACAGTTTCCTGAGAGCCAGATGAGATGAGAGTGGGGACGCTGTCATTTTCTATCTCCCGACAAAACACACAGAGATAGCGAGAGAGAGAGAGAGCGAGAGAGGTTCCGAGTAGCTCGCCTCGCCGCCGGAGGCCGATAGAACACAAAGGCATGATGGCTGAACCCCCACAGCCGACATTTGTTCGGTACTTGTAATTAAAGGGGCCGCGTTGCCCTGCCTGGAAGAGGACCTCCGCTCAACATTAGACACACTTGAGGGATGACTGACGGGACTTAAATGACTCTTGTTGCTTCTGAGCGACAATCCAATAACAAAATCATAACATTGATTTTTTTTCAAAGGATGCAAATGATATTAAAAAAAAAAAGTTTCCCCGCAAGTTTCGAAAGAGGACAATCGTCTGAAAATAAACCGCAAGTCCAGGAGCTAGCAAAGCTACTTTTTTGTTTTGTACTTTAGCCGATAATTTCAAATGAAGTCGTCGACGGTGCCCTCTGGTGTGTCCCCAACGCATTTAATCCCCCCCTCCTCCTTTGTCGTGCCGTCTTTGAGAGGATTTTGGCTCGGGCTGCATTTCGCCGAACCCAAGAAGCCGCAATAATGACTTTGCTCATTTGCAGCCAAACAGATAAGACGGCCTTTTCGCGCGAGTCGCTAATGTGGCTGCGAGCGGCCAAAGTGATTTAAAGCCCATTTCACACTCGGCTTCAAAAGAAAAGTAATGGGCCCAGAACAGCGCCAACATCACCAGTGTGGAACTTTGGAGAAGTGTGTTTTCTTTTATTGCAGAATAAATGACAATGGATACCTTGGATGTAGTTTTGCTGTAATAGTACAACTAAATTTTTTGAAAATTCTTACAACTTGGCCTGCTAATATTTTTAGAATCGATTAGTCCATCGATTAATCGGATGAATTGTATTTAGCGATTTATGTACGGAAAACTTTTTTCCGACATTACAGTAAATACATCCATTTTAAATTCACTCTTAGAATTTTGCAACTTCTTTTTATTTATTATTGTCTGTCAAAATTTTTTGCTGAATTTATGCGACCATGACTTGTTTTTCTCCGATTTTTCTCCGCATGAGGCTTAGCAGTCATGGGTCACATAGTCTTTGTACGAGTTTCCATGCACGTCGGCTGTTTCTCTCCTGACAGAGTTGAGAAATGAGAAATAAATAGAATAGAAATAAATCCCTTCATCCGCGTGGGCGAGATCGGGGAATTTTTCCACGGTACGCGTGGCGTACGTTAGGGCCGTTAGCCGGGCGAAAAGGGCCGAAATGTGTCATTTCGGGAAACTTCCAAGTTTCAAATTATATTGCTGTGTTTTTTTACGCCGTTTTAATAAGTGGTTGCACCGCTCGCCTTTCCCGCTAACTTCTATATTTATCCCTTTGACAGGAAAAGAAGCAGCCGGGAAGTGCCTTTCCGTTCAATTAGAGCTTCTCGGTTCCCACGCGGCTGCCACAGCTGTCAACATGACTGCGGCTCAAACCGGCGCCCGTACAGACCCAATTTATTCCACACGGACTTTAATAACAATTGAAGTGTTTACATATCAGCGCAATACATATTTGACCATTTTTTCTTTCCTTGTAACATTGCAATTTAAATCTCGAAAAAATGACGACAATGTTTTTTGTTTTGACTTTTCTCCAATAATATTAAGACTTGATCTCACAACTGTATATCTTTGTCCAAACTAACTATATGCCATTATTCTTGCAACATAATTCTTTTTTTACTCGGATGTTACAACTTTTTACAATCATAACTTTATTAACATAAATTTACGATTCAAAATTTTGTTTCACTGGTATCATAACTTTATTGACACAAATTTACAATTCAAAATGGGTTTTTTTCCCACTTGTTCATTACAACTTTTGTTTATCAATCATAACTTTATTGACACAAATTTACGATTCCAAATTTTTTCTCACTGGTATCATAACTTTATTGACAAAAATTTACAATTCAAAATGTTTTTTTTCCACTTGTTTTTCAATTATAACTTTATTGACACAAATTTATGATTGTTTTTAAGTCGCATTCCAATAGATTCCCTCATATTGACTATATGTAATATGATTGTATGTAAAATGTATTTTTCAAGATGACAGAGCAGCTCCCAGGTGGCAAAAACATGAGCCTCAAATCTGCCACTGGCCCTCTAATGACAAAACCTCCTTTATCAGCGACGTCGGCACCTATGCCGATAATCCAACCGGCTTCCCGATCCGAGACATAAATGAGATAAACGCAATCGGACAGGTCGGGCGAGCTCGGTCGCCGTCAAACTCCCAGAAGACTCGTCGGCGAGTTGGCAGGCTGATGCAATTAACGGCATCCCGCACAGGTCAAAAAAAGCCTCATTGATCCACAGGGTGCGTTATTGATCCGATGAGTAATGTCTTGACTTAATGATGCATCATGAGTGATTGGCCTGATTCGTTATGACGGCTACTTTTGTGATGCGACGCACTCTACGGTGCCTTGAGATATAAAGAAAAAGAATTTAATAATAATTATGCTATTTTTACCATTACCAATCTGACTAACCAAGAAAATCACCAGTGAACAAACAACCCAAACACTTGAACCCAAAAAAAAAAATCAATCAAGATAATTGTCCATTTAGCCAATTAATTAACCAACCAACAATAACAAACAAGCTAACTGAGCGACCGCCCAAGATAACGTGCGAGTGGTTCGGAAGCTGCAAACAACAACAGCGATAGACGGCCGCTGCTCATAGAGCCAGAAAAGCCTCGTTCTGCTCCGCTTGCTCCACGCTTCAACTTCACTTCAGCACCCAGTGGAGTGCGGAGCTCATTTCTTCAACTTTCATGAGCACGCTTTCCTGCATCACGCTATCTATCGCCTGCGAGGGAACAAAATAAACGCCCCAAGATATACACAAAGGTGCCACATATTGATTCACCATGGTCAACCTTCTTTTAGAGAGTGGAAAATTCCACTTGCTGCTAGCGGAAAAACTGAAACTCATTGTATCTAACTTTACATACAGTTCCACTCCTGACCAGTAGGTGGCTGTAATGCACATTGCACATAAAAGCATTTTTTTTCTAGTCACTGAGAAGATCTGACATTCTACGTGACCTTCAGACACACACACCAACAGCGTGGCCTCGGCAGGTGCGTGGCGCTGACGCCGACACATTGCGAGAGGGTGAGCGAGGAGCCGCGGAGGGCCAGGTCTATTTTTACGCCTGTGCGGAATTACGCTGTTGTCTGCTGACTACGCTAATTCACTTAGTTGTAAAGTTGGCCAATGATGTCAAGACAGCGCCTCGGGGCGACAACGGGTTCACTGTCATAAGACGTTTTATTATTAAGACGTGATGAGTGCAAAAAGAAATTATGCAAATGAGCTCATCGCATGGATTTAATAATAGACGATTCGGGAAGATGTGATTACGTCGCGGCGTTGCTTTGCAGTGATTGTTTCTATTTGTTATCCATTTCTTCCACATGGTCATTTAAGCACACTACACACACACACAAGCAATATCAGTGTGAAATTAGAGCAGGCACTCACTCCGTGTCCATCCCGCCCCTTCAGCTTATCCGTCTTCTTGGCTTCTTAGCCTCCACAGGAAGCATTAGAGCTCGTCCCAAAGCAATTACAAGTTGCAGCTAAACACACGACTTCCGCCGCCGCCGCCGCCGCTTGAAATTGTTACGCGACGCTCTCGAGATAACGGAATCGTCCAAAGAACTTGCAAAAAACTTTTGTCTCCAGGTTGGAAATGATAAACACTGAGAGGGAGTTAATAGAATTATGGTGGAAGTGCAAAAGAGATTTGCATGATGGATTTGCGGCGTGACATGTTGCCACATTTTACAAGACTAAAAAGGATTTTGTGTTGTGTCACATGCTCAAACATGAGAGGTGTCGCTGAGCCCGCTTTTCATTCAGCACTGAAAATTTAAAGTGACGCCAAGGTCAGCCGGCGTCACCTTCTTGGGTAAATAACAAGCCAAGCGCGTGCATGTCAGCAAAACACAAGGCAGCCCAACCCCAGCTGGCACCAGTATGAAAATGGAGGTGACAGGATAAGGATGGGGAAGAAGAAAAATAAAATAAAAAAAAAAACACACATTTGGAATTCCACTGCGCCTGCGGGAAATCAAAAGTGTGAGCTGCCACTCGGCTCATCCTTCACTGGACTCGCTCACGCCACAACTCACACGAAAACATCCATCTATCTGAGGTCGCTATAGCTAACAAAAACGAAATTCCTAAAAAAGATATTTAAAATAACATAAAATACAATAAAAATGATTTTTTTTAAAAATGAAACCTAACATCTGGCATTTATAGACCGAATTAATTTTATAATTCTTCAAAAGCTATTTTTTTTTGGCTTTGCCTTTGAATGTATACAAGCGACACAAAGTTCCATCTGCCCATTCACATCAGAAACAAGTTTGTCCATTCCCAACATCGGCTAGTTCATTCCTCTAAATCGTAAATATGTATTCTTATGACGAACAAACACACTGCTGACTCGTACCTGTGCCATCACTCGAAGGATTCGGATGACATGCACGACTTCTCCGCCACTTGCGCCGTCGACCTGCAGCCGATAAAGACAGTCAGGAGGAACAAGTCGAGTGTGGAAATGAGAAGCAGTTGAGAAGAAGCCACACGGGTACAAAAAAAAAAAAAAATGGATGCATATATTCAGCATAAGTGCGTGCGGGCCATTGTCACTCAGTTCATCTCCCTGCCTCCTCTTTCATTGCACTGTTTGGTGGACCATTAAACTTCCAATGTGAGGCTGCCCCCCGGTTATGGAAGTCGAATCGTTTGCCCTCAAGTTGTAAATAATACAAATAAAAACATGAAGGGACAGGCAAATATGTTATTTCGATAACGCTGTCCACTGTGTGTCTCCATGGTAACGCAAGACCGTTATGGGAATAGCTGGCCGGCTAACTAGCTAGCAACAGACAGTTTTCAAACTTGACAGACCTGAGAGACGAACTAGCTTAGCGCTAGCTAGGATGAGGCTAGTACTTTGAGACCAAAAAGTACAGCACTGAAATATTATGACATCCACCACGTATATCGGCAGAGTGCAGAACTTTTCTGCCTGTGCCAAATTCACCAAAATCATGTGACACTACCTGCGCCACAACTTAGACCTCCTTTTATCAGGCTCAAAAATGTCCAAACAAGCTCAACTAGACTTTCGGATGTTGAAGTTTTTTGTTGAGCACTCAAAAGTTCTGCAGTAATTCATCTTTTTGCTATGTGTTAAGGGACCAAAAATTATTTTACACATTTGACTTTTTGTTTTAATTAATTGGACGATTAAAACTTCTTTGTCGTTCGGCCACATTCCCACACCGAATTCCTAATTTGAGTCTCGAGCAGAAGACGTTTGGGGGAAACGCGATAGGTTTTAATGTTATCAGTCGGAATGTTTGAAAAAAGAACTTTCGGTTCATACGTTTGCATTCTCTCTCAAGGTTAATGCTCACTGGTCATGCTTGCTGACCTTCTGAAGCGACCTCTAATCTTCCATCACCATTTATTCATCGACCGGTGCAGATGAGATCACCATGCAAGTCCCAATACTTTTGTTCTATACAGCTGGAAAAAAAATAAATAAATTAACGTGTGCATAGAAATGGAGCCGAACAGACGTCATCCGACATAGCGTGATGGTTTTTCCAATCTATCTCTCCCGGCTGGCTCGCCGTCCTTGGCGAATATGTGAGGCTTCAAGGTCGCTCCTGCCTATCAGAGTGATGGACAAACAATAAAAGGAGCTGCGAGTGAGAAGAGACACGACGTGATTTGTTTGACGGCGGCGTGCCCAAAGCCCGATGGACAGAAGCAGAAGGCGCCGTAAACAGTAGCGGCGGTAACAAGGCTACTTTATCGATTAAGGATGGCACTCAAGGAAATACTGTTCGAGAAATAACTGCAACAATAATGACGCAACATAATATAAGAGAATGTAACGAAATAAATCAGTTTTATTAAGTCTTATTTCTGAGAGATGTTTGATACCACTTTTGTATGACTCCTACGTGATACCGATACCAAGCACCGATACTTTGGATACCAAAAAAAAAAATCCCCGAAACGATGACAAATTGTCCTTAAAATTGCACGAAATTAAAATCTATTTTCTATTCTTCTAATTTCCAATAGCAGTGATGCGGAGTCCCTCAAGGGTCAACCCTTGGCCCTCTCTTGTTGAATACGATTCGATATTTCTCGACACAAGGGGTGAAGTACAATTTAATCAAAACAATTTTGATGTCAGAAAATGGAATCGGGTCGGCATGTAAACACAAATTTCACACTCAAATTGTACTTGATATTTTTCCATGAATTAGAATCCAACAAAAAGTCAACTTCTTACTTTTTAGCATAAAATTCGAAACAGGGCGGCTCAATACAAACATTTATGATATCGATTTATAGATCCGGAACAACTTTAAAGAAGGATCATTTCAATGAGGTCAGCATATTTGACATTATGAGCTATCTACTATGCATTTTAAATCCTAACAGCGCCAGACTTCTTCTTATTTCACGTCCATATTTCAAGTGGGGGCAGAATGTTTAATTTGTCTCGTTAATCACTCGTTTCCGTGATCGATAGCGCTGAAGCATGCATGCAAGATGACTCAGCAAATAAGAGTTCAAAATTAAGAGTTACAAATTTTGAAAAAAAAAAATGTAAATATATATGCAAAACACAAACAATATTTGACGACAATATCGATTAAGTTGATTTGACATTTTAGGATATTCGACCTTTGTTTTAATCGGACAACATGCAGAGATACATGCTCGTAAAAATGTCGCCCGAGTCATTCACATCAACACACACACTCACACACACACACGTTCACGCAGGTGAAATGAAAGAAAGCAGCTGGAGGTCTTCTTCCTCAGGAGACAGACAGATGGTACAACATTAATTAAGCGGAACGACACCGAGGAGTTGGACCGCCTCACAAAGTGTGTGTATGTGTGTGTACCTCCAAACCTTTGTCAAGAAAACACCCACAGCAGCCTCCTTTGGAGACAAAGAAGAACCTTCCTTAATTGCACTCAAGAGTCCAACTTACTGTTCGGCTGCATGATGCTTAGATACTACAAATTGTCTTCTCTTGCGGTTTCCACACACATCGAATGTATAAAATATTTTCCACCTGTAGAGATCCAAAGCCTCTCGCACATGGCAACCTTTGCTGACTTACTCGGATTGCTAAATGCCACCAAATGTCACGTGAAGGACTCTCACGTCTCTCTCCACGTCATGCCACAAATATGATTAACAACCAGAGGGGGCGGCTGATGCTGTGTCAATCTCAGGCCCCCTTGCCGACAACAATTAGGTGGCCGGCCATTGATGGGAACTGAAAGTAGGGCAGGTTTTGTGTGTGTGTGTGTGTGTGTGGGGTGGGGGGGGGGGGGGGGGGTGGACTCAATAGCCAAAAGTCATTTCACGCTGGGGTGCAAAGCAAAGACGATTACATTGGAGAGTGGTGAGGTAAATAAGAGTCACTTGCACTGACTCACAAGTACTGCGTACTTAAGTAGACCTACCGATACTTCAAAAAAATATTAGTCATAAAAACTTTGCTGAAAAACTTTTAAATAAATAATTTAAAATAAACTTTGAAATGTACTTCAATACAAAGATGATAAAGCAAAAACGAATCTTGCTGTCCAGTCGCGCAGATTTACTTTTGCTTAGTAATTGCCTATAACGGCCACAAGATGGCAGCAAAGCAGTTTTTTTCCTATTAGATAAGGCTATGGCCGGATGAAGTGAAACTTGCAACAATATGCCACCAGACGGCACCAAAGAGACATATTTTTGTATTAGACATGGTTCTGGCTTGAGCACAAACTTAGCAAATAGGAGAAATGTATCGTCACCTCATTTATATGTAAATATTTAGCAACCGATTTAACACAAAGAATGAAAAGAACGAAAACTATTAGCAAGAAACATCAGGCAGACTTTATCTGCTTTTACATCACGTCTGACGTCTGTTTTCAAATGTAATAAAAGTCAAAAGATGTGAGCAAAATAAAGACTCCCTGAAAACCCCACTCAAGAACAGTCACGTATTTGTACTTCCCACAACCCCTATTGACACATACCCGCACACAGCGACACGTTATACACGCTAATTGAACGACTTGACAAATAGTCCGATCTCGCATTCATTCGACGCAAAAACACCTTTTTATATGGAAAGTCCCGAGTTAAAAAAAAAAACGACGTCTATTCACGGTCTTCTCAGCAATGTGTTGACGCTGCGCCAAGGATCGGTCGGGAATAGCAAGTACTCATGAAACGGCCTTTGACTGACAGCGTTTTGTCCTTGCGTCGCTTTGCATTTAAAGGCGCCTGAAACTTTTTTTCCAGCTATACAACTTTGACTTCTATTGACGGCGTCCACTTAACTCTATGGCTGAAAGCTCTTCATGCGAGGCTAGAAAGACGTCCAAGCGCTTGGCTCTGTAACAAGTGCAGCAAAGAGGCATGTCAGCAGAGAAGCCACCACGCGGGAACCAAGCATCAATTGGAATGCGTGTTAAGGAAGACATCTCTTTGGGGATTGGGTGGAAAGTGAGACAGCAACATAAACACAGGGGGGGCAACCATGAGGTCCCATTAGCACCCGGATACTTTTCTGGTCTAATCTTCAACCGAAGCGGATTAGTCGGCTAATGAAGTCACGCGTCGATGGATGGATGGATGGGTGGATGGATGGATGGATGGATGGATGGATGGATGGATGGATGGATGGATGGATGGATGGATGGATGGATGGATGGATGGATGGATGGATGGATGGATGGATGGATGGATGGATGGATGGATGGATGGATGGATGGATGGATGGAATTGGATGGATGGATGGAATTGGGTGGATGGATGGAATTGGGTGGATGGATGGAATTGGGTGGATGGATGGATGATGAATGGATGGATGGAATGATGGATGGTGGAATGATGGATAGATGGATGGATGGAAGGATGGATGGATGGATGGATGGAATGATGCATGGATGGATGGATTTGGGTGAATGGATGGTGGAATGATGGATAGATGGATGGATGGATGGAAGGATGGATGGATGGAATGATGCATGGATGGATGGAATGATGCATGGATGGATGGATAGATGGATGGATTTGGGTGAATGGATGGAACTGGATGGATGGATGGATTTGGGTGGATGTGTGGATGGATGGATGAATGGATGGATGGATTTGGGTGGATGGATGGATGGATGGATGGATGGATGGATGGATGGATGGATGGATGGATGGATGGATGGATGGATGGATGGATGGATGGATGGATGGATGGATGGATGGATGGATGGATGGATGGATGGATGGATGGATGGATGGATGGATGGATGCAACCGGCATGTCAAGATGATACGGATAGTCGTTTATCTAAAGGCCAAAAATAAGAGTCTGATAAAATGGAGGATGCACCGTGGTAGATGCCAAAAGTATTTTTTCTCCATGGAGGGATTCCATTAAAGGCGCATGTGGGCTGTGAATGACGGACTCCTGAAAGGTGTTTTGTACTCAGACTGTCCACTAATGGCTTCGCATGTGTGCAAATGTCAAGCAAGGAAATCACATCCGGCCTTAATGGCCACAAACGGAACACGACGGCGCTGGTGCGGAAGCCGACCTGTCATTACAGATTGGCGCGCCGCGAGAGTCGCCGACACTCGGACGGCCAGACGACAGACGGCGGGCGATCCGCCACCATTATGTGATGTGAGCCGTTCGCCGATTATGTCCGCAACCACTTGGAAAATACAGATGGAAGGATGCATGGATGGATGGAGAAGGCAGACGGGAGGTTTTTTTTCAATAGAAACCACGAAAATGGTTGCTAGTACAAACCCACCCAAAACTGGGTTATTTTGTAATTTATTCATTTGACTTATGCTTATTTTTTTACACGTTATGATTACAAATAATAAAAACCTGGAGTAACAGTGTGCTCCACCTCTATCCGAGTAGCAACATTTTCTCAGCAAAGAGTCGCTGATAAAATATTAAAAGGCGCTACGAGGTGAACGCGGCGGCGGGCGTCTCCGAAGGCACATCGGCTGGCAGGCGCTTTGTTTCCACGCCTGCCAGCCGCCATTGATTTAAGGCCCCGCGACAACGGCAGCCTCATGGCGGGGGGGGAACTCATTCATCTCACCTGCCTGCTAATGGGACTGTTAGCCGCCCGGCGCTAAAGCTACAACGCAGCCGTGGGGCTTCTTGTGCGGGAGGAGAATTTGATGAGCGGCATTAAACTGTAAACACGCCGCCCGAATCGGGGCGGGAAAACAACGGCGGGAGATCATTAGCGTGGACAGCGGAGCTAGCTTAACGACGACTGCTAATACAACACCTTGAGAAAAGCATTTTTTTTTTTTTGCTAGATTAAAGACTGAAGCCACATTTTGTTGCAGGATGCTAATAATCAATTTTACCAAGCGGATGTAAAAATCACGCACATGAAAACATTTTGCTGATGACTCGCATGAATAATTTGACTTGATCTCAGTTTAATTTGACTTTAATTCAATTCTCTTTGCAAATTGACTTCAAACATGGCCCGTGGAAATCCATGATGATTTTACGATTGTCTCGTCCTCACGCATGGGCGCTCTGCCGACCGACCGTACCCTGCGTCACTGATGAACCGCGGAATTAATCGGGCCCAATGAATCAAACGGATGATTCATTCACGGCGGACATGTTTTGATGTTGTTGATGAGGCCTGCGGGCCACGTTTTGTTTTTGTTCGCATCTCGGCTCGCTGTTGTCTGCGTGAAATGAAGATGACAGTGACGGCAAGGCGGATAAATCAAACTACGCTACGATAACACCGACACGCTGTATTGTATCATAAGGAGAAGACAAAAAAAGTTTCCGAGTCGCTTCCGAGTCACACTGGTGCTTTGTCCACCTTTCCCTGTCCTTCCTCTATTAAATTAAATTAAATTAAATTAAATTAAATTAAATTAAATTAAATTAAATTAAATTAAATTAAATTAAAATGAAAAAACTACAATAAAAATGTATTAAAAAATATTAAATTAGAAAACAAATCCTATAGTTAAGTTTTATTGGGGCCCCACACATTCTGATTATTCGGGCACATGTTCTGTGATTTTAAACAAAGTTTTGGCCAAAAAATGTCTACTTTTGTCCAAAAATGCGTGGAGATGTCACGTCGTCCGCCCCCCACGCAGTGGAAAGCGAATGAAAGAAAAGGTGCATCTAAGCCTCCATGAAAGGTGACAAACGAACGCGAGTGGGATGTCAGTTGGCAGCGCTTCTTTTCTTCTGCACCTCCTTCCAGCCGGCCGGCAACACGCTCGTTGCATTTCAATCACTTGACTGGAGGTAAGAGAGAGTGAACGATGCTGATAGCAGCATGGACGGCTGCGTGAAGGCTGGACATGACAGACACTCACTTGCACATTTCAAAACCAGATGCCTTTGATGCTTTGCATAAGTACGTAGAAATAAATCAGAATTAAAAAAAACTAGATTCAAATAATACTGTCAAATCAACATTATCCATGAAATTTAATTAATTGGCCGATTAATCGGAAATTTCTTTAAATATCGGCGACATCAGTCAGCGCCCCAACATGACCTTTCATCAGCATCGCCGCTAATCGCAGAAAGCCGATGGCGCTAACGAGCTCACCTAACAAGAGCCGGGGAACATCTGTCTCAGCCAAGACAGGTCGCAGCCTGCTTTGCCTTTCATGACATCACATGACAGTGGTGCTGCTTGATTTTCGAGCAGAGCTGCACCAAACTGATTGTTCATCTGGCTCCTTTCATGTTGCAGCCAGTCACTTTGCATTAAAAGCATCTCGCAGACATTCTTTGTTGCCTCATAGCCAACCAATCACACTAGAAAAAAAAAAAAAAAATTCAACTGATCTTTTCATTCATATTTCAGTAGGAAAATGTTGAGATAATGACATTTGGGAGGATTTAGAAGTCTCAATTGCAAATAAGGTAAGTGCATGTTGTTCAACAATCTGCAACTTTATATTCTGTATTTATAAATAACATGCACATACCTGAGCATGGAGGAGGTAATCTTCAATCTGTCATTGAATGTTGAGGAAGTCTATTCTTCTTCGTTGGTGTCTAAGGGATTATTTACACTACCGCCTCATGGTGGCCAGAGCGGGCACACCAAAAAGAGCACAACTTTACAATTATGTTGAATAATGTTCTCTTGTATGATGAGGGTGATAAAAATGAAAACACTGAAATTGTATTGAGCGGATCATTTTTAAAAAATACATTGAAAATGATCAATGTTAGGCTTGAAAAGATAATAAAGGCAAGACAAAAAACGCTGACTAAAACATACCAAAGATAATAAAGATGATGAATACACGATAAAAAAGAAAAGACGAGCATTCTCTGACACGGTTACTTGAGACTTTATCAGAGAGAGAAGAGCATTTCATTAGAAAACAAGCATCCAATTAACATAACGAGCTGCTTTTGTGGATCTTTGATTAATGAGGATTCTCCCTCATGCAATATGGATGGGATGCACACACCCCACTCATCCTCAAATCTTCCTTCCGCACACACACATACACTGAAACACATATGTACGCATGCGCGGAGTGTTAAAAGCAAAGCAGCATCTCCACCGTGACGCATCATCTTCTCTCCCTGAGGAGGGTTGGTGGCCCTTTTTAGAAAGCGTCAACTACGAGGAAAAAAATAAAAGGGATTTAAGTCGTTAGGGTGCTCCAGAGTTGGCTGAATCATCCTGAGAACTGTTCCTAAAATTTTGAAGTAAAATCAAGCCAAGATTGGTGAAAAACAATAATGGTTTGGCTCAACGAGCAGAATTACGGAAGCCCTTAAGGGTCAAATGATAGTTTGTCATTCGTTGTGAGGATAAAGAATCCATGATTGGTCTTCATGTTAGTTCTAATATCTTATGTTGTTAGCCTGAGTGTCTATGGAGTTTCCCAATGAGTATTTTTTTAAATTTTTGCTAAATAATTAGTAAACTTCAGATGAGAGCATTAGCTTTTCATTATTGTCCAAATGTTATGATGCAGTGCAGTTGCAATCAGCGTGAAAGTGATCTGTGCCTAATATTTTGTCTGTTTCTTTGATATGATGCAAGCAATGTCATTTTCTTGCCGCCTGGTGTCAAAAGATTGAAACGTTCACGTTTCATCTTGACGGCCTTTGATCGGATTTTTTCACCCCCCACCACACACACCATCATCATCATCATGTGAGTCATGTCCAACAGCCTCACGCAAAAGGTGGGGGAGGAATGGCATCATTCTGATCAAGGCCTTTGCCGACACACCATGTCAACCACGGGTGGGGGCGGTGTGGCGGCAGAGGGTGTCACCCCCGCCCCCAATCTGACCAGCGAGCGTCGCCATGATGCCGGAATGCAAGTGGTCTTCTTCTTAGCGACTAATTGCCTTGGCTGCTGGGCCGCTGGGACTTTTCATGCGCTGGCTTTGCACTAATTGAGATTTCAGGACGGTGAGCAACGGGAGGACGTGAACCGGGATGTTCCCACTGCAGAGCTCGTTAAGATTGCTTGAGATTTTGGTTCTCATGGATTTTTCGCAATTAAGGACAGCTTTATAAGGAATAGCAACGAAACTCAATGAAGATTACACAAATGTCACAAAAACGAGCATTTGGGATAAATTGTTCTGGGTGCCACTAGACAATCAAAATGGTTATTTTGAACCAAAATGGCCGACCGTGTATTATTTAAGGACTTCTTGAGATTTTTTTTTTACTACTATGCCCATGATAAATTGACTTATTACATTTCATGTCGTTACATTTGAAGTTCAACTGGCTTCGGGGCTTCCGCTAGACGTTCATGATATCTTATCAGCCGTTGAGGGAGCTCAGTTCACTCGGTCACTTGTCAGGCAACAACCGTTATAAATGCGATTAAGTGTAGCCGTCCGATTAAGGCTGCCGGCATCCACAAAGACTTTGTAATGTTTACCATAGCAACGTAAGCTGCAGGTAAGGGGGGGCGTTCCATCTCAAGCGGCCTTGGTGGCGGCAACCGCTCGTTCATCAAGCATGAAGGTGGCGAAAAAATAAAAAAGCGCAAGCTGGATAAATGGCCGATAACCTCGAGAAATGAGTCCATTCATCATCTCCGCAAAAAGACAAATGAAAGAGATGGACCCCGAGGAGCCACAAGAAAAGTATTTTTTTTTTTTTAAAAACAATTCCTCATTTCACAGAGGGAAAAGGGAGACTGCAGCAACAGGAAGGTCGTTTTTTTTTTTTTTTGACATTTTCAGTTAAATGTTACGATTACAAATCTTTTCAAGCGTTAAGTGCAAAGCAGCATTTTTTTTTTTTAAATCGAGCTCAACCACAAACAAATCAAATTACTCCCTTCACGACAACTTTACCCAAATAATTTGCTTTATTCAACATAGAAGATTCCTTCACACAAGGTAACAAAACAGACAATGGATTTTTGCTTGAAATGAAAAAAGAAAAAAAAAAAGTAAAATAAACCCACATTTTATTGCACTTTAAGTTATAAGAAAATAAAATTCTAGGTGAATGAAACAAATCACAAAAATCCCTTTAAGGTTTTTTTTTCTGTCTGTCTAGTCTTTTTTCGCCAGGCAGTTTAACACAAACTGAACTGAAAAAAAAGACTTTAAAAAAAACAAAAAAACATCTGGCTCATCAAACCAGACCATAAATTAAACAGCGGGAGAAAAATGAGGAGAAAGAGCAAGATTGTTTTGTTTTGTTGTTTGTTTTTTGTTTACTATACAGTGTTACAACCACTTTCACAGTTCAGCTTGTGACTTTTGGAGAGAAGTTTTGGCTACAAGGTTCACCTTTTTTTTCCTTTTTTTTTTCTTGCCCACCATGTGTAACACTTAAAACTTTACAGGTGGGCGGGCCCTCTACGGACGACAACCAATCACACGCCAGGACGTTTTTTGTTTGTTTGTTCTTGTCCATTGAAATCCTGTAAAGTGTTTATTTTTTTTTGTCCACGCAGCATTAATACATTCCCGCCGTTTTTTCCCGAGGAATGTGTTCACAAGTTGTCCGCTAGCACGCTAACACGCTAACACTCATGCTTCCTTCTTTTTTTCTTGGCAGGCGAACCCGTCCTCTCCGCCTCGTAGAGGCACGTTTGGCTCAAGTTTCAGAGGCAAAAAAAAAAAAAAAAGTAGGATGTTTGCTATTTTGTTGTCTTCTCTTCTCCCCTCTCAAAAACACAAGTGTTCAATTTGGAATTTCGCCTGGGACTAAAACGTCACAGCAAAAAAAAAAAAAAAAAAGTGACTATTTCCGTCCCGCCGATTCATCTAGCAGCATTAGTACAGTTTGGCCACAGGCTGGGAGGTGGCAGGTGGCGGTGGTCTTTGCGAGGAGGTGCACGCTAGCCTCGTAAGTGCTCCACCGCTGGACTGAAAAACTGAGGACAGCTTTAACTTTCCGTTTTTTTTTTTCCGTGGAGACATGGAGGATGGCACCAGCTGGACAGCATGTTTGTGTCAGAAGAAAGCAGCCACATCACCCACCAGGTGGACTGAATTACACAGCAGCGATGCCGTTCTTGTTCCTGGACCCTCCGAACGCATCCCCAGATGGACTCAAGAATAATCGAATTGAGTTTTCCCCTCCTTTGAGATGTGGGCGAAGGGTGGGGGCTTGCGTCAGCAGAATTCCACACACCCCAGCTGGACTGAACCTATCCGGACAGCACTGGTGTTCTTGTTCCTGTCTTTCCAGCCCGGTAGAGGGCATGGAGGGAAGCAGACGTCACCCCTGACAGCATTGACATTCCTGATACCAAGAAGAGTTGGCGAAAAGTCGGGAAGATGGAACACGCACAGCTGGACTGAGGAGCAACATACTAATGTTCTTGTTCCTTTTCCTGTAAGTGTGAGGTTGGTAGGCAAGGAAAGGGGGGAAGCAGAATTCCTAAACTTTGAAGATTTTAACAGCGCACCAGCTGGGCTGGAAAAAAACTCAGATCACAGACAGCAATGACGTTCCTGTTCCCGTTTTTTCAATTCCAAACTCAAAGAGGTCTGACTCTGGACAGCATTGGCGTTCCTGTTACTGTTTTTATATAGGGAGACTTGATAGGTGGTTGGTGGGCCACAGAATCCAACGAAGACTGGAGCGGACCACCAAGCTTGACCCAAAAAACTGGACAGCGTTGATGTTCCTGCGGGAGGTTGGTAGGTGGGCACCTGTTCCTGTTTTTTCAACTCAACGCCAAGGAAGGCTGGAAAACAAGATTGATTGATGACACTTGCGTTGCTAGTGATCCTGTTTTTTTTCCCCCGACAAACAATGAGAAGGGGTGAGGGTGTCCTAATACTGGAATTCGTTGCTGATAGCAACAGGAAGGTGGGGGTGGAGGAGGGGGGGGGTTGAATTCACAGTTGATGACGTTGAGGTTCAGAACAGGAACGGCAACAGGATGGGTTGAAATTCCAACGGAGATCTTCCTCGGGTCTCGGAGGTGCTTCTCTGTACATGGCAACAATCGGCCCTTGCGATCGGGGTGGCGCCTCCTGTTTCCCCCCCCCCCCCCCCCCCCCCCCCGTAACAAGCGCGCATTCACTTCATGTCCACGTCAAAGTCCAGCACGAGCAGCTTGGTCTCCTCTGTGCCGTTGCGGCTGCCCACGGCGCACACCAACTTGGTGTTGGAGGCCCGTATGCGCCACACCACGCCGCCGCTACCGCCGCTTTCCAGCGTCACCAGGTTGCGGATGAACTCGCCCGTCTTCAAGTCCCACAGCTTGACCGTGCCGTCGTCCGAGCTGGTGATCACAAAGTTCTTGTTGAACTGCAGGCACGTGACGGCGCTCTGGTGCTTGTGCGGACCTGCCAGACAAGACGTCATATTTACAAATGTTTTTTTGTGTCGCGATCACGCTTCAGGTCAAGATGGCGGCGTCCGCTGACTTCCGAGCCGGCGAGAGGCTTGAAAGCGATATCTTAATGAAATCAATTTGAGGCGACAGCAAACACAAAAGGGCGTTTAGAGCCGCCGTTGCCATGGCAGCGGGATCCAGCCACCGTTTGTTTCCAAGGCCGCCGCTGCCGTTAATCAACGGCGCTGTTGTCCACCTATTGTGTCATTAAAGGTAATGAATGGCGGACATTGTTCACTGACCTAATTACACCGCCTACAAAGCCCCTCCCCCGTTATCTCGGACGTAAACATCCGCCCGAGGCTCAACCCTGTGTGTCTTTTCAGCATCTCACCATGGTGCAACTCTTTTTTTTTTTTGTTTCAGCCGATTGTTCACTAATGAGGGAAATTTCAGGGCGGCTTTTGAAGCTACTTCCCGTGTGCCACCGTTGGCGCTAATGGAGTTCACGCAACCACAAATGAAACGCAAAGAGCTTTGTTCGCACACGCCGATAAACAAGCTGGCCGTGTTCTTCATTTGTCATTATGACACAAATGAGATGTCACTCGGGATGAGCGATTAATTGAATTTAAAATGACATTGAACCGTTGTGGAATCCAAAACACATAGGATGGAATTTCGAAACCTTTTAAGATGTGCAAGATTTTCCAAAATTGTTCTGCTCTAGTTTCTTTAACCGAGTAAAAATGAGTGGACAGCCACCTTGCAACGTTTGCAGACACTGGCCCGTCTTGATGTCCCAGATCTTGACGGTGGAGTCGGCGTTGCCCGACACCAAGATGTTGTCTTTGAGTTCCATGCCGCTGGTGAGCGACTGGTGACCCGTCAGCGTGTGGATGCAGTTGCCCGTCTCCACGTCCCACACTCGGATGGACGTGTCCAGCGAGCCGCTCACCACGTGGATCCCGTCGAACTGAATCGAAATGGACACGTTGGCACCGGCTCGCGGCCCATTTTCGCGTGGCGGCGGCGGCTCACCTGTAGCGAGTACACCCGGTTGGTGTGACCCTGCAGCGTGTGGAGGCACGTCTCCGTCTCGGGGTCCCACACTTTGACCATGAAGTCGTAAGCGCCGCTGACCACCCGCCGGCCGTCGTACTGGACGCAGCGCACGGCCGCCACGTGGCCCATGAGGACGTGTAAACACTGGCCCGTCTCGATGTCCCATACACGCAGCGTGGCGTCCCGAGAGCCGCTCACCACCCTGGACACACAAAAGTCATCACACCCTTCCTTTCGAATCACCATTGGCAAAATATAAAAAGCTCCACCGGAGGCCCTGGAGCTCACAGAACGGATATTTTGTTGACGTTAATCTATCCGTTTACTAGGAACTAGTTAGCCGACCGATAACAGGTCGCTGACGCACATTCCGTTTGCGGGCCATGCGGGAGCAAACCTGCTGTATAATTACAAAAGGCCTCGCTGCTTGGAAAAAGAAAGGCCCGGCGCGTTATTCACGGTCTGCTTTTCAAATCTCGGTCGTCAAAAGCGACACAAAACCTTGCCGGGCCCCCGAGGCGCAAAGAGCACTTTGGAGGCTCCCCGGTGTAATGGTGGCGTGAAGGAGTGAGCGGGAGGGGGGGGGCTCGGTTAAAGAGGGCCTGTTTAATGGCCACCATGCTCACTTTCACGTGGACACAGATGCTCTTTTTTTTGTCTGTCAGGTTGCAGCTGCCATTAAAGCGAGAAAACAACATTAGCAGAATGCTCATTACTTCCTCCCGCCGACTTTTTTTTAATCGCCATTTGTTTGCTGGTTCGTCAGCAGGATGAGTCCAAAACTACTTGACGTGCTTTTTTTTTTTTTTCTCGAGGACAACTTTCCAGAAAGGGCAGCAAGGGCCAGGAAGGAATTAGCATTTGGATAAAAGGTGCTGAGCAGGCACTCTCTTACTTTTTACCTACGCCAAGAGCAAAACTCAAGGGCGAGCTATGCTGTTTTGTTTGCTGCTGGACACATTTTAGGATTTTTCTTATCCAGGACCACCCAAGTCCATTTTTTTTTTTTTGACCCCCCAACCCCAACGCCAGAAGCGTCAAGAGAGTGTGGCCTCACCTTTTCTCGTGCAGATGCATGCAGCGCACTGTTGAGGTATGCCCGTAGAGGGTGTGGATACATTCTCCCGTCTCCGCATTCCAGACCTTGAGCGTGCGGTCGGTGGAGCCGCTGATGATGATGTTGTCTCGCATTTGCGACGACCACACGCCGCCCGTGTGGCCCACCAACGTCCTCAAACACTGCGAGGGAAGGAAGGGGAAGTCAGAGAAATCAGCTTTCTTCTGCGGCTCGACAGGCTGACGCGTCCCTCGTTCGTTCTCATTAGTTGCGCTAGATTAGCAATTGATTAGCGCGCTTACGAGAAATCCTTCCGATCAATTGGATTTGCGCAGTGTGTCCGCATTGTGTGCCTGTATTCCGGGATCTACGATTAATTCAATTAAAAATACGTGGGGGGGGGGGGGATTTACTGCGGGGAGCGACCTGTGCCAAGTCCCTCTCCTGTCTGTGATTTGATAAGATCATATAAAACTGCAAGCGGAGTTCCTCAGGGCAGCGTTTGGGGGCCCATTTATTTTCCAGGAAAAGCGGAATTTGAGGCATTCTTGGACTTCTTGTTTATTTTCTATAACAGATCAAATTCTGCGGGAACATGTCCGAGTTCCGTTTTGTTTCCTACACAATTTGAAGTGATGTCATGGGTTCAAGCGTGTCCAATGGCACTCGGACAGATTGCAAAGGAATGCTGAGTGCGTGGAAGGCGCTACATGCAGATGGTGCTAATCCCAATGTATCTTTTACACGGCACTTTTATTGGCACGGACAGGCAATTTGAGCCCAAATGGTCGACTGGGTTTAATTCCGCTCCCTCTCTCGCTCGTCGAAGCCCGGACGTGTGCTCCATTTTCAGCAGTCGGGCAAATTCGCAGCCGGTCACTGAAACTGCGTCTAATTTTTGCCAACTAACGTGTGAGGAACTTGTGTATGACTGTGCAAGAAGGAAGACTTCAGAGGATTGGTATTCAAAGCGCTGCAACAACAAATTCCTCACATTCCATCTCCATTTTTTTTTGTTGGCGCCGCACAATGCCCGACCACGAGAGCCACGCTAGCTCGGAATACCAACGCTGCTGTTGGACGTGCCACATCATCAGATTGAAATAAAGTCTGTATTGGCATCCATTTTATAATGTGCCACAGTATCGCCCGACAACCAAACGAGTCTGAAAGTCATTTCAAGTCCTGCGGTTCATATCAAAGACTTTGGAGAGCATCTGGCACGGGATGAAGGCTCAGTCCGCGTGTTTTTCTCTCAAACAATCATATCCACATGTGTAAATGGATAGCGGAACGTTGGATTTCGATCCGCCAGCTGGACCCAAACCAAAAC
Source organism: Syngnathus scovelli (assembly GCF_024217435.2). Taxonomy (NCBI): domain Eukaryota; kingdom Metazoa; phylum Chordata; class Actinopteri; order Syngnathiformes; family Syngnathidae; genus Syngnathus; species Syngnathus scovelli. Next base: position 1,787,685 of record NC_090851.1, on the reverse strand, counting down.
GTACCTTCCCCGTGATGGCCGACCAGACTTTGAGCGTGTTGTCGTCAGAGCCGCTGACGATTCGGTTGCCGCAGAATTGGAGGCAGGTGATCACGTGGTCGTCGTGACCTTTCAGCACCTGAGTGAAGAGAGAGACTTTTTTAACATCAGAGAAACCGGCGTAAAATGTCAGTCAGCGCTGCAGGTGTAGTAGCCAGAGTTCCCCGCTGAGGTTGGTCACATGACATCTTTGAAGTCGACAGGTGGGTCCCGTCTAATAAATGTGGCCGGCCGGACGAATGCTCTTAACAGGAGTTCATCAGGGAAGCGTTCGAGGTCCTTTCATTTTCGACATGATTTAAATCTTTGTTTGAAAAAAATGGCACCTTGGAGGAATTGAGGTCCAGTTTGTTTCACCCCCAAAGGAGCTCCTCAGGGAAGTGTTTGAGGGCCATTCGTTTTCTGTCAAATTGACCTTGGTCGAAATTTGGTCTCCTCACCTAAAAGTCACTCTAAGATTTCCCCTTATCAAGATGAAGCGGCCAAAAAAAAAAGCTACCTTAGGTGATTTGAGGTTCCCTCTCCTCCAGTTAGTGTCTATTCTGTGCTGCCTGATGTAGGCACTCTTCCAGGGGCTGTGAGTGAAGCCGGGCTTGACGACTTTCCTCTTCTTGAGAGGCAGAGGCTCATCGATGCCTGTTGGTGGGCGAGCCAGAGGGAAAGATGACTTGTCATTCGCAAAGACTTCAAAGCGACGTGTCGCTGCAGAGGATTAAGCACGCACCTTCTTCCCGGCATTTTTCCCTCCAAAGCAAGTTGTCCTCTGCGAGAATGCGCCAGTAGCGACACGTCTGGGCGGCTTGGAGGAGGTCCTTGGGCTCCAGGAACGACAGCACGTACAACGCCAGCTGTGGGAACGGCGAGAGCGAGATGTGAGAAAGGCACAATGGGGGAACAGAGAGCACCTCCAGCCATAATTGTCCTGTACGAACAGGATGATGACAATGATTAATTTTTTTTCCGCATTTGCTTCATCAGTCGGAAAGAGTCAAATTGCTTCATCGCAGGAAGTTGCGGAAAATATGGACACCAGAGCTAACCGTTGCGTGACAAATTCAGCATGTGGTCAACAGATCTGGAGGCTAATTTGCTAGCGCAGACAGAAGATGCACAAAACGGATTAAAGCAGCAGCAGATTTTTCCTTATTTCATTTGTTTTTCCTCACCCTTTATTTTAAAATGTATGTATTTTTAAATTGATACTTTCTATAATGAGTAAAATATTTAGATTTTTGCTTCATATTGGTATTTCTAAAAACTACACATTTCTTTATAATTTTTTTTGTTAAATTTTGTAGTTTCCAATGGTAATTGCAGAATTTTTTTTATTTATTTCCAAAGATTTTTCTATTACCATACTATTTCCGTAATATTTTAGTATTTTTTTTATTACTTTTCTGTCTTATCTAGTATATGTCAATCAATATTTTTTGTAATATACCGTTTTAAATTTCCTCTCTAGATATTTTTTGCCAAAACCTTGTTTTGTATCAAATTTTTTTTTTGCCTTCCATTTTTTTCCCTTTTTTTTATTTATCCCAAACTTTTTTGTGACCTTTTATAAAAGCACAGGCCACCATACCAGACTGGAGTTGGCGTTCAATGGACTTTAAATAACAGGTACAGCAACTATACAATGACTTCCCCTGTTCAACAGGCATCTCCAGTCCTCTTTGAGTCACCGTGAATGACGCAAGGCCGCGGCGCGGTCGGATTAGCGCTAGCGACATGTCAGGTGTTCCCATTCAACAGCTTGATGTCTGACACAAAGCGCTAAAAGAGAACATGTGTGCGTGGAGAAAAGGTGTCGGATTGAACTGGAGGGTCCATTATATTTTCTCCTCACCTCTTTGGGCAGCAGGGAGATGAAGTCGCGTTGGAACTGCGGCTCGATGACCTGCATCATATGTTTGACCTGCGTGGGTTCACAGATGTCGATCAACTCGTCCAGCGCCAGCAGCTTCTCGGGGCCGGACCAGCTCTGCAAAAATAAAATATGACTTCAAACATACTTTCAAAATAATCACGCACGTCGAAAAGCGGCTTGGAAACGGTCGCCATGGAAACGGCTTTGAAGCAATTATTCCGTCAGGATCTGTCATGAAGAAAGCAGTACTTTTTCCACGACTTGAAACGAGCGAGTTTCGCTTCATCTCCCGTACCGCTGCAGCGTGTCTAATTGATTCTCCGATTGGAAATACCTCGATTAGGTTGGTGTCTTCGTAGCATATTCTCACCTAATATTTTATTTAATCTGATATTTGTCTTATGTCGATGCAGGTTTAAGCGAAAAAAGAGTTTTGAGGGGCCACGCTTATGTAATCTTGTCGTTAGGGCACCTTGCCGCCTTGTGTTTGGTGTCGAGAAGAGTAAACAACTCCCGACGTGCCCTCCGAAGCGACGGCGGGAAAGAGCTGCAGGCGTCCTCGCCTATTTCAGGATGCAAACACGCAAAGTGGAACACCACAAGCCGGAGTCACAACACTGACGGAGATGACGTATGAGCAGCGGCCAAGTATGACGAATGGTGAGCTAGAAAAAGCGAATTCCTCAAATAAAAATGACCCCCCCCAAAAATTCCATTCAACGCCATGTCTGACAATTTTCTTTTTATACGTCCTCCCATATTTAAATCTATTTTTGTCTAATATTTTGTATTCCAGCAAAACGCTTATGTCACACCGGCGTCCTTGGCTTATTTATGGAGCTTCTCAACATTCTGAGGAACTCCCCTAAACCAATGCGTCTGAACTTCTTGAGCTGGGCTGTTATTTGGGAGTCATTTTCGACCAGGCTGTGGATCAAATCTCGCAAATGGCCCACCAATAGAGAAAAGTGGAGCTTTTGGAAACATTTCTGTGGTCAAACTTTAGAGTCTAGTGGGGCGTGTGGAAAAACAGTGAGGGGAGGAAAATAAAAAAAAAAAGAGTTCAAGGTGCCCGTCAGGGAATTTGATGTTTTAGTTACTATGGCAAAGTGTGAAACAAATGGTGGTTGTCACGAATTAATTTTCTCTTTTTCCAATTTGAGTCGACATGGAACCCCCTCCCCCCCACGTTAAAAATGGTTTGGTCCATCCATGCCGTTTGTGTTGTTCACATTGAAATTTGTTGCGATTTGATGATTTTTACGACACGCTGGGAGCCAACGGAAAAAAATGCCGACTGGCAGAATGCATATTTGGGCTCAACACGCGTTGTCATCTATCGCTTCGTTCACGTCGGCGGCAACGCTGACCCGTTCTGTTGTTGCATCGTCGCTTTCTTTTTTCTTTTTTTTCCCTGAAAAGCCCGACAGGCCGAGACGTGACTGCGGAATGTACGGAATGTACGTTTGGCTTTGAGCCGCCTGTACAATCGAGAAGCTGTCACGTTCCAAAAATGCCAAAGTGGCCCGAGGGCTTGTCTTGGAGAAACTCACACGCACGTACGCACGGCGTAATAAGCGGCTTCAAATCTCATCCGTCACGGCTCAGACGTGAACTTGTTTGCGGTGACGACGAGAGAGTCGATTAAAACCGTACCACGCTTCCAACTAGTTATCCAAAAGCCCCGTTATAAATATGACGGATGGGCAAAGACAATCGGTTAACCGATCGCTGGGAAAAAGCGTTGGCTCCGCTCGCGGCGGCGCCGTGGAGCGTAACTGTCGGATCCGCCTCTCGAAACCTGCAAACAGACTCCCTTAATTATCCCCGGATTAGCATTTTATCCTCGGCCCTGTTAATAACAAGCTCAAAATATAATTCCGCCGTTATCGGTGCGCTCGACGTACGATAGCATCTGTTCAACTTCTTAACACCGACAACATGTCGTCCCTTCATCTGCTTTTACTCCCCCCCCCCCCTCCCACCCTTCTCGACAGCTCGGGCTAATTCCAATTCCACGCTACGGTGCCTTCCAGTGATGTGCAGGCGGGGCTGCAACGACAACAATTATGGCGCGAGAGTAAGAGCGAACTGGGATTGATGATTACTCCAGCCCAGGGTTTTTCCCGGCACAGAGAAAAAAAAAAAATGGAGGCGGCGGCTGTTATTATTTGAAGTTGGATGTTGACGTTGGATCAGAGACATTGGGGAGTCACTCTAAATTAATGATGGTTTTTCTTTCAAGTCATATGAAAAATAAAAAAGTGCTCACCTGAAAGGTCCGGAGCCATTCGTGGAGCCCCGAGGGGGGCGGGATGGTCGTGATGCGCCGCCTCTGCTGGCCCTGACCGTTGGCCGCCCGGATGTGGCCGAAGGTGGTGGGCGTGGCCGGGCACGGCACGATTCCTGTCGGGCTGGAACGATAAAAATGAATTTTTTTTTTAAAATATTTTTCTCTGTTTTACTCCTAAAAGCTTGACTGCTATCATAGCCTATTTTAATTGTTCTACGGCGGCCATTTTGAACCTGGAATCAAGTCATTGATTTTCTATAAAGGACAAAAATAGACTTTGTTAAAATGTGCCTTTTTAAACGACTTTACAACTTTTCAAACGTATATATCAGTGTAAAAAGTAGAAACATCTCCATTTCCATTTTTAATGCACGATATTTGATGTCGTCCACTGCCGTCTTTTGCGTTGCGAGAAGACTGACGCAAAAGAAATCCCCAGCGAGTCGAGCCGAGGAGGGTGGGGGGGTAGCCCAGGGTCTATTTCATGATCGATTCATATTTAATGAGCCGGGATGCCGATACACAGTCGGTTACATGGCCACGTTTACACTTAAGTGCCCGTTGCGCGTGTCTGTGTATTTTTAATGGGGGCAACATGCGCATCAAGTATTCATGAGGAACATCAGAGATGGCTGGCGGGAAAGCGTCATTCCGTTTGAACATCCCCGACGCGCTTCCTTTCGTGGCCTTGACGACTAAAACTAGCGCCTGTTAAATATTGCATTTCTTTCGATGTTGGATGATGTGAAAGGCATGTGACAGTTTTCAGATTTTTTTTTTTTTTTTTTTACCTTGGGTACTCGGGACCTTTGCAGGGCTTTTTTCCTGAAGGGAAAGATCGGACCTCGGGGCCATGGTCCAACTTTCTCTTCATCTAAGGACAAAATCAAAAAATGAGGACGATGTTAGAAATGCTGAACTTTCGTGGAAACAAAACAACCAGGAGAACATTTTTTATTTATACTTTTGCTTTCAAATCCAAAGCAAAGTTCTTCGTCAAAGGTCATGTTTATTTCACCACCTTTTTTTTCCCCGAACCGCTTCGGACGTCGTTAGCATTGTGTCTGCAGGCCGGCAAGTTAAAATCTGCTAGCCTCACATTTGTGCTAATGGGGGAGCCGAAGAACGGGGTGGATCAATATATCAACCGACGCGCCGCGTACAAAGTTAATGAGCTCCAAAGTAAGAGCAGCAGCATCAACAATCCTGAAGGTATAAAACAGCAGAATAATCTCCACGTTGTCTCTGACAGCTGTCAAGCTAGGCTAAGCTAACTGCTAGCGCACCGTGCTGCCTCCAGCCGATAATATTCAGGTTGCTAAAAAAAAAAAAAATTGTCAGTACAATAGCCTCAAAAAATTATGGATTGATTCTAACATGAAAACATTTACATCTACCTTTAAGGATCTGAAACTAACTTTTTATTTTGCACCTGCAATTGATGCGTAACGATAAACGCCGCGAGATGATGACAAGCGAAGTGCACCATGGCAGTTTTGGACCATCCGGACTCCAAGCACCGTTACAAACACTAAAATTGTCCCACGATGCAACTTGTGTGGTAACTCCGGAGAGCATCTGCATACTTGACGTCGTACTGTCTGGATCTGCAGTGGCTTGATAACAGTCGGCTCTCCTCCAGATTGGCCGTTTATTTTGTCAGTCTCTATAATTTGGCCAGTTTCACTGTGTTCCCCCTCCACCGCCGCCGCCACATCGCCCGGGTCCCAAGGGGGACATTTGGTATTTTAATTAGAACCCAAAGCATTAAACTAAAGCCAAGAATGCAGGCTAGGCTATCAGTGACTGCGCCCATTCTTTTCTGTATCTGAAAAAAGACTACAGAATCATGGCGCGAAAAGCGACTGATGGGAGGAGAGGCAGGCACGTGTACATGACTAGCACGCTAATGCAACGCCGCCACCCAAACCCCCCTCAAGACATTAAGACTGTGATCTAAAGCACAATTGATGATTTCCTTCTCCCCGCTCGCATGCGAAACGACCCTCTGAAGTCGCACGTTATTCATTCGGCGTAACCTTTTGACAACAAACATGGCGACGGCGGAGGAAGGATTAAGAATGTCGAAAACCGAGTCAATGTAGCGAGCGGCGCTGGTGCGCGTACTTAAAAGGCTCAAGGCGTGTCCATGGTGAGGGTTTTCCCATTGGGTTTACAATGAGAGCAGCTGACAACCTGTTTTCAGTGATTTCAACAGCGCCCCCTGTGGGTTTCTAAAGGTACTACATTTTTTTGCGCTTTTACGTCCAAGTTTGTGTCTCAGGAGCAGCACAATGCCCATTGATTGAAAGCAACAAATGCTAATTTTAATTAAGCATAATACAAAGCTATATTTAAAAAAAAATAATGATTATTTTGTGAGTTAAACCAAATTACAGGCTATTTCAATATGAAAGGCTGATTTGAATTACAACAGAGTGGCAATGTTCCTTCAGATTCACCTTTCATGGCTTCCAACCACCAAATATCCCAGAGGATACTCCTCCACCTCAAACAAACTGACACAGTGACCCATTATCTCAGGTCCGAGCCTGGGGGGGCAAACGTTTAATGTCACGGGAGTGGGGAGACGTACCCTCGGTGTGAGACTCGGACAGGCAACAGATCACATGCACGCGAAACAACCACTGCTGCAAAATGAGCCAATGTGGTTCAGTGTCCAGCTATTTCTATACAAGTCCGCTATTATATTAAAATAAAATAGCCTTTTGTGATGGTTTCAAGCAGACTAGTACGAATACAAAGAGCATTTTAAAGCACTGTTAGACACAAAGCAAGAAGTAGGGCAATTGTGGGGCTGAAGAAAGTCAAGTTTCTGACTTTAGAAGGTTATCTAATCAAATTCAGGTTGTTATTTAAATCTTTTAAACGATTAACCAAATGATTGTCAGTGATTGGGCACATTCTGAGCTTTGTGAAGCTTAGTTGGTAATTACTAAATTAACACACAGGCCACTTTCATCTATTTTATGACCTCTTCATTAAATATAACCATAAGGCGTGGGAACTCTCGCATTATAATTCATTAATATTATAAATCCATTGATCGTCAACGCTGTGGCTCATTTGGACTGCCGGTATATTAAAATATTGCTTACATATCCATCAACATGACCAATGATAATATTTTAAGTCATAAATGTAATTTAAAAAATAAAAAAAAAGAAATATGAGTCTTCATCCAAGAAAATCATCACAAAAATTCAAAATAAGAGCCCAACATGCAAACAACGTGTCAACTCCCGAATGGGTCCACCTTTGGCCCCCCAACCACAGATTGCGAACCCCAAGTGTCGTTGCGAAAGCACGGTGCGACAAATCAATGAAGTCCGTCCACATTTTTGTCATTTTATAAAAAAAACTCCACTTGAGTGCCGAAGCCGCTACCCGTCCGCAATGTGCCCAATTGGCGAGGTGAGGAGGACATATCGGCTTGGAGAATATACAAATAAAAGCAACGTCGAGGCCGCCCTGGGCTGCTGGAGCTCTGCGCCACGCCACTCTCCGTCCTCCGCAGTGACAGAGCGCAACCTGACCCGCGAGTGTCGCGTCATAAACACACAAAAAAACTCATAATAAAAACAGCGAGGCGACACGGTGACTCACTTTGTAGAAAATCATCTTCAAAGTGCCGTAGAACCCCATGGTGCTCCTATTTTTTTTTTTTTTTTTTTTTAGGGGGGAGCCGGTGGCCGCTTCCTTCCTGCTCAGTGACGCTGGCTGGAGTGTAGCGGTGTTTCTGCGGGGGCGGTGACGGGGCTGTGACGGCGTGAGGCCGGCGGCCGACTCGCAGGTAGATCCGACGTCGCCTCGGCTGCGAACATGCTCGGGCACGTCACCCCTCCACTCGCGTTGCTTTCAGTACAATCCCCCCGAGCGATGGCATCGAATTCAACTCGCCGTGTGGGGAGTTAACGCGCGAAGATGAGCTCCACTCGGACGCCGGCTACGAAGCGAGAGAGCCCGTGTCAACGATCCGGCGGGTGACGGCGGACTGAAGGCTCGATCAGAGCCGAGCGGGGAGTAATGACGGGGAGGGGAGGAGGAGCGGAAAGCAACGAGCGGGGGAGCAGAGAGCGAGCGAGTGTGCGTCCTCGTCTTCCTCTGCGCACGCTGCAAAAAAGACGACTCCTCCGCGTGGATCGTATTAGAGCCTCCCCAGTGGAGAGGAATGGTGCAGTCCGGCCCTCTCCGAGGATTTACACGCATCCCTCATTGGAGCACGATCTCCTTACCAACCAACACTTGTTGCACAAACAACTGATGCACGAACCACACCCTCAAACCCTTCCCTTCCTCCTCAAATGAGGTGCTGAGAAGATCATTTTGGATGAGCACACAGTGAGGAGCTTCGAAAACTGCTCCATTTGTCCAAAATGGACGTGGGCGTAGCAATTTGAGGTTTTTACTGGCAATCGACATGACTACTTGCGTTGCCAATATTTGCTCAGTCATTTAACATTTGAGCATGCAAACTTCCGAAATGCATCGGAGAACGCCGCTAAAGACCAAAACAATGAGCTCAAGCAGCAGTCCAGATGATCTCCCCAGTCCAGTTTGCGTTGTTGGTGCACCTGCTTATTTGCACACCGATTCAAAAGGAGCGATATTCGCCTTTCAGCGCTGACCACTTAACGCAGCAGATGGTTTCACTGCTCTTATTACCGACTGGCAAAAAATCAGGCAAAATTTGTATTTTTGAAATGTTCACGTGTACGATAAATACTGTCGAACGGTATCACCGTTAATTAAATCACTCTGAGAATCACGTTCTGATCACAGTTGTACTTTGGGATTAGGAAAAAATATTAATTGGGGAAAAACAAATCTGAATGGGGAAAAAAAAAAGCTTTTTTTGATTATATGACGCAAGTGCTGCTAAGCAAGCTCGGCACCATTTGTCCCTCGACTCTTCCTTGAGCGTCCAAATGACTGGCGATAATTGCTAACGCTGACCTCTGCCCGCCTATTTATTTCCTCCGCAGTCCATTGATGTCGCTCGGGAGCGAGCGAGCGCATCGCGGCGGCTCTCGCCTTCCTTTCCTTTTTTGACCCGACCCCTTCGAACATCAACGGCGCTGTCGCGTGGGTGGCCGCGCGAGATGTTAATTCGACTCCGCGCAGACGATGCTCCATTATCCTTCGCCCGTTGCCATGATTCATCATTTCCTTATTCATCAACTCCCACCCGTCCCCTTCCTCCTCACGCTTTGCATCTGTCATGCCTGGAATGAGGTTCACGCTTCCAACTTGTTTTGTTATTAGGGACCCCCCCCCCAAAAAAAAGAGGACAATCACCCGTTTAGAGACGCATCGCTGCTCGAGAGGTATTCCGGCCTCAAGTTCACCGCCCGGCATTAAACATTAGCTGGAGAAAGGCCCATTCTTCTCGCCGAGTTGGAAGGCTTCCCACCAGAAGGATTTGGGGCGGCGGGAACTGCTGCCGTCTCTCGTTCGACAGCTGTTTCGGAATATCATTCGCTTCCCGCGTCGCCAGTATCTATGTTGATATTACAAAAATACGCTTTATTTGCTTTAAATACGGTTGTGGATGTTTTTTTGCTGAGGCGGCAAAAAAAAAAAAAAAGGCCATTATTTTAATACGCTCACGCCATACCCGACCTAGCATCATATTTATCTCTTGGCATTTTTTGGTGAGGTAAGCGACCCGCAAAGTGGGCAAATATTTGAAGCTAGGTGTCGTCGGAGCGCACAGAACGGCTTTAGAAGGCGCCTCAGACGAGACGGCGGTGCGAAAAGGCCACCTCGTCGCCCAACCTTTACACAGCGCATTGGAATGCCTGGCATGCAGGAGAGGCCGCGTCGTGGCCTTTCAATGGGGCCGGCCTCTCCTTTGTGGCTTTCCTTCTGGCCCTTTTGTAAAGCTTCGACACCCCCCCCCCCCCCCCCTCCCTCCCCCGATACCGACCATCAAAACCTTAATCGCACTGGTCACACCTACAAAAACCCAGCAAAGCAAGTTGGTTTTGTTCGGGGAGGAAAAAAAAAGTGATCCTTTGATGCAAGAGAGTTTATACGTAAACGCTTATTAACGCTTGTGGGAAATTACAAATGCTAACGTTTTAGCTTGAACACACAGCCTGAAGCTAATCCTCGGTTATTAGGTACTCCCAAAAGGATAGCGTTCATGATGTTTAGGAATAAATCATCCTTTCTTAACACTTGAGGCATCCTCCAAATCTATTTTAAGGACGATAAGATGAAAATATACTCGCTTATTTGTCCCGAATGACAAAAAAATGTCACCTTGCCAAAAGATTACGCTACTAGGATTTTAATCTTCCAATGTCAATTGTTGAAAAAAAAAAAATCCATCCACTCATTTGGAGTTGAAAGTATTTTTTTTTTAATGTGGCTCTTATTATTATTTTTTTCCTGCAATGGCAACCATTTACAAATAATTGATCTCAAAGGGCGGCATTTAAATCCTTCTTCCTCTGTGTTTGTGAAACAAATTAAAGTTGAATAAGGACATGGGGCAGCTAACAAGCTAAATGAAAGGAGTAGCGCTAAGTATTTGTGGCTACGTTTGACAGCGCGGCGGGCGGCACAAAACGGGCGACCCATGTTGATTCCCAATCCAATTTCAGTCGGTGAAGAGTACGTTTGATCTCGTTTAGATGTGTCCAGCCGGCACGCCGTCAGAGCAAAGGTTCTTGTCTAAAGTGTCCAGTTTGAGATTAGCGCTATCTCTGACGGGCCACCAGCAGAGCCGCTGATAGCAAGGCCGGCCTGACTTGAAATGACACAATTTGGCCACCAGGGGGCCGTACAGGTGAACGTCAGACGGAGATTGGCGCTAGGCGAAGCATGGGAACAAGGGAATATCTTTGTCGGAAATCTTCTGGGGGAGTTGAAGTAAAATGATGAAACTTGCCGCAAGTATCACAAAGATGATAAATGGAATGATGCAAGAGCGGCAAACAGAAGACGCGGAAATGATTCAACTCCAGTCATGGTGGCTGTCTGATGGGAAACTGTGGACTTCCATTATTATCATTTTTTTATTTTAACAAAGAAACTACGACTTCCTCAATCTCGAGCCAGGCGTTTGGTCTGCAAACAGCCTTAAGCTAGCAACAGCTCGCAATGTTTTGGAAATACATCAACCCCCGTTTAGCGTAAATAATCAGCGCAGCTAGCGTAACGATTCAAACCGCTTTGTTTTGCAACAAACGCGCTTGTCGAGGGCGATGAGCTCGCCGAGAAAGGAGACGGCAAACGCGTAACGACGCGACAGATGTTATGTGAATAAATTAAAGTTTCGAAACCGCTGGATGCGCCGCGTTGTCAAGTTTCGCTGCAGTCTGTGTCGCAAACAATGTTCCGACACTCGCCCACGCGTCAAGAGTACACATAAGGCATCGTCCTCCTACCTCGTATAGAAAACAAACGCAAGGTCAAAACTATAACCGGCCATTTTGAATAGAGCTCGTAGGAGGCGCTGTTCATTGAATTGTTAGCGCAGACATCACAAAGAATAGAAGAATGCGCCGTTTAATAATGCACCACCAACTCGCAGGCATGGGTTCGGTTCTCGTGGCCTTTTGTTCACAAGACTTAGTTAGTAAAAAAAACAAAGCCTGAGACGGAGTGGGAAAAAAAAACCAACAATGTAAATGTGCAGTTCTCATAGCAAAGCGCCATGACACTTAATCTGGGCGCGCGGCCGTTTGGGAATCCCTGGGCTAAAGCAAGCTAAGCAGGATTTATGGAGCGTCTGCATCAGTGAGGCAGCAGATGGCACGGAAAAAGGGAAACATGGCCTTCGATTTGAATGATGCAGACACAAAAGCATTCAAAGTGTGCCTTTAAATCAGGGCCGGGCAGCCTACGGCCTGCAAAACACTTATCGGGAGCGATAAACGCAGTTTATCTTTCAAGCACCCTCCCGAAATTGCCAAATCGAAACAAAAATGGCCGCTTGGAAAACAAAATGCCAGGTTGCTTGCGTCTTTCCAGGCACGGCTCTGACACTTTTCACACTTGGGTTTCTTGGCGTGCAACGAGAGGGTTCTGATTTATTTTTTGGTGGCTATAGTCATGATAGCCAAATCTGCCAAATTCCATGTTGAATTAAATTAATCCGGCATGAAGGGCTGAATTTTGGGCTCCCTCTGCAATACCTCGTGAGATTTTGAGAAAAGCCTTCCAAAAAGCTAATTTATAGTTTTATTTATTTGCTCCGCTATCCCGTTTTAAATGACTCTACTTTGTTATCCGCTGAACTCCTCAAAACTATCGTTAGCGTCCATCCGCTTGACACGGAGAGAAGGCGTGGCTCACGACACTATAAATGACCTGCGCCTTTTTGACAAAAGGGTCGACCCGGAATAGCGGCCTGGCGCTTTTAATCCGGGCCGCTCCATCTGCTGCGCTTGCGTCTCCAACCACATCCGGTAGGACAGCTGTATGGTAATGGGCACGAGTGGCCGGAGGATCGGAGGGCAGACGACACCAAACAAGGGGCCCCCTTCACAGCGGGGGCGACTTGGCCGATTACACATTCAGGAAACAAATAAAAGGCAAGCCAAGATGCGCAAAAACTTGCGAGTTAGTATTTCTATTTTTTTTTTAAACGCGTGACAACTATTGCGGCCGCGGTGATTGCAGCTTGACTGATGTCAGACATTTGAAGGGTTGGCGCCGGCCGGCTACGAGCAGACTCGAATCGAATCAATACTTGAACGGACCGAGCGAGCCGCAGAGCTAATCCAGACGCCAGGATGACGAAGGACAGGCAGGGGCGTGGGCAACAGAGGAGGACCCCGCTACTCGCCCCGTACCTTCACCCCCCCCCCATCTGTAAACTTGTTGCCTGGCAACAGGAGTCTCTCCATGTCGGCCTCCGGGCTGCATTGAGCGCCTCTGGCCTCATCCGGGGGAATATAACGCTCCGGTTTTGCTGTTTATGGTGAGGCTGGCAATTTAGTGAAGACGTTTAGCAGATAGTGCTGATTAAGGCTTCAATTTCATGGGGATGACGCAACACCCCCCCCCCCCCCCCTCCCTTCTCTAAGGAACAAAGATAAGATCTCACGCAGCAATTTCATGCCCCAGCAGAGTGGAAACAATCTTTGAAGGAAACTGCAAAAGTGTCTTTAGAGTATCGGATGAGGTATCTGCCTGTGAATCGGACGACAAAACGGATTAATTGCCGTGCGGTATGACAAGACGGCATTTTTGAAAAAACCAGCAGGCCGATAACGCCGCATCGTTATTCGTTATCTCTCTATGATTACTTTCCATTCATATGTCCTCATTTGGACAAGTGAGGCGGAGCTCCAGTTTAAATCATTCTTGGTCCTTCAGGTATTTTTGACAAAACCGACTTGTTCACTATTTTACATTATTTGGAAAAGAAAGTATAGCTTATCTTCTTTCAAATAAAAACATATGCGCTAATAAGGCAGGTGTTCTCCACAGCTGTCTTTGGGCTACCGAGCAGAAGTACGAGACTCTGCGGCGGGGCCCTTGGGAGTCCGCCCCCCCCTTGCAAATTAAAAAAAAGAGGCCAGGCGGACCAGATCAGCACTTTGGCGAGAGGGTGTGAAGGAAGGAGGCACGTCGAAGATGAGGGGAGGCCAAGCGTGAAGCGCACATGCCGCTGAGCCATCAGCTTGGAGCAGTTGAGCAGCGAGCCAATAATGTTCACCGGCTATGGCGGTTTGGGAGATTTGGAGTTTGAAGGTACACCTTGAAATTTGGAGTAGTAAGTATAATATGAAGGAATAAAAAGAGAGGGAAATATGAATAATGAATAACAGGCAGATGCGTTTTAACAGGTTTTGCCTGTTCGTATTTAAATTTACAACAGACAAATTGAAAAAAAAAAAAGACATTTTGTGTGTGGGTGGCTAGGGGAGATTATTTTAATTTTTTTGCAATGTGTTAAAAAAAAAAAAAGAAAAAGACGAGCAAAACTAGCAAATAGAAAAGTTTGTCGGCAAACAAATGAGGATAAGTTTCATGAGAGAATATGTGAATGCAAATTTGCAAAACCAGGAATATGTAATACTCATGGGGGTCCTCGTATTAAGAGTAATTATTTTTTTTTAATACCAGATTTGCGGTAATTATGACTGTTAGCATAGCGATACAAATTGAGCCTGCTATTAGACCAGATTAAGTCTGGGAAAAACCAAAGCAATATTTCTTCGAGGACAAAAACGTGAACGGCAACAGGAAGTGAAAAGTGAAAAGCGACCTGAGTCATGCTACTAAATATAGAAATAAAGGGGGCGGGGTTGCCACTGAAGGCCATCGCAGAGTGAAGCGGAGGATGATTGCTGATGCTCCTTGAATGAAAGACTTTGTCTCCGCCCATTTTTTCCCAGCGCCGTCTATCTACTGGTATTTGCACACGCTTCCACCAACAATGTCTATTCCTCCTAAATAAACCTCAGGGATAATGAGGCCCGGGACACTATCATAAAAGTTGGGACTGTTAAACTGCCGTCGCTATAAAAAAGCAATTTATGACGGTGGTTGCAACGAGCACTTTCCTAAATCTCGTAGGCGCCAGGTTTAGGGGATGGAGTCTTCTTTGAAGGCGTGTCCGTAGCCTTCTGACCTACCCTGATTTACAACCACCGTTAGCTCAATGCTAATATACAATGGGGAAATTCCATAGGCACAAAGGCTAACAATTAGCATTGTCACTTTAAGCAATGTACATTTTAAACTTTGTGAATTTGTGTGTGATGTTACTCTCCTTGTAATAATGGCCATATACATTTTTATTGTATATTTTGCAAAAAAGGTGGAGAATAGCGACAATCCTATTATGCTAAAAGTCAATCTCTTCATTAATTAGACAGCGACGGTATGCTAATGTGCTAAAAACACGGCGTGGCATTCAGATGCGTCTTCCAAATCCAATCAGACCATTTTGATTAAGTGTTGGTCGGCGCATCAGTGAAGAATTCTTTTTCCCCCTCAAACTAAACTTTGAAACTAACTATTTCATTTGATTGATCTTCAGCAAACGACCTTGTGACGAGTCGCCCGGAGATGCCTGGCACGTCGGCGGCTTCATTTTGTCGCGCCAAGGACTCCTTCAAACTTACTTAATAATGCAGCGTTGAGAGTACACTCACAATATAAGTGGAATATTTACCCGAGCTTTTAGTGGTGAAAATTTGTATGCGAGGAAAAAAATAAATATATATATAAGAGAGGCTGTGCTTCCTAATCAGCACAACTGTCACTTTGGCAGACGGGCTTGAGGCGTGTGTGTTAAGTGGCCGCAATATTACAAATTAGCCGTGCCACATAGGCACGAAGATCTTACAAGTAGATAAGAACGGCCAACATATGCCAGGGAAGATTCCCTCCTCTTGAAACATGAAGGACGAGCAAAGACCAATATAACGTTGAGGCCATGCTGCCCCCTAGAGGCAGCAATTAAATATTTAGAGCCCCCATGAACCAGAAAGCACTGTACCAGCAAAAATCAACCATCTCAAGTCAAAACTGTCCACCCAAATAAATAACCTTCATCAAATACTGCACATAATGAAAAAATGAAATTTCTCTTACCTGTGTGTTCACGTGGTTTCACGGCAAAAGGTCGGCAGTAGGACACCGAGGAGAGAGGAGAACAGATTTTTTGTTAGTGACAGGGTCGTGGAAAATCTATCGAAGGTGAAGAAGTCTGAATCTTTTGCAGTGTAAAATTCAAAGTGACGTGCGCGTCTTTGTCGTTACAAAAAACAAGTTGCCTTGGTATTAAATCAAAATTTGGGTAGGCCGGGATGGCCTCCTGCTTTTAAAAAAGGGCAGATCAATGAAAAACTGGCTTTTCATAAGAAGTCATACTTAAATTTCGTTTTTGTGCTTCTGTGCATTTTTTACAGTGTGCAGAAAAGCCAGTCGTGGAGAAAAAAAAAAAAATGGCGGAATGAACTTATCAAATCTGACGTGTGGAGCAACAAGCACTTTCTCTCACTGGCCTGCAGGTAGAGAGAACATAAAAAACGAGAAAATAAGTGTACCAACAACATGAAAATGTTGATTGGGCAACCTGAGAGAGCGACTGGGATGATTTAATGGTTCTATCAAAGGACCTTTGTGTGACTGCAGGGCAGCAGGGGCGTAATTGGAGGTGTTTATTGTGGCCCGCGTGATGCCATGTTTTGTTGCCGAGGCCAACTCTCTTTTGGCTCGAGCGAAAAATCGATTTCGCCCCGAGATTGCTATCCGGCGGAATGTATCCGAGGAGGGCTTTTACTGCACAAAGAGCAATTTCCCGTGTTTTGGCTTTAGGAGAAGAAAAGGATGAAAAGTTGGACTGAAAAGAAATTCGAGTTTGCTGTCGGGAGCGTGAACATGGTGATCTTCAAATAAAACGGCTTTTCCAACCCAGCAAGGTTAATAAATGTGCAAGAGGATCTGGCGAGTGTCCATGGAGCAAGGCGTCAAAGGACTATAGCGGACATGCTTTTCTACCCGAGGTCAAACGAAGCGGCACATAGCTCGTGTAAACGAAATATCATCACTTACTAACTTGGCAGGGATGTTACCAAGGTCATCCAGGGGATATATTCCGTTGTAGAGTAATTTAAGGTCGGCAAACTGAGGGTGAGCAAGCCTGAGCTGTCTGAAAATTTCGTGTGACTTCGAAACATCAGATTTTGTTCAATTCAAGACAAAAAAAAAAAAGTGACAACAGCGACCTCTACTGGACAACGACATCCGCCGTACGTCTATGAACTGTCGACATAAGCTAGGCGCCGAATCCTCTTTCGATTTCCGCCCGGCCATCTGGCACGCCCGCTGAGGTATGTAGATCCATACACACGCACGCACACACCTACAATACCGTTCCCTTACTGCTGTTAAATATAGACGCACTTGATACCGCGTCGGCCAAACGCGAATACCGGCCGGGGAAGAGGCACGACGACTCCGGCTTGTTTTTCTTCTTCGGCTTTCCGTGCACTTTGAACGAAAGAAGCGGCTCTTTTGTGATATCAAACAGGAGGGGTGAATTGTAGAAAAGATGCAAAACAAGATATGGGGTGGAAGAACTTGGGGGGGGGGGGGGAAAGGGGCAGGGCAGAATAACATCCGGAGAGGTCAAGGAGTGCAGTCAGCAGGGTTGAAAATCGCCCCATCGGGAAAACTATATTGGTAACAAGCCTGTTAAAGAGAAATTTAAAGGCCGTCATTAACTGATGACAAGAGCACAGCTTGAGCACCTTGGAGAAGGTCGCTCATGGGAAAATGACCCTGAGAAAAGACAGTATCCATTTTGAAAAGATTTAAAAAATTTTGACATATTGGGCCAGACACCGGCGACGTGGAGCTGACCTGGGCACTCCTAGATCCGAATGGGGTATGTGGCCCAGAATAGCCAAAGGCAGATGACCCCCCTTCCGACCCCAAGGGTCCCCGCTTGTGTTATTCGAAGCCCGAGAGCGACGGAATTCAACCTCCTGCAATATTCCCCTGCATGCTCCTTATTTACGTTGAGCTAACGGCTAAAGGCGAGATGGATGGCATTTGTGTATCGACAATTAGTTAAATGCAAACAGCAAATGGATTTAATTTATTTAAAAAGTGTTTTGAAGTTACTGTTAAGGTGAAAAAATAAATCAGAAAGAGTGTTGTTATCAAGGATGAGAAATAGAAGTGGACAAAAACAGAGATTAGCTAGCTTCGGAGCTAGCTAACACCACGCGGCGGTGGCAGAAATAAGCTAGGTTATTATTACCAAATCAACCGACAACTGTGCCGCACAGCCGCCGACGGAAAGATGGCGCTAAGTGCCTTTAGCCCCGCCCCCGAAATCTAACCACACCATACCCCAAACAATCCAGTTGATTTAAATGATTGCTTTAGTTGGGTTTGGCATAAATCAAACACACCATAACAAATAAATCTTAAAGGTTGATTGTGGCAGTTATGCCACAGCGACTTCCCGTTTAAAGTATGACGCATAATGTCTCTCGCAACGTTTTATCGAACCTAAAATTAGACTCATCGGCGACAGACTTTGTAAGGTCATATGCGGGGGGGGGGGGGGGTGATTTTCTGATATTCGGATTATTTGATATAGAATCACACGAATAATCTCCATCTTTTGGAATTTATCAGCAGATAGACAACTTTGACCAACTTCATGATCTTCAAGATTGTTGAACTTTCTCAAGTGTGATTTTTATCTTAATGATTATTTAAAAAAATGACTAGAAGTGAAAGATTTTTTGTCAGTTTCCATGGCGGCACACTCAAAACATTTGCCACTTACCCGTCGGCGGCAGAAACCCTGAGTGATGATGTTAATGCTAAAAATTCGCAGGATTTTCTGAGGCGGTAAGGGATCGGCCACATCGAGGGTTTTGCCTTCCGGCGGCGCTTCGGTGGAAGTCCTGTCTTTGCCATTATTTACGTTCTTTCTACGGGCGCCGCTAGACGAGAAACGGGGAATGGGGCAATGCCGCAGCATTGCAAAAGCCGGGGAGGAAAGAAAAACTAACAAATCACATTCCAGCAAGAAGTCAGGAAGCTAAGCGGTACCGACGCTTGACTCCAGTCTGGTCCAAACTCCCCCGCTGACGGGCCGGGCCCCCTTTAATAAGTGTCTGGCCTGTGATGTCACTGGCGAGCAGCTGCCGCCCGACGCGTGGCCTCCCCCAACCCCGCCCACCCGGAGACGCTGTGGAATCTGCTCCCATGAACTTTTGGTGGCGGAATGCTTCATACCGTGGCGCACGTGTCTGATGAACTTCCTCATTGCGAGCATACTCGACCCCCCCCCCACCCTTGTTTGTGACCTTACAACCCAACAGCGGCGGACATTCCAGGAACTATTATTTTATTTATTTCATAATATATATATATATATATTTATTTTATTTATTATTATTTAATTATTGTTGATCATTTTAAAAAATATAAATTTTATATATTATGAATTAAAATTATTTAATAATGACTAAATGACAGAAACAAACGCCTGCAAGAGCGTGCCAAGCAAAATGATCACAACAGGGTGGTGGGGGGGGGGGGGGGCGGCAAACATGAGCAGTCGACAAACACACAGTGGCCACACAAAGAATTATGGGGTTTAACCTCTCTTCTATTCTCACATCCGCCATTGTTTGAGGAGGATTAGCGCGCCAAAACGTCGATCGGAGCCGAGCACGGAGGCCCGACAGATGGATGGGCTCTTGCCAATTCACTACTAACTCTCGTGAAATCCATTCCTGCTTTGTTTTTACTACTTGTATCGAAGTGTGACTGTAAAATCAAGGTACGTACGGAACCCTGATATTTTTGCTGCCATGTTTTGTGCAAACATGTAGCGGTAGTAGCTCATGAACGGATATCGTCGTCGTAATGGGTTTATGGGTGAATTTCCTCCCCTCCCTCGCTCTTTTATTAAAAATAAGCACTGCACGGGAAAAAAAATTGTAGCTGCAAACGTGGCCAAACATCGGAAGCATAATTTTTAGATAATGTAAGCGTGAATGGACAGGCAACAGTTTAAGGAAGTGTACAGTCCAGTTTGTCAAAGCATTTGGGTAAATGCCGCCCCCTGGTGGAAAGGGAGCGGCACAATACAAGTAACAACAGCTACCCATAGCAAACAAACAGCGCAATATCTTAAATAAAAACATATATAGTCAGATATTTGAATGCAAACAGACAAGACTAACCATGTAATTCAAATTAGTAGATTATAGTACTGTTGTGTAATATTTGTTTTGTTAAAAAACATAAATGTTGGGAATTTTCTGGAAAGCATTAACAAACTCTCTTGTTGATTTCAATGGGCAAAACAAATTTTTAAATCATTTTGTCCATTATTTTTAGAGCCAATCAAAAGGGAAAGGTGCAGTAACCCACTACGGTCAAGAGAGGGCGCCAATTGCTAACAAAAAACTGCAGCTGGATCGGCTGACGACAACGCTTCCAAATACGAGTGAGGTGTGACGCTTACCTTCTTGTGGGAGGAGCTTTGGTGTGAGTCCACATTGTTGGTGGCGACGGTGGCATTGTTCCTGATGGAGGGAGACATCAGCCCTTCCTCTGCTTCCTCATCCTCCTCTTCCTCCTCCTCTTCGCGCCCGCTCTCCGCCGAGTGCTCAAAGTCGTCGCTGTCCTGGTCCATCTCCTCCTCGTCCTCCTCTTCCTCCTCCCTCGTCCTCCTCTGCTCCTGCCCCCCCTCTGTCCTCTCCTCTTCCTCCTCCGCCTGGTGACCGCTACTGCTGTTATTGTTCTCCTCCTCTTCCTCTTCCTCCTCCTCGTCCCCCTCCTCCTCATCCTCCTGAGTGCGCTGCCTCTGCTCGGCCCTCCACGTCCAGCGGGGTCCTTTCTCGGCCCGGTTCACCTTGCCGGGGGGAGCATCCTGGCCTCCCCCGCCGTCCTCCGGGGGGTCGTCGCCGGGGGCAGAGTCGCCGGGCGCCCATTGCGGTCCTCTGTCCACGTCCTCCTGCGAGGTCTCAGGCTGGAGAGTTGGACAAAGCGGGACAATTGGAGCCGTGTTCACATATTCAAATACCTGCGTGATTTGGGAATGTAAAAATGTCAGGGTCACCTGTTGGCGAGGCCGCTCCTCGTCCTCGAGCACCCGGTTCATGTGGTCATCCTCGTCGGCCTCCTCTGCCGGCTGCTGGGGTGCCCGAGCGGCGGAGGAGGAGGCGTTACCTCTCGTCGCCGGCGCCCCGGAGCCCCGACTCCGCCTGCTGCTGCTGCCCCCCGACAGCAGATCCTGGTTCATTTCCAAAAGCCAGCTTGCTACCTCCTGCACCTTCGCTAAGCTGTCTGACGAGGAGAAGGTCTTGACATGCTGCAGGGGTGGCAGAAGACGAGAAAGAAAACACGGTCAGGATTGGAATCAGATAAGTTGTGATGAATGGAGAGAAAAAAAAAAAATCTAAAAAGGCTGTATTATTTCTCTATGCCACAGTGTTTTCAAGCTTTTACAAGAACTCTATTGATTAGCCATGCGGCTCACACAGTTGGATTCAGATATTTGGAAATGTCACGTTAAGTTCGTCCAGGAATACAACTCCAGGAATTGATTCCACGAGGAGGGGGTCAACAACCAAAAATGCTCCAAGAGGCACTCTGACCCATTTCCCGAAGGGATAAAAAAAAAAAAAAAACATCTCATTCTGCAACTGGCAGCTTACTTGTTTTAAAATGTTTGTTGCTTCGGACAAATGGTTCAGACTAGATGTGGAAAATTACCACAAAACAACAACGACATCTTTGTTTCGAATGAACGAGTCAAGAACTGAGTCGAGAAAATTAGTCAAGTTGATTTGTTCCCTAAAATACATAAAACTTTTCATGTTCACATCCGGCCTTGTAAGCTCATTTTCATGGGCTGGGCAAAAGTAGACAAAATCTTCTCAAGTCATAAGACAAGAGAAAAAATTTCCGGGAAGCTCGCACACCCTATTTTGATCAAGTTTCAGGAAGAAAAGCCGTTCATTTGACTTTGAGGACAATGTCAGCCGTCACGCGTGGTCTCAGCACTGCGGTGGGAAGCATTAGACAAATCTCAGATTGCACAGAACCCCCCCTCGGGACCACCGCTCCGCAGACAACCAAAGGCTATGAATAGTTAAAACTTTTACTGTGGGATGTGATTGAGGTTGAAGCACTTTGGTGTTTGTTGCTTCTTCTCTGGTTTTAGCTCATGCAAATGTTGCTCATTATTCCCCGACTGTCGGGGGAAAGTTGTTTATCATAACAATAAATGTTAAAATTAGCGGTGGCTACTTGTTAAGTGCTAAGTTCTTTAAAAAAATAAAAATTAATTTAAAAAAATAAAATAATTAAATATCTAAAATTTTATTTTTATATATTTATATATATATATTTATATTATTTATATATTATATATATATTTATATTATTTATACTATATATATATAAAAAAGGGAATTATGGGGAAAAGTGTAACCAGGGATCCACTGTGCCCCCGGCGGCCCCCCCTCTAGCTCCACCCGTGCTCACTTTGCATCTATGAACATTTGGTAAACATTTGGTCAACTGCTGATGGTCCGTACACGCAATTCATCCGCGTCGGGCTGTGGCTAACGTTTGACACCGAGCAGAAGAATTTAACGACTCGCTGTCAGAATGTTTCATTCTGATGCCCCGCCGACCACGACGACTTCTGTAGAGTTTGATCAAGGACCTGGAAGCGATTAAGGCCGACAGTCAATCTCGAGGCTTTTAGAGACGGTCTACCAACCATTAGCGCTTTCCGCACAATTAGCCTAACACCAGACACTGAAGAGGGCAACACTTTAGAATCTTCTTTGCAGGTGTGCGAAAAGCACACAAAATGAAAATGGCATAAGTGTGCGTCTTTCGGAGCACAGCAGGTGAGAGTAGACAAGATATTGACTTTCCATAAATGCGCACAAGTACTACTAGCTGCTATTGACGGCGTCCACTTGACTTGAAATGCAAACTGGTTAAGTCAAAAAGGAGAGGGTCTCAAAACGTGGTTGGCGGGCCGGGGCGGGCCGGGCCCCCTGCGATGGCACCGACAGTCTCACAAATTAAGAATTCTAAATTGGGCTGCCAAGTCAATTTAATACTTTTTTAAATACATTTTTTGTATTATTTTATATATCATATATTTATATACTATATTTTCTAATTATAAACCTATTATTTTTCGGTAACACGTGTTTTCCCGGAGTTGCGCTTCTCCTTCCAGTCCATCCGTATTTGTTTTCTTGGCCTCTCCAATTCCACGCAGAAGCTCTTAATTGATTTTTCTATTTAGAGTCGGTCCCTCGCGTGGTCCCACAGGAAGTGGAAGCGCCGCGTGAAAAGCCATGATTTTTTTAAAACGTGTGGATATAAGTAGCCGACTTTAGTTTGAACTCAAATCATTGTGCGAGGAATTGTTTTGTTTCCACGCTCGGGAATGCTTTGAAATTGTGAAGAAAAGAAAAAAAATTCACTTTGAGCGATTCTATTGTTAATTGTGTGAGCAAAAATTGTCTTGGAACCTCTGCGACTTCATAACCTGGATTGTGAAAGTGGCCTTCATTCACCCCGAATGAAAATCAGCATTTCGCTGCCTCTCAACTCGTTGGACAGAGAAAGGAAATTGGAGAACGTGTGCAATCTTGTTTTGCCTGTTCCTTGTTCCTTTTAGGAGGGGGGGGGGAGAATTTGTTTGTCCACTTGAGGAGGAGGAGCGCCAATCACTGCAGCCAGACTCGAGCAATCCATTTGAAACGACTGATTTGGAGCACGCTGTTGTCAAGGCTGCCGTTTCCATTAAAGAATCAATTAGCGTGCTGCTCTCTGATGCAACACTTGTTCGAGTTCAAGTGTTTCAAAGCGCCCGAACAAATACGCGAGGCCACCGTGCTCATTATTCTTCCACATTTCCATTTTTCTCAACGAATTTTATTTTTATAATGTTTTGAAGTTTGACCTCGGCGTCGGTTCGCTTTCGCCGTCTGAATTTTGGTACCGCGAGACGCAAACGTGAGCGGCGGTACCTTCGATTTGGGCCGGTTGCCGGTGGTGGCGAACCGCTGCAGCTGCTCCGAAGTGTTGCTGCAGGACAGGAGGTCCGAGCAGCACACGGTGCGGCCCAGCCTCTTCATCAGAGAGGAGATGATGCTGCTGCAGCCACAGCCGCACATCCACTTGCTCATTAGTGGCGCTAAATGAATCAATAAATAAACTCAAGGAACAACCCCCCCCCTCTCTCTTCCTGTTTGTGTAATCTCTTCAAGTTGCCCTCACTTCCGGCTTCTATTTTGCTTTGTATTCCGCGTGGCGCCGCTTCCTCGGGTACTCCGTGTCACGGATGGGGTTATCTTCGGGCCGCGGACGAACATGACAAGGAGTTTCTCGCCCTTGCCAATCGACTCCTCCCGACTCAGGCCGCCGCGCACTGAGGATGCTCGATCCTTGTTCGACACTGTGTACTCGCGCACTCCTCCCCCCCCCCACCACCACAAGCCGCTACGCTCAGACTGAGCTCCTCCAAGTTGCCGATGAGGGTGCTTTCCTCCGAATGACATTTGAGCTCCCGACGCTTCCATTAATCGGGAGGGCGGGCGGGCGGGCGGGCGAGCGGGGCGGTCTGGCGGAATCAAACGAGAAATGCAAAGCCACTTTGCATGCGATGGTGCGCTTGTGTGTGTGTGTGGGGGGGGGCATCCAGGGGTAAAGTAGTTAGGAAGCTGATGCCAACAGGGCACGGGAGATTACGATTGTAATCGGTCAAAATGCTCCGGATGACCGCTTTGACCAAACAGCAGCCGTTTTTAACTTTGTTCGAACCATTTTTTTTTGCCCAAACCGAGTCCCGAGCAAATTATTAATTGCGCTTCCCTCGCCAAGCCCGGATGAGATAGTAACCAGATGCCGTCGAAGGTTGGGGCGGGGGGGCACGAGAGATAGGATGACTCTCTCGCCCAAAAGGAAGCGTGGCAGCAGTGTGATATTAATAGATCGGGCATTACATTGATTGATTTGTCACAAAACAAAATTTAATGAAACATCCCACGAGGAGATGATGATTTGCAAACTGCGAGGTGACGTTTGGCCAATTGATATCGTCTGGTTGTGTGTGTACGCCGTTAAAAACGAAGAACTCGCTCAACATACCCAGAAAGCAAAGTTGATCAAATGCACATCTGGCAAGAGCTTCTAAAATAACCGCAAAAGCTATTTGACCTAAATACGGATGGGGGGCCTAGTTTCAAAACAATGAAAACTCATAAGCGCTAACGTGATTAGCGGAAAGGCTTTTTTTTTTTTTTTTATCTCACTCTGATGCGCAACAAAAGCCACTGTAACAAAAAAGTCTAATTAAAGTTGGAGTCAACCCAGTTTGATTCTTTTAAGCCGGAGGGCAGCCATC
This sequence comes from Syngnathus scovelli, assembly GCF_024217435.2. Taxonomy (NCBI): domain Eukaryota; kingdom Metazoa; phylum Chordata; class Actinopteri; order Syngnathiformes; family Syngnathidae; genus Syngnathus; species Syngnathus scovelli. The sequence continues at coordinate 1,762,578 of NC_090851.1, read as the reverse complement.
TTGTGTTCATGTTTTGAACAAACGTCACCGTTTGCGTCAATCATTGACAATACTTTATCTCGGTATCGCAAATTGTTACTTGTAAGCAAAAAAAAAATGCAAATAGGTTATTTTTTTCTACAACATCCTGCCCTATTGTAAGTAAGCGTCTTTTCGGGTTTGCACAGCCCAACACACAGCCAGTGAACCGATGACACCGACAGCTGCACACACACATATAAATACACACACACACTTAAAGCTGCTCACAGGCTGCCTCCTGTTCGCTTTGATGATAACAGCGCGGCTTAAAGATGAAACCCAAACAGTCCAGTTTGAGCTTCATCTCGAATCCTATTTACCGTTATGGTCTTTTCCTCGCGAACACAGGAAAAGGAGAGTTCATTATTTATGAATATTGCTTTTCACCGTGTCAGCTCAGTGCCCGCACGTATCGATCCAAAAAGCAGAGTGGTCGGTCGCTGCAGCAGAGAGGACGGACGGGACATGAGGCTTGAGGAGAATACCAGGAAATAGACGGGGTCAACTCCTCAGCGTCTTTTCTCTTGCAGATGCTTACAGCCCGTCTTTTAAAAGACTATTATTCTCATTCCGAGTGATGACAACAAGCAGATGCGGACTACTTCTTCTTCAGGGTCGGCTGCACTCTACCGGCCAAAGGTGGGAAAGTCATTAAAATGGCTTCCTGCGAGAAAAGCCTTGTTAAAAACACCCCCCCACCCCCACCCCCCTCGTGTGATGGGTTAGTCACATTTGTTCACCGTGAGAAGATCCCTGTGGCGGCTCGGATATTTTAGGGGACAATGGGAACCAAAATAAGAGTTTCCGAGCGATGCAATGAAGGCGACGTGCTTTTTCCCACGTGTATATAATTAGGTGAGAATTTTTGAGTCCACTTATTAGATTATATGTTGAGGTCTTCCTGTTCTCCAAAAACAGGAGTGACAACATTAGCCAGGTTCACCATCAGACTTCAAAAGCTCCGTGTTACAAAATACCAGAAACGCTTTCTCGACTCGTCCTGGTTGAGCGATTCAAAATGCAACGGAAAAAAAAAAGGTGTGGTGTTTACTCACAGTTCTATCTGCTTGTATTTGCTCAAGCCGCGAGAGCTGGTCTCGGCGCCGGATGCCGGCCCGGGGGGCGCCTGGACGCCTCCTGCGCACAAAGGTCCGGTCAGTGCCGCCGCCGGCGCTGTCCCTGAGGTCATCAGAGGGTCACGGCGCTGCGGTGCCGCCTGGAATAAGTAAAAAAAAAAAAAAAAAGAAAGATAAGATCCTCTTTTAATGTCATATCGTTCCGCCACACGGTAAAATGTAAACAGCACACGATACAATTTACTGACCGGCAAAACCGTTGTGTTGCCAAGAGGATGCTAACATAATTAGCATTTAGCTAAAAGTCAAAGGTACGGAAGCTAACAAAATTAGCATTTAGGTAAAAGTCAAAGGTACAGTACAGAAAGAGGAAAAAAAAAAAACTGTTGACTCAGAGTTGTGGATTTGGAGGTCTGGGAAAAGAACAGATGTGCGCCCGGCCAATCCAGCTGTGGTGCGACACTTGATAAGTGTGAGACAAAAGAGAGAAAGGGGGGCCGGGGCCAATTGAAATCTCAAGAATTTGCAATAAAATGAAGGACCTCCCTTTTTGTACAATGAGCTTGGATAAATCCATGTATTCATTTTGCCATGTGTCTGAAGTGCTGCACCCAACAGTGAAAATGGCAATCGACAAACGACACACAAGACACAAACGGTCGGAATGTAGCTGCTCGTCAAGCTGTTGGGATCGTGCAAGCGCGCAGACAACCTGTTAGCACGGTGGTCTTGTGGGCGGCGAGCTTTTTTTTTTTTTTTACCCCGGAGGGGAAGGAAGCGTGGTGGTGGCGGCGGCGGACCTGAGCTGCCTGCGACATGCTGCTGCCATGGAAACTCCCATCAGCCAAACTGGCTGGCAGAGGCACAGCACGATCATTTCCTGACCTTGAAATCTCAACGCTGGATGGCAGGTGGAGCAGGAGAGCCATCAAAAAAAGAAATGTTCAGCTTTTTTTTCTTCTTCTCCACCCCACTGCAAAACCAATGTCTGGTGTCAAAAGGGATCCTGGAAGCCGATCAATCATGAAGGACTTCTTAGATCCGGAGGCCGTTCCGAGGCGGACGAAGACATAATGGCTTGGCGAAAAAAAAGTGAAGGGCTTGTTCTCCCGCAGCGCTTAGTTCACTTTGACCGTACGAAGAGATAATCCCCTCCTAATAGACTTAAAGGCACTTTAACTGATCTCCCAGCTGTCTGCGTCGCCACCGGGGGAAAACCTTCCGATCCAAAGACGACCTAGTCCGTCCTACGCACATTCCAAAAGTGCCTCAAACGTTCAGACGGAGTCAATTTCACAAATTCAACAGTCCTCCGGTTCCAAAAGATGGATGGAGACATCCCGATACGTGGTCAATATTTAAGAGCGTACGTCTTACCTTAAGTTTGATCGAGTGTAAATAATTCAGAGTGAGACGGAATGTGGGTCAGAGCTGATCTGCATACATTTCCAAGTGAGCAGAACTCGAAACTGCCGCTGCTGGTTTAAGAATCCGTTGAAGACGACGTTAAGCGTTCAGCTCTGGTTGTCTAGTCTGACGCCATCAGCGAGGAAATAAACTTAATATTTGGGCAATCGTGGGGACAAATAGAGCTGGGTAGGCGAGCCCAAAAACCTGTTTCATTAATCTCGAGCTTATTGCTAAAGATTTTGGATGAAGACAGGTGACATTGGACAGAGCAGAGAGGGGAGGGGTGAGCAGTTTCGCACATATGTGAGAAGGGGCAAAAAAAAAAAACGCTTTGTAGCGATGTCAAATAATGAGCTAGCGGGTACGAGTTAGCCCCGAGGATGAGCAGCCTTGGGGTCTGTTCTAAAAATAGAAGAATTAAAAGAGAAGAATTCAAATCTGCCTTTCAACTTGGTTTCTTAATGGAGCAAATGGTGTGATGAATCAAATTCAAATTGTCGCTTGAAGGGCATTGCACTCCAAACGGCGTTCAACCTTAATTCCGCCATCGACAGGTGATCATCTCGAGAACTAAACAGGATATGATGAGCTCATCGTGAAACAATAGCAGCCAATCACGCTGGATGACGCTGAACGGGAGTCACGCTGACGCCGTGGGTGTGTGTTTATCTCTCGCAGGAAACGGCGGAGAAGCCCTTTAATTTCCTTAATCTCACGCTGCCCACACACCACGTTCTTCTCGCCGTTTCGAACTCGCGCCCCTTCCTCCCGACGCGATGTTATTCGCGGATCGCTCCGGCTTATCGGCGCGCTCCCGCAAAACGAGCGTGTAATCTTAAACAAACACAGAAGCGATAAGCCGAGGGATTCCAACTACTGAAACATCTGAGGAATGCGTCGCCACCTGAGAGACTCTCATTCTTTGCATTCTTCTTTGATTTCTTTCAAATCGGCCGAGGAGGTCCGAGGGGTTGTTTTGATCTCGTTTGCCGATTCTTTTTAGGACGGCGACGGGTCAGGACTGGGACGATGGTGGAGTTATAACGTGTCATAAATGATAAAAAAAACAAAAAGCTCATGTGATTATGAGTTGGGGGAGAAGAACGGACAAACATCTGTTTTCGAAGCATCTTTGCTCTCCATTTGCAATCTTTCAGTGCGTTATCGATCCCGACAGGCGGAACAGGGGAGGAAACGAAGCAATTCTTCTCTCTTGGATTTAAATGAAATAAATAGATTATGTTCTGATGACTGCCGCTCTTCAAAAGGACAAACGTGCGTGTGTGCGTCTTCTGACCAACTCATGACGCCAATAAAATCAAGGTAATAAGGGGAGGCCTGGAAGGTTGGGGAATTTGAATGGCATTATCAGGGAAAAATAAATCAACCTTGAAGATGACTTACAAATTAACTTCAAGCGTCAACTGCCGCGTAACATTAAATCTACAAGCTAGCAAAACGAGTCAACTAAACGGACGTGTTTGAAAACAAACAGCCTGAGAAGAAAATGAAAAGCGCATTTAACAGACAACACCAGATGACACACTTGAAATACAGATTTACGGCACGACAGGTGACTCCCACGCACGTAAGCCGCTTGTCTCCAGGGGGGTGCAATGTTACAACAATAAACGCCAATCCACTGTTATTTTGGGGGGGGGGGGGGGGTTGAATACCAGCCATTGTGACCAAGTTGAAGTGTCCTTGAGCAAGATACCGAAACCCCAAGTTGCTCCCTGATGCTGTCGCTTTGAAGGTAAAAAAGCGATAAGACGAATGACAGCCCATTGTGTATTTATCGTATCAAAAAAAAAAAAATTGGTAATGCTTACTGTCGATGCGGAGCAACTAGATTTCAATAAGTACTGAAGACCCAAAGTTCTGCTGGACCTTCAATAAATGTTCTAAACTTGTCATTTTAGTTGAATGTCATAGAAGCCTCCCCGTCCTGTTGATGCTCGACCAGAACTTTGCTTCACAGCATTGAGAGTTCATTCCATTACTCAACTGTGACTTTATAAAGGTTCGGCAGGCTTGTTGATTATTATGCAGATATGCTACAAGTTCAAACTTGACACGATCAAGGTGGAAAAAGTTTCACTTTGAATCACACTGAACATTTAGACGTGTGGCGCAACAACACAAACGAGGTTCAGGTTCTTCAATAGAACTTTGAACAAAGTTAGTTGCCGAGTTTGAGAAAGTAGGGAGTGAACTCGACTTTATTGCTGGCATTTTTTTAAAAAGCCACTCCGATCGTGTAAACACACAGGACACCATACCGGTAGTGGCGCTTCGGGGAGAGAAATGTAAATAATGGCTGAATCTTTTAAGGAGAATAAGCACGATATGCGGGCTAGAGTTAGCACGTTGCTAAGAAGCTAATGCTAAAGGATGCTAGGCCCACGAAGTGGTGCCTCGCACCCCGGGTCGCGTGGATGGAAAATGCCCGAGTGTGTTTACCTCACAAGCGCAAGGACGGCCAGGGACGAAGGGCCTCTCCTGTAGCTCCTTGTGGCGGCGTATCCCAAGCGAGATATCCTCATGGGCTACGAGGAGCAAACGCCGGCCAGAGCCTCCGGTGGGATGATGCCCTCCCTTTCGTGTCTTCTCTTCCCAGTGTGAAGCGCACTGGTACCGCGGGCGACCACGTTAGCGGCACCGGCTAACTTAGCATCCGTCCGCGCGGGGGGTGCTCGTGAAAAAACGCCGCTTGTGTTAGCCGCTTCGCTTAAAGCGGTCGGGGGTATTTGCCGCTCGCACCAAGTCCGTCACGGCCTGTGTTTGTGACGGAGGGGGGCGCGTCTTAACGGGAGCAAACTGCTTGTCAAACGGGAGCAATTGGGCTTTGACTGCCGCTAGCCGCCACCGCTAGCTTTTCTCGCTTGACTAATAGGCGTCGCGTTATTATGACGTCAGGATTTGTTTCCAAGCAGGCGCTAGGAAATGACGTAGGTAATATCCGGATTTGTTTTCTTCTAAACTGCATCTTTTACTAAAATTACTTTTCCAAGTTGTTCCTTTTTTCATCCATCCATTTTAACAATTAAAATTATTTATTTTATTGTTGTTCTATTGAAATCCTTTTTTTTCCTACTGAAATAAAAATATAATTTTCTTGTTGAAAGAATATTTTACATATTAATTCCTATTTTTTTCTCTCTATTTTTAATTGTAGAAATGAAGCTGCTGCTAGGACTAAGCCAATTTGGAGCCTGCTGCTCATTTGCATGCCTGGTGTGGGAATCCTCCAGGGAGCGTCTGAAAGTGGGAGATATCGCCGAGGGCCGAGCGTGTGATTTTGAGCAGTGGGCAACCCATGCTGGCGTCCGGTCTAAAGGATGTTGAAAAACGCACCAGTGCCAAAAGCAAAATATTCCCAGGAACTGCAAATGTTGCCCCATAATGATGATGAAACGTTCTCCATGACTCACTCGCTCACAATCTACTTGTCTGTGCTATTTCCTGTCAAATAATTTGCCACCAGATCACGTAGAATCAATTAGTGAGAACAACTTTCATCTCTAAATATATTTGACATGATTTGCAAGTTCTGTAGAAGATGTTGTCATGGAAACCTCTGGACGGAATTCAAATGGATTAAAATGTTCCTGATTATAGAAGCAGCAAGCCGCCTGGAGGACAAAGCTAACGTTTCTTGTCTGAGATTAGCACGCGAGCGCTAGTTGATTAGCATCAAAAACTCGTGTTAAGCGTAAAGCGTGGGGATCCATTTTTCATTTGATTAAGTCAAAGATAGTCAACTGAAGCGCAACCACTTTATTATCTCCAGTCTACAAAACCCTAAAAATAAAGATGAATCATAAAAAAATGCAAGAAAAAGATTAGCCCAAAATAAAGTTGTGTTTACTATTAAAAAAATCACAATATGTCAGAATTTGAGAATAAATTTGTTATTATTTTGACAAATCCATATCTTCATATCATTTTATTTAATTAAACATTTCATACCTAGTCTATTTACAAAAAGCACTTACAGAAAATAACATCTTTGGCTGTGATGCATTCGTATATTTACAACAGAACATTTAAAAAAAAACTGCATTCACATTGAGATCAGTGCCACAAGCAAAAACTGCAACTAAGAATCAAAACTATTTTTACCACATGAACTGTGTGTTTTGATGTATTTTTTTTTTTGGACCCTATAGAATGCAGTGCTGCTGTCCGTTGAAGATTATCAAGATGAAATTCAGCGTTTCCCAGAGCGTGGCCTCACATGAGCACACCCACAGAAAAAAAAAAAAATTGGGGAAATGTAATATGACTTCAGGGTGTGCTGTGCTTGCTTTTCCACGCCGTCAACCTGCAGCCAAACAATCAAAGGGAGAGGCAACATGTGATGGTGACAAAAGACCAGGAAATGGAACTTATCAACATAGTGAAGTCTCACTTCCCAGTAAAAAAAAACAAAAAAAAAACATTTGTCCATATTTTCATCACAACTAAAACATTTTGCATGGATTGTGTATTTTGCCTGCCATCTGTTGCCTAATTTTGTCATTGCAGCAACCCCGATTGCAGGAACCGCCAAACCGCTCGAGTGACATTCTAATTATCTTCTGTCATCCTCGCACGTGACCTTTGACCTTTCCATGACAGTCTTGTTTTGCGATTCTTTTTTCCGTCTTGTGTAAACTGTTGTGCGCACATCTCGATTTCCGCGGAAAGTAAATACGGGAAAGGCCTCGTGGAGCCTCAGCGAGGTTGAGTAAGTGGACCTCGGCCTTCTCAGCTGAGGACCAAGGAGGTCATCCATGTTGCGCCACACGGGATTGTGTCGTAAGAGCGTGTGGGTGTGTTTGTGTGTGTCGTAACGCATCGGTCACACAATGGAAACAGCTGTCATATCATTAAAATTAACTTTTCTACATAATGGGAGCTGTTTCTAATTTTTAAAATTTGCTTTTTTTCCTGATATGCAGTTGATGGAACGTTACAACTGTTTAAAAAGTACCGTCTTTGATCATCCACTGGTCCAGTTCTTCCATCTCCAGCTCCAGCACTGAAGGAACGTCTTCTTCAAACATAGGCCTGGACACACAAAATTGTATTTTCAACACATATTTTTAAATAAATTCATTAAATGTATATAAAGTACGTACATTGGTACTTTCTCTGTACTGGAGCCATCCAGATATGGATCATCCTTTGTGGACTCTACAAAAAAACAAAACTCAAATTACTGTGTGTAGTTATAAGAACCGAAACGCACTTTTCATTTCGTACGAGTCGACTCGTACCATGAACGGCAGCCTCCATTTTGAACCTGCGCCTGAGGAAGAGGGCGAACATGACGCTGACGATGATGAAGACCACCAGGGCCACCGGGATGAGGATGATGGTGATGCTGAGACCTTCGGCCTTCCGGGGGCTCAAGGTCGTGTCCAGCAAATTGACATTATCTGTAATCACTTCTGACAGAATAAGAATCACGACAATTACTACTAAGACTTGTAATTAAATAAATTATAAATATTACAATCCTATGTATGCATACCTCGACTGTCCACTCCTGAGCCAAGCTCTTCTGGTGCAGAGGCTGAAAAAAAAAAAAGCTTCTTCAAAATGTATTTTTTTCTACTTTTAATTTGACATGACAAAGATCTCTGGCGTTACCTGGATCCAAGACACTGCCCTGGGTGGTTGAGAGCTCCGATGATGGCGTAGCATTGGGGCTGGATAATGTCGGCTCTACAAATGATAAAAAAAAATAAAAAAATTGCTGCCAGATGTCTCTACTTATTAAAGCTAATTCTTTTTTTTTCTCTTGAATGGTAAGAATTTGAGAAAATGAGACCAACAATATGTGTCATAAAAGTTTTATAATGACAGCTGGCTTGTGTACTGCATACATGTTCTAAAACACTAAACTCATCCATTTTGTTTTCCACAAATGGCAGATGTGTTATTGTGATATCATGTCTATAAAAAAACATATGCTATATTGTTTAACCGAAAGTTTTCGTGTCCTCCACGACTTGTTGGTCTGTGAATATTCCCACTGTTTGGCTTTCTTCTTCAATCACCTCATCTTGGCTTGACACTACAACAGCAACAAAAACACAAAGAAGACAAAAAATCAGAGGAAGAATTCATAGGTCTCAAAAAATGATTACTTTCCACAAAAATACAAACAAATCAAATTCTCTCCTGAGTTTCAACTTATTTACCACCCAGAGTACAGCCAGGGATTCAAACCCAGAACCTCTCAACTGCATTAATCCGCCAAAATCAAAATCCAACCACTTTTACCACCTCTGGTATTGGCGATACTGGCCTTGTTGTATTTACATGGTGTGGAATCCATACCTTGCAGTACTTTTTTTAGTCACACCATACAGGAACTTACCACTTCCTGTCAAGCACTTGCCACAAAAATCAAAAAGGTTGCAAAAGCACAAGTGGAGATTTTGTTACCGCCATGATCGCTTTGCTTTATCGTAAAAATTTTCACAAAGCGCCGCACTGTAACATTTTTACGATAAAGACAATTCCAGAGTGATCCTGCTCTGACTGGATGAAAGAATTAGTCATCAGGATCAGGGATAAAACAAGACAAAGAGTCCTCTGGGAGTCGGCCTTAGACTAGAATTGTATGAATTTGCTGACACAGGGGAAAAAAAAAAATCCTTACCTGTTCTGGTCCAGGTGTTTGTGAGGAGCCACAACAGGAGCAGGAACAGTGGGGTATTCCTGTGTCGGTCTCTCATGCTAGTAGAAGAAAGCCTCGGGGCGGACATGTTGCCATCGTGTTGTTTTATGTTGTGTGTCACAGCATCGCAACTTCCTGACAAGTCTGACCTACGTGGATGGGAGAGGAAGGAGAAGAAGACAGAGGTAAGCCACGCCCACCAAGACCAGTAACTCGGGTGTGACGCAATTTTTTTTTTGTGCTTGTCGGCGCAAGTTCGCCACCGCACGCTCGCATTCCTGCTGCAGGCTGTCAGGTATGCATGAGCGGGAACCTGCAGTGTCAACCTTTTCGATGAACTAATTGGGTGCCTCCTTACACCCAGGCTGTTCCTGTTCCTGCATGTTGAATGCTTTGCGTGAGAAATATACTTTTCAAGGCCCTGACCCCTTGCCCCAAGGCGGAGTTCTCAGGGCGGAATTAAATGTGCACTATAAACCAATCAAAAAAGTCTGGCTGCCTGTTGCTAGGCAGAATTCTCATGGTTTAAATCATCTGGGATTAGTTTTATTTTCCATAACTTCTTATGGCAAGCAAATTGTGGAGAAAAGGAAGAAATTGTACCATCTGAAACGCAGATCATATAATCAATACATTTTCAAATTACTATTAATATAGTCAGATTAAATGGGCCCACTTTTAGGGTTGTAATAGTAAATTATCTTTATTCCTATTACGGTGTAAAATGAATGGATTTGAGTAATATCTGTCTTAATGTCGGGGTCAAGCATTTCATGAAAAAAATGATTCAGAATTCTCAGAAGGAACATGACAAGGAGGATTTAGCAACTTGGATGCAGTCTGTTTTCAAAGCAATGACAAATATAATCCCTAATAATTTGTTTGAAAAAATTGTGCAAATTTACGCTGTTTATAATTACATAGTTTGTGATTGGTGAAATAAAGTAAATAAAAAGTAAATATAATATTGATATTTTGTCTTGGAAATTCTGAACAGATGAGTTTTTAGTTGATAAATTTATACATTTTTAATTCTGTTTTTTGGGGGTGTCCGGATAAACTCAAGTTCCATAGAAACTACGGACTTGTTTTCCCTGCTTTTGTTTCACCCGAACACTTTTTCCATGCGGAACTTTATCATTTCCGCTTCCGGTCCATCTGTCAACAAACTAACCACGAGTTCCCTACAGCAATGGTGAGACCCATCTTTTATTTGCTTTAACAACGAAACAAATCGATCACAATCTTAATGAAAAAAGACATTTCAATATATGTAACATCCCTTTATACGATATAATTGTAATTTGTCTTCAGCCTAAGACGCAGAAGAAGGGAAAAGCCCCGGAGAAGGTTGTGCATCCGTACAGTCGGAAAGCAGCCTACTTGGCCCGGGAAGAAATACGACTCAGGAAGAAAGACCGGTGGGTTTACGATGGTCTCAACATACGACGTATTCTCTGCTTTTCATCTGAATGTTTTGCTTTCAAATATTTCCTGCATTATGGCGTACTGTTTTGTTTCTGCAGACACAAAGTTGAAAAAGCTGCCCGTCTGAATAATATTGGTAAGTTACTTAACTATTTCCTTTCGTGTTGAATTTTTAATTAAGGATATATTTCCCATCCTCAGGTGAGAAGCTGTTATGGTTTCAGACCCAGTTGGACCCAGAAAAGACTACGTACACTATGAAGGATGCTTGTGACATCATCGAAAGGTGGGGCAGCGTTTTAAAATTATTTTATTCTGCACAAAGATTAAAACATTTTGTGAGTCATGTTATACGTGCCTTGGCCACCAGGGGGCAGTGTAATATTACAACACCTTGCTGTCCAGCATTACAAAAAAGCTTGAGTTGTTATTCTTGTGTGTGTTGTAGGTACCTGCAACGATTTGACGGCGAGCTGGAGCAGATCGAGCTGGTCAACGGCATCAAGGGCCGGAAGGGGCGTCTCCACGGCGCCAGGGAGGACTTCATCAAGCAAACCATCGAGCGCGAGCGGGCGCTGTTTCACGGCGCCGGGTTCGGTCCGTACTTGTAAATGTACATTAACTCCATACATGTTTGTAATAAAAAAATATTGATATAAACGTGCTTTGTCTTCACAGAGATCCCAGACTTCATCAACACGAAAAATCTCAAAACATTCAGGTGAGCGAATCACTCTTGGCAGTGTAAATATAAATCAATAATAAAAAAAAAATACGATGGTGAGCAGAGGTTGATCCACAACCTCTTTATTGAGACATCTTCTGCAGTCAAGAAATGTTTCTGTACTGCAGGGAATGGACGGGAGATCTGAAGAAACTTCCTAACATTAAATTCACGAAGGTTTCCAACACTGGTGTGGAAGTCAAGGACAAAAAAGACCAGAAGAATGACAAAGAGGAACAAAAGGACAACAAAGAAGAAGAGTTGGGCGATAATGATGAAGATAGTGATGAAGAGTTGGACGAAAACATTCTGATGTCTAACTCCGACTAAGATTTATTTTGTTGTCTTGCATGAGACTTCCCAAAGACTTTTTTTTTTAACCACAAACAACTCTACACGTTTTCTACATTGGGTTTATTGCACAAACAAGCTAAATGTGTCTTTTTAGCAAATGAAAAAGTGGTGTCGGGAAGGGTTTCCCAACTTTTTGTGGCGTCTCTGGTAGAAACGTAAACAAAGTGACTAACATGTCATTTCTAAACGTAGCGCCATAATGAAAACGTCTTTAAAACGTCACACCTCCCACAAATGATCATGTTTGCTCAATCGCAAAAGTGGCAAAAAATATACAAATAACTCACCGAACCAAATTTGATTTCAAGTAATTACATGGGTGTGTTAATAAATTTCAATATTGTAGAAAATGTCCTTTATTCTAGTGATTCACTTCCAAAAGTGAAACCATACCATGTGACTTCTCTCAGCCAATCAGCAAAAGGAAAATAATTCTCATGGCGGGTTGCATCGTAGTCACTCCAGGCCCTTAATTCATTTTTGGATTGATAAAACAGGCCTTTTGTTGATGATGTAAAAAGACTTTGAATGTGGATGTCAACTATGTTAGTTCATTTCAACAAAATAATTATTTAAAAATTTTTAAGCTGCATGTAACCTGCGGGCTGTACTTTGCCCACCCGTTAGCTCAAATGGAATGTACCAAGGGGCTTTAGTGCAGTTTGACAAAGTGCATAAAGGGAACGTAAAAAAATACGACATACAGTCCATTTCTGGAGTCCAGACCTCATCATCACTCTTCGTGGTCACCATCCACTGCCTGCTTTCTTGTATTCACCTTGATAGACACAAAAGTGAATTGCTGAAGATAAAATCATGAAAACAAGATGAACCAGTCCGGCTTGACTGCATACTGTCGCCACCTTCAAACGGGATTATGCCCTGCCGCGTCCGAGTCCGGCGGCACCGCGGTCCCCTCGGCGACCGCCTGCGGCTTCCCGATGTCGAGCCGGTTTTTATCGGGGCAGTTTTGCACAGTGATGATGCGGTTGAAGGCCTTGAGGCGGCGCCACAGCTGCAGGTAGACCTTGCACTGGATGTACATGAAGATGAGGCCCCCCGTGAAACCGATGGCCACCACGATCAGTTTGGTCCAGAAGGGCCACTCCAGCACACCTGGGGAGAAGGGAGGGGGACACGGCTTTAATGGGGTTATTCGGCCCGCAGGGGGCGCCAACATCGCTCACAGGTTGAGATGCAGAGCCGTGCTTACCCTGGGGGGTATAGTACTTCAGGAGAGAAATCCGCCAAAATTCCTCTGCAACCAACAGTGTTAATTTATCTTTCTCTCTCTCTCTGGCTTGCTGGTTGACTTCTACTGACTGAGCGCTACTTTTATAAGCATGTATCATGGCCACGCCTCCTGGATCCTGATTGGTTTAAACCTTGTGGCCTCTCAAAAGATTATCCAGACGAGCAATAGTTCTCAAACTTTACCACTCTAAAGAAAAATCATAATAAATAATAAAATAATAAAAAAATCAGATTTTTATTATTTAATTTTATTATGAATTTTAATTATATAATAAAAATGAGCAGTAATTGAACACACAATTGCAGCTCCACATAAATGTTTAATGTTTCTAGAACAAAGTCTTTAAGTTGAAATAATAAAGGCTATGTGGTTATGCTCCATTATTAACTGAAAATGTATAAGCTGTCAAGCTCAAGCCAAAGTATAAAAGTCGTGTTTCGGTTCCATCTCGTGTCACGTCGGTTCCAAGGTACGTTATTGATTAATTGGCTTAATAAAGCTGTACTCATTTGCGCTGGAAAGTGGCCGTGATACATATCGTGTAGTAGCCAATATTTGATAGCATTGACGATCACATGACCAAATCACATCACTTTCTACTATTCTTCCTCAAATATTTGGATATAAATTCATTTCTATGGGATTTCTCTTTCTCTGCATTTTTTAAGGAATAACGACATTCTGAGAATAAAGTTGTCATATTACAAGGCAGAAAATGGCTTCTTTTTTTTGTGTAAAATAACATCAACTCTTGTAAGATTTGGACTTTATTCTCTGGTTTTTGTAGGTTTACTGTCCGGGGAGGGGATTGGATTTATTATTCTTTTATTTTTTTATTTTTATATATATCTGATGGCACTTACCGTTCTTGCCCAGTTTGATCTCCTCTGTGGTTCTCTTGATCAGGATGTAGACGGACCACAGCATGCAGACTATGGCTATGAGGTGGAACATCACGGAGCAGTAGATCTTCCTTCTCTCACTCTTGGTCATGTGTAACTTCTCCCACTGGCGAAACAAATGAGGTGAAAAATATTAGCTGCTGAAATTCACTTCACGGCCGTGGGTGAGTACCTTGCGCAGAGGTTTGAGTTTGGTCTCCATGATGAAATCAAACTTGCAGAGCTCGCAGCAGCGGGTGTCCGACGACTTGATCCACTGGTAGAGACACGCTTGGTGCACGAAGCTGAGGCTGCCCGTGCAGTGGCAGGGCATGATGAGCGGGCACTCCTCGTCGCCCTCGCAATGGCAGATCCTGCGCACAAAAATGCACCAGCGGTGAGGAAGTGTCTGAATGTTCCGGATGCATCCATTTGCCAGACTCGAGTGGATTTGGAACCACACACAAAGTTCTTCAACACGTCCATTATTGTGGACCTTCTTTGACACTTGTGGCCGCACGCCCTGACTGACCTGCACACCTCCAACTCGGAGTCATCAGAGCAGACGTGAGGCGGGGCGCCGTTGGCGCCGCAGCGTTTCTGAGGAGTGGGCGCTGACATGTCCCCGAGCCCCGCCCCCTTCTCCTGATACTTTTTAGTGATCAGCTCATCGTCGTCTTCCGACGAGCTGTTGGGCGCACTTGGCTCCTTGTCCATACTGGGCAAGCTTTCCCTCAGCGAGCTGTTCCCGCTGCTACTGAGGCCGCGTCGATTTTTCACGCCGTCGTCCACCACCAGGGGTCGGTCGTCCTTCATCTCGTCGGAGCCCAGCGATTGCAACTCCATCACCTCCGTCACGTCCTCGCCGCTCTTGCTCTGGCTGCGGTGTCGAGCCCGTCTGGATTTCTCCTTAGTCCAGCTGCGGCTCACCGGCTTCTCGTCCTCCGAGGTGGAGTCCAGGCAGCGGAAGCGTGTCGGGGGAACCCGTGAGGGGTCCTCCGTCCGGGTTTCGTGGCGGTGCGGGTTTTTGGCCTCCAATGGGTCGAAGCTGTTCCTCTTCCGGCGATGGCGGCGCTTCACCTGCTTCTTCGGGGCCGGGGCTGAGGGGCCCCGGGCGGCGCTAGGAACCGTCATGGGAGCTCGTCGCGAGGTCTTGTTGTCAATGGGGGTGGGCAATTCGGACACATCCTCCTCAACACGGCTCAAGTGGACAACACTGAACATGTGACACACACACACAAAATGGATGCTGAGATGAAATGACAATGAGGTGACAAATTAAAAATTTCATGCAAAATATATGAAAATCCACAGAATTTTATAATACAGAAAAACGGAATTATTTCTTTGATTTAAATTATTTTGTAATTTTACAAAAACAATTAAAATGACATGATGAAAACGGTGGCGGTGAAATGAGCACAATGGGTGGACGCATGAGAGGTTGTCAAAATTCAAGACTATCTTTTATACGGACATGAAATGCTCTTCTAGACACACTCTCGCAGGATGGGCTAATGCTAGCAACGGTAAACAATCTACCTGCAAATATCCTGAGAAGACGGAGTGACGGACGTCTTGCTGGTTTGTCCCGCTGTCGAGTTGCTCGCCTGGAAGAGATCACGAGAACCAATGCGCTCACTTTGAAATACATTTGATGCAATTAAATGTTGTTTTGGGTTTACCCAAACACTCCGGGAGGTCAGTGTGGTTACCTTGGAGATGTTGCTGGATCGACTGCCTGAGCGACCAGGGGTCTTGGCCTGGGAGCCCTGAAGCGGAAAGACGAAAAGACAAGAAATCATTACGGCGGAATTTTTTTTTTTTGGGTGAAAACGGCACATGGTCAACCCGCATGACCTCCAATGTTTCCAATTTGTGAATCATGATTTAATGCTACAATCCAATTCAGTGTACTGCTCCTTCCGGCTTTGGCCAACAGGAGGCAGTACTGTATAAAAGTCACGTTGATATAAAAGAAGAAAAATAAACAATTCCTTTTATGACTTCTCAGTTAGTTGCTGTAGTCAGCAAAAAATAACGGTACTATTCATTTTAAAGAGGATAAAGAATATATGACGGTAATGTTACAAACAGATTAAATATTTGCAGGGCTGCCCCCCCCCCCCCCCCCCCAAATTGTGATGACATGGCTGGTACAATAGAGTGAAATAGAGAAGGCATCCACAAGAAGGCCTCGTCTAAGCTGATCAAGGGATTTTCTGCTCGCCTGATTTGCTATTAGCGGCTCTGTGCTTTTCGGCTATGCGCACATGTAGAAGTGCGCACGTGTGATCATCATCAGGAGTCTGGAAATGTTATTAAAAGACGCTGATTGTTGTTGAATTTAAAATTCCGTTCTGCTGCAGTTGAGTGGAAAAAAACCCCAGAATTACTCATTTCTTTCATTTTGTTATGTTACAATAAACAAAAGGAATTAAGTGAATTTCAAAAGTCTACACCCCCTTCAACCCAAAGAAATAACGAGATTGCACAAGTGTGCACACCCTCATCACTTGTGATGAGACGGTCAATTAACAAACTCGGCGCACGTCTGATTAGATTTAAAACGCCTCTGCTTTTCATTTCATTCCTTAACAGTGTTGTACACGTTACATAAACGCTGGAACAAAATGGATGCTTACAACCTGGTGCTATTCATACAGTTGTTTTAACAAGCGCGGCGTTCCCTTGTCTGATTCATGAGCCTGACTCAGGAGCTCAAGCGACATCGCCCACATATTGTTTGCTTCCAGGCGTCAAGAAGATCCGGCAATTGTTGATTAAATGAGCAACTAGCCATGCAGCTACGGCCTACCTGCCCCCGTGGTGACTCTCTCCTGGCTGCGATGGAGGCTGAAGACAGCCGAGTTGAACATGTGCACGCTACTTGTGGACGGATTAAGTGGTGCGGCTTGAGAGCACCACTGAATATATTTAGATGGATACCGATTTGCCGATAACAAGATGGGAATATTCATGATATGGCAAAATCTCAACTTGAACTGAATTTGATTTTTGTTGCACGAAAATTAAAGTCAATTTAATTTCATTTTTGGCAAATAGTATCATTCACAAGGCTGGAACCAATTAATGCCGGTTACATTCATTTCAATGGGGAAAGATGATTTGCGATGGGAGTAATTTGATTCAAGTGTGGTTGAAATGTAACTATATGTCAAGTTACCACTTTACAAGCATCCTAAAACTCATTATTCGACAAATATCTCCTAAAATGTGCAGGGACAGTAGCCCCGAGTGTTACCAAAAAAAAACAAATCTCAGCGACAATACCGTAATCAGTCATCTTAGGTCATTTCTAAATCTGTCTTTCCCCTTCTCGCTCTCGAGGGAAACACACCCGTTGGCTAAGTGTGTGGGTGTATGTGTGTGTGACGTAACCCTGGGATGTGCCCCCACCCCAACGGTGTCTTGTCACACTCAGAAAAGAAAAAAAAAGAGCATAAAAAGCCCACAAGAGTGATAAAAGCTTGCTGGGAGTGGCAAAAGCCTGTCAGTAACTTTTCCTTTTCCATTTAAACCAAATCGGAGCAGTTTTGATGGCTCAGCTGACCTCTCATCAGATTTGCTAACATGGTTTGACCTCCAAGTGGTACATTTTACTCGAAGTACCAAATGTGGCTCACACCGTGCGAAGTGGGTCGGGGCACCTTACCTCATTCCTGTCTTTGGGCCGAGAGGCGCTCTTGCCGTTCTCCCTGGCTGGGACCACCGTAATCTGGTGTACAGGCATGCTGGCGGTTTCCAGGCAACACGCACACACTCAAGCGCACGTTGGCCTTCGTCCCATGGCGTCCCCGCGCCTCCCCGTCCTCCGATGGGCGGCCATCCCGCCGAAGGAGACCAGGCAGGTCCTGCTTCTCCTTGCGCTTCCCGATCCGGATGGTGGAATTAGATCACAAAGACAGCGGTAGAGATGGCTGGGTGTCAGGTTGTCATGGCGACTGGGAAACTACTCAGCAGCTCCCTCCTTCCTTCCGTCCGTCCGCCTTCTCCTCGTGCGCCCCCCCCCCTCCCCCCCGCTGACAAAGCGAGAGAGAGAGGTGTGTGTTGGCGTGCTGGATTTCGCCATGCATACGGGGTAATAATAAGCATACGCTCCGCGAGGGGATTAAGGCTTAGACTAACCTCAATCCGCCCCCCGCCTGCGCGCCCGCCCGCCCGCCCGCCCGCCCTTATCTCGGAACTAATGGGATTACACGACGCGCTCGGGGATGCTAAAAACACATACAACAAACGCACTTGTTGTTTCCTTGAAATAGACACTTATCTGACTTAAAAATAACAACCAATGTGTGTGTGTGTGTGTGTCTGTGCGTGATGTATGACCTCAATTTACCGCAAGAGGACAAAGAGGCGTATTGTGCATCCAGTAATAATATTGCTAGCTTAAAATGAATTGCCCGCAAAATGAAACAACCCAAAAAAACAATGCATTTCTAAGACAGAAACTATCATTCTATAATATTATAATAATATTCTAATGAATAATTATGAAGAATATTTTAAATAATTATTATTTTAGATATTATTTTAGATTTTAGAAGTATTCTACTCAATATTAGCGATTTGAAAAATAGTTTTTAAAAAATGCCAGTGAGGTGGATTGCAAAATGTCTCAATGAGTAGATACAGGAGAAGTGTTAAAACAAGCACACAAAGAGGCACAAAAGCCATTCATTAATTAATTATTGTTAACATGATCCGACTTGAATTTGAGAGGCGCAAGCGTGCACTTCACTGCCCTATAAGTGTATGTGTGTGGAAGTAGTGCTAATGCTAACATAGTTACCCGTGTTGGACCATGATGTCCATCTTGTTGGGTGAGCTGGAGGCGCTGACCGTCGTCTTTTCCCTCCTGGTTTTTGCCCTCATCACTCTGGCCGGAATGATCCATGAGGAACGTGGACGTCCTATAAGTATGACTTTGTTCAATTTCACTTTGTTGAATATATGAACGTAAATGATGGGAGCAAAACTGAGTCAAACGTCCAGATAAGTGTGTCAAACTTGATACTCAAAAAGATGAGGTTGTTATTAGTTGTATGAGTTCTAAAATCTTATAAATTTGCAAAAAAAAGCTCTAAAATTTGTTTTCAGTCAACTAAAAATACTTCTTTTCATTCTTTCTTCAAATTTAGTTTCAAACGTGTGCCACCATCTAGTGGTCGAGAGTGAAATTACACCCAATTAATTGTACAATTAAGAAACAGAAATTGCTTTATAGTATTTAGTTTTGGAATAACACAATAAGTGCGCTGTAAATATATTTTGTTGTTTTTTGTTTCAATGAAGGGATGTGCGTTTACCTGCACAATGACGAGTTGATTGTCTGAAGACCAGGACGACAACCTCGCCATATTGAACTTTCTCCTCCATTTGCGAGCCTGACGACATGACATCATAGCCACGGGAGGCTCTTGAGTGTGTGTGTGTGGGAGTGTGTGTGTACATTGCACTAGGAGGGTGTGTTCATATTTGCTTCCGGGACTCGACCTGTATGTTGGGATTCAAGTTTCTTTTCTTTCTACTCATGTGTATGGGAACTCTACACAATGAGGTTGAGATTTTTCTTGTGGTGAGTCTTTTTTATTTTTAAACTACCTTCCTTAGCTCACGTTGCTGGTTTTATGCAAAATTTATGACTTTCCTGAAATTATTAACTGTGCCACAGCGCCAGTAAACAACAGTGGCCAATTGTGGAACTACCAGAGAGCAATTGTGGACGCTCTTTTTAGGTGAAAAAAATTCCATGAATGCTTCTTTCATACCTACATGGAAGTGCCTTTCTCCAGCTTTGAGCTGGCCTTCATCGTGACGGCCTTTGTCGTCTTCACGCTCTTCGGCGTCGCCTCCATCTGCATCGCGCCGGACGAGGACCTGCGGACAGGTAGGAAAAGGCAACACAACGTAAGACACGCGTGAAAAGCTTGTTTAACACTTATGAGGTGTGTGTGTGCTCTTCAGATGAAGGTGTCAACACGGCTGCAAGAGGGAAGCAGAGAGCCATCAGCAGGCAGACACATGAAATGAAGACAGTGACAATAAAGGAAAGAAAATAATACGCCGTCTCGATTTGTGGCATTTTTCATTTTCCTCTTCTTTTAAAATGAGCCAAGTGACAAACTGGATTGTTCCTGACAGCACCTCGTGGCCGCCGTGTCTGAGCTGGGCTCCAACAAAGCAGCTGACTTTTGGCCTCCGAAGCCCCCGGCGAGGGGACATCTTGACTGGGTGGACTCCCTGTTGAGTTTGCCCTTTGACCCCTGAGCCCTCCGTCAGTCAGCCGTCTAGTTGCAATAAAGACGGCCAGCGTGCTTGTGGCGCGAGACGATCGGCTTCTGCTTGGCTGAATTTGCGTGCGTGTCGCGAGCACGATTTTAACGACTCGCAATCAACTCGGCCAATAGATGGCGCTCTAAAATACGCACGCAACACATGCTGAAGGCTGCCCATTGAAATTTGGATCTTGTGGCCTCTGTTGTTCATGACGTGATTATCTTTTTCCATTCCCTCCGTTATGAAAATAATAAACGATTACGACTCGGTCACACTGATTGAATTCCTCGGTGTGGGTCACTTGGTGATGTTTGAGCAGGATGGAAAATCCCCCGTCTAGGCGTTTAATCCCCCAGCAAGAGCAAATATTACAACACCGAAAAACCTGGCAGGGAGACTTTTTTTTTTTTTTTTTTTTTTTTTTAAGGACAAACAAACACACACACGCACACACGTATAGAACACAACACATAGCAAGTTGGCTACCAGGTGGCTGTGAATGACAATTGGAGATGCATTAGCATATTCAAATTGGGCAAAATAAAACTTTTTTAAAAGACAATAGCCGCTGATATGCAAAGCGCAACACAAGAAACAAAAACGGGCCGAGGAGAGCGTTTGCCAAATCCGCCAGGAATCTTGCCCGTGTCCACACGGACATTTTTGCAAATACCATAAAGTCATAAAGGCGCACATGCACGAAGACGGACACACAAACAAACACAGTGTTGACTTTTGCGGGTTTCTTAAGGGAGATGCTTGTTCAAAGTCTCAGGGAGTGTTTTGCAGGTCTGGCGCTCCATTAGCGTCCTGCTGTTTGCCTTAATCCTCATTCACATGTAATGGGCAACATTTCATCTTAATGTGCTAATTGATTAGCGCCGCGCTCAATAGAGGAGTCGCTAACGCTGCGAAGGAGACGCCGGACGGACAGATGAGCAGACGCACTAATGAGGTGGAAAGGTTTTTTTTGCCCCAAATCAAAATGTACAAAGTATCTTCATGAATGTAATAATAATAATAATATATATAATATTCAAACTATTTATGACTTTATTTCTATTTGTTAATATTGTTAATATTAACTGCTTTTCATGTTAATTCATGGATCATTTGCATTTATTTTTGTATGAACCTCACCTATAAAACCAAAATATTTATGTATAATAAATCTGATATTGTTTATCAGATACAGATTTATTTATGGCTTGTTTGTCAAAAGGGAAAAAAAAGTCAAGATTGTTACTGTATTTTGATTGCACATATGGAGTGTGTACAGTTGTGTGTTCGTGTGTGTGTGTTGAAGAGGACAGTTGCAGGCTCGGGTGTGTGCGTGTGTGTGTGTGGGGGGGGGGGGGGTTTCCTGTCATTTGAATTACCCTCTACATGTGGGGTCAATATGTGCCATGCTTGTGTGTGTGAGGAGTTGAAGTGGAGGGTGAGGGGTGGTCTTGGGGGTGGGGTGGGGGGGCTGCTGGAGAAGCCAGTATAAAGGAGGTGGGGGGAGAAGCACCTTTGTCACTTAGCTCTCAAGTCTTTGGAAAATACTGCGGACACGCTTCAGAGACATCATCCATTTCAGGAGGATCTTCTACCGGCACTGTCTTCTCTTTCTGGGCTGAAAAGAACCACCAGTAAGACTCAGAAGCAGGACTTATCAGATCCAAGATGAGGATCTTCAACCTGTTCTACCTGTTCACCTTGCTGCTGATGCTGTTGGCCACCGTGGTGGTGGTGGTGGTGGAACCAGCCTCCATCTCCAGGCCAAGTAAGAAGAAGTTAAACAACTTCCCGAAAGTCAATCCTGATTGTACTGCAAACATCTGCCGGCTAGCGTTGCACCAATGTATTTTTAGGATAAATTACCGATTTAATAATGAGACAAAAAGAGGTGCTAATACCATTGCAAAAAAAAAAAAAAAAAAAAAAAGAAGCTAAAAACGGTAAATATTGAAATATAGCCACTCTCGGTTTGAATACGACGCTAAAATGCGGTAAAAGAATTGAGAATTTGAGTTTACCTTGCAGAATCCTTCAAATGTTTGAGGCGTTCACATCCCACCATTAACACCGTAAATAATGTAATCAAGAGAGGGGGGGAATAAAAAAAACAATGGACATATTTCATAAAAAAAATGCGCGCTATCGTATATAAAATAGCTCTAAAATAACTACATTTGTTCATAGTGCAGTAAATCTGCACCGTAACTATCGCCAATCATCGCAACTGATTGATGCGTTCACGTTTTACCGCCAACGTCGTAAATTATATAATCTTCCTGAACGAAAAACTCGTTCGATAAATTTATCACGTTTTTTGAACAAATATAATTTCCAAATGTTCACACGGTAAATACTTACGCTCAAATCGTTACTTTGTTTGCTGGTTAAGTGTGAGTTAATAAAAACGAGTCGATTTTATGTCATTAACTCATCGATACGTTCAATTCCCACCACAAAACATCGTAAATCGGAACATTACCCGCTCGAGAACCCGAAACTGCATGTGTGGGCACCTTGGATTGGTTTTTACGATTGGCTTTAATTATACACTTAGCTGCAATGCAACAGGTGAGATATATAAAACGAGAGCTTGGAGACTCGGGGGATCATCAGCAGATGAGTACCGCCGCCGGGGTATCACACAACTCGGTGGGTCTCCATTGTCCGGTGCTTTTGTTAATCCGGGCGTTAAGATGCCATGCAAATACGCCCCCAAGCTTTTATTAAACAAAATGTCACGGGAGGAGAATGTAAAGACTCGTATGCCTCCAGGCTTGGGGTTCTCCCTCTATCGGGGATGGGGGTTGGAAGATGAGGAGGGAGGGGGGGGGGGGGGGGGTGTCATAAAGTCATCTGGCACTTTTTATGCTCTTCCTGGCTTTGGCCTGCAGCTTGTGAACGGCGGGAGCTCAGTGGATTTATTAGGGACTTTGGAAATGGTCATGTGCTTGGTGGCTGTGCTCCACTTTATTAGGGAAGGGGGGGGGGGGGGTTGAACCTGAAGTACACTTAAAGTCATCTGACGTGATTTTGGTGTTGGAGAATGGTGACAAGAAAAATGTGTCATCATAACAATAATAAGTACACTTAATGACATCAAACCTGTCTGCAGATTTCCTGAATGTGAGGAGAAAGTACCATCGGCACTTTTGCCTGCACCGACGATGCCTACCTCTGCATTCCAGAGTGCCCTTCCCCTGATGAGACCGCTGAGGACAAAAAAATCTTGTGGAGCTTTTAAAGAGGCCACAGGTAAGCAAACATTTATTTACATTAGCGGAATTTACCCAAAATGGCCGAACGGAAACAGCTATCCTTGAGTGATGCAAATTTGCAGACACCGTTTAATTCTCAAAGTTTGGTGATCAATTTGAGGTTTGGCCTTGAAAAAGGAGGTGCAAGGGCCCCCTTTCATGGCATCTTTGGGCTTTTAACTCAAAATGGTTTCCCCCCCCCGGGTACCAGAGGTTGCAGGTGGCACTTGAGTAGGTGTGTGTGATTAGCGACAGAGGCGCGCGGGACCCTTGCTCGACATAAATCTGGCTAATGACGCGGAAGAAGGATTAAAAGCGGGGCAGGAATGCCTGAGCCCCCTCGTTTATGTCGGCACAGGCACGCTGAACTGGAGTTTACCTCCCTCGCTGTCAGTTGGGGCTCATAATCCAACCACTGTTACTTTCTCTTGCAGGTTTGACGAGAGCACGTGTGAGCCCAACTACCATAAACTCCGAATAATAATAACAACCAGAGAATGAGGGGCACAAAAGACGATCTTAAAAATGTCCAAGCACCTTGTTTTATCAATAAGCCAAAGAAGAAAAGAAAAATCAAGTCAGTACTAAAGAAAATGGCGCTGGACTCAACAAGCTGTGGACCAAAGAGCGGACAGATGTACATAGAGCCTGTATCATGCATTGGATGCACTTCAAATGTTTATTGAATACATTTTATTCCTTTTAATAAAAAAAAATGTTTGAGTGTATTGTTTCTGGATTTATCATTGTGTGCGTCGTCAAGAACTGGGTGATGTACTGCCAAAGTAAAAAAAATTGCAGTCCACGTTTACTTTGTTTCATGAAACATGAAAGTTTAAATGACAAATCCACAGAAAAGTATTTTGACTTGTGTAGTAAGCTAAATGGATTCTTGAAAAGTTAAAAACAAAGATGTAATTCTGTGGTATTTATTGTACAGATCTCAACATGCCGAATCAAAACTCAAAATTGTCACGCAAACAAATAACATTGCGGATATTATTAGACTGTTAAAATGTAATACGCAATACACAGAACTGGAGGACAGAGACCCGGACTGACTACAAACAGCAAAAACAATTAACATGAATTATAACTGCCATGAAAAATAAATATATTATAAGTTTAAAAAAAAAAAATACGAATGAGTGGGTGAACGGGATAAAAAGAAAAATAATCGGGAAAACAATAAGTCCCTGCTGTATGTGAGGATCCCCACCGCTGTAAATAGTCACGAAATCCTGCACGATGAGGGTCATATGGTCAAAGTCGTGGTAAAAAAACAGACAATGACCACAAAAAAATGCTCAAGGTCCTAAAAAAAAAAAAAAAAATCAGTAAGCACTGCTATGTACAAAAGACATGAGGTGTAGCACAGTATTTATATATATAGATTCAAACCCTCCTTTAAAAAAAGCAGAGTAGCAGCTTTCCTGGGACGCTCGGTGATAACGCCCCCCCCCAACCCCCCCAACTTTGCCTTCACCTGTGACCCGCGACGCCTCTTTAAATGTCGGCCATTTTCAGTGCACCCCCCACCGGCACCACATTGCTTCATCCGAGGCAAGTACACGTCTGACTCACTCAAATGGACGGCGTGCTCGGTGGGGGTCCGAAAAGTGTCTTTTCAGTGCTGGGCGGTGAGGTTGAGCAGCCTCCTGCTCAGCAAGCTGTTATGCTGCTTCAGGTACTCGATCAGATCCGCCTGCTTCTCCACCACCTCCTCCAGGCAGGAACCCTCTCTGAAACACACGTACACGTTAACACTACAAAACGAGGACCGCTTGAAAGAACTAGCCCCAGTCTCCGACATGGCAAAAAAAAAAATAGCGGCAGTAAAGGTTTTGGTGGCTTTGCAGTGTGCTCGGGGGCAGGGGGGCAGCTTTTAACATTATTAGCTCCACTGTTAACCTCTGTGTCAACAAGCATGGCAGAGACAACTTTTACAGTGTGTGTGCGTGTGGCCCTACCGGAATCCCGTCTCCGTGGGTAAGCTAGCCACGTTGAAGTTGTGCGAGTGTTCTTCCTGGCTGACGTCGGGCGCCGCTCGCTTCGTGTTGAAGATCATCACTTTGACTGGAGGAAGCAAAAGCAGATGACATTCTGTCAATTATTTTTTTTTCAGCGGTGGGAGAACTGTGGCAAGACTTAAGCAGGTCAAAGGTCAAATCTTGCTCAGTCACAACATACAGTGGTGTTTTGAATTCCGATTAAATGCTGCAATCCAATTCATTGTGCTGCTCGATTGTCCTTTATATTTAGTCCCAAAACACAAAGACGTAAGCTGACAGTGAGAGTTTCTCAGACGCCATAATGATGCAGGTGGGAAAGTGCACAGCCGCTGCTTTTTTTTTTTCCTCCTCCCCTTTTAAAGGCTATCCATTCCCTGGACACGCACACACATGGGCCGTTATAACCCGCACTTAGCTCTTATGGGCCGCCATATCCTGCACTTAAAGCTCCAATTCTCACGCCCTAAACATATACCTTGACTCGGGGGGGAATGGGTGGGGCGGGCCCAGCGGCAAAGTGTGGAGCATCGGGGTGGTCGCCGCAGGAGAAGGCAGAATATGTGTGTCACAAAATCAAATTATTATTAAGTTACATCTTTAAAGTGAAAATAAATATCAATTGAGCTTTCAATGCCACAACAGGAGACGCTAGCCACCAGCTAGCTTGCAGGCTAATGCCCACAACGCTTTGCATTTCTGTCCTTATATCGCTAACTCTACACTAGCTTGTGCTAGGCTAACGTTGTCCTGGGATGAATGAGAATATTCACAGGCATGGCACCAAGCTGTTTTCATGGAAACGACATAGCTAGCTAGCTCGCTCGCTAAGATGATGGCGGTGCGAGTGCCTTCGGGGGTAGCGGGCCTGACAGTATTGATAA
Source organism: Syngnathus scovelli (assembly GCF_024217435.2). Classification (NCBI taxonomy): domain Eukaryota; kingdom Metazoa; phylum Chordata; class Actinopteri; order Syngnathiformes; family Syngnathidae; genus Syngnathus; species Syngnathus scovelli. The sequence goes on along the minus strand of NC_090851.1, from coordinate 1,736,303 downwards.
GACTGCAGCGTCATTAGTCGGAGGAAATTGTCAAGGAGATTCTAAAGAGGGCAACCTTTGCTTTGCTCCGTCGCAGCATCGACACAATCCAAAGAAATACTGAGCATTCCTGCATAATGAGGCCCTAAATACACTTGTGTGTGTGTGTGTGTGTGTGTGAGTGTAAATACAAGCGGTACGTGAGAAGCATTTAACCAAGCGCAATAGTTTGATGCATTTATTGATTTGTGGAATGGCACACCTCCAGTACTATTCCCAAAACATTTATTATAAAATCAATTTAGTGTATTTATCATGTTTGATGGGTTAGTTTTGCCGATAAATGTTGCTGCTCCATGATAGGAGAAATTGGTGGGGACTCAATAAATGGTGGTATCAAAACATGACTTCATGCTGAAAACGGTCAAACAAGACATGCCAATGATGGATGGATGGATGAATAGATGGAAGGAGCAGTTGAAAGGAGGTGCCGCATTTCGCACCTCCATGTCAGTTTCGCTTTCTCTCTCTCGGTTGCTGTCACACGAGAGTGCACAGACAAGACGGACGGTGCTCAGACCGTGCCCGGGTCAGCGACCAGCAATCGGTCGTGTGCATTTCAAGGTGATTACGGCGAGGCGCGACGAGCTAAAGGCTAATGCTACCTCATGTTCGTGGCTAAAGTAGCAGTCCAAACATGCTAGCAATCGGCGCCGCTCAAAGTATCGCCGACATTGACTGCTACGTTAGCCTAGCTTGTGCTAGCTGTCGAGTGGCACGCTAAGGTACATTTTTGTTTTTTTGGCATGGCATAGCCACCATGTGCCCTGTAGCGGTTTTGCAGCCAAGAAGCAGCGAGCCTTTGAAAGCCGAGGAGCGGCTTTGATGTGCGTGGAGCGCGTGGGCCGCATTCATGTTCAAATGAGAGGCCCGAAACATACCGCCGAGCCCCCCAAAATAACACACACAATCTCACGCAAACACTCCCACTCACAATCGAGCATGCACTTCAAAGAGAAGTGGAACGAGGCCTTCCTGTATGGACTTCAGGCTTGCCCTACCTTTGGTCCCCCCCTCCTCCTTAAGAGTTTACACTGCATCTTTAAGTTCATCCTCGAAAGCTAAATATCCTAAATCCACATTTGCTTTTTTTTTTGGGGGGGGGGGGGGCTTGGTTCTGCGTCGCGGCTCACTACACTGATCCAAGCGGGAATGTGGCACATACTGACCTCCACAAACACTAAACATAAGGACAATGTGTGTGTGTGAGGGCGGAGTGGCCGAGGGCTCGCCAGCCTGTGGCTAGGCTAAACACTAATACCTTATCTTCACCTGCATGTGTGTGTGCTATCTCGCCATCTGTGCCCCGTGGCAGCCAAAATAGGCCTTTAATATGGATTTCCTTTCAATAAGACTATCTACCTGATCAATATCCTATCAGACACTCGGTAACTGCAATCTTCCTTCTTCACCTCAGTGTGGCCGCGGTGTGAATGGGACGGTGACTCCAGGCAACTCGTGTAACGCTCGGAATGGAGTACGCGTGTGTGCGTGAGCCAAAGTGAAAGATCAGCAGATCACTTGCGGGATGGATGGAGGGAGGGAGGGAGGGAGGGAGGGACGGAGCAGAATGCTCGATTGTCATGCCGTCGGGTTTGAAAAGGGCAGGGCGGCTATTGTCATGCCAATGGCCTCGCACATTGTGTGGGGGCTGGTGTGTGTGTGTGTGTTTGTGTGTGTGTTAGTTAGCAATGAGATCGAACAGGGTGTCTTTCTTCACGCTGCTTATGAAATCCCGTTAGTAACTATTTTACCTACAAAGGTGGTACCACTGTAGCACCCCCTTCTGGTAGTTTTGAGTACAAACCAAAACTTTGGGTGTTGTTGTTTTTTTTTTTTCAACCATCTCTTTGGACAAAATGTTTACCTGTATAGTAGATGAGGCAAGGCAACGCCACAAGAAGCTCCAAAGCCAACACGCCGATCAGCACGTAGATGTGCACGTCAACCGGCAGCCGCGCCGCCATGACGACCAACAGCATTACGTTCCCTGCGTGTACAGGTAGACCACGATTAGCGCGACATGAGCTCCACCTAGCGTCTACGGCGTGACATCGCAGGCCGTTACCTGCGGAGTGCACGGCGAGAGGAAGCTGCTTGAGCGTGCTGGTGCTTCTGTAGAAACGCAGGTAGCCTCGGTTGCGGGCCCGGCCGTGGTGGTACTGGGCGCAGCGGGTGAACACCAGAACCAGCACCCACAGGGCCACCTTGCCGAAGACCACCGCGCTGTCACCCCGTACGGACCCTAGGATGCTGGCGCACACCTCCTCCTGGCCCAGTTTTAACACGCACAGCACGGCCACGCACACGGACAGAACCACGTACACCACCTAGAGGAACATATAACGTGAGAAGCCCCTTTTTAACTCCCCAAGGAATTTTTGATTTGGAACGTGTTTGTGTGTTTCTGTCCATACATGCAGCAGAGACAGCAGGATGGCGTGGCAGGCGGTGGGCACGCTGTGAAATTCTCTCCTGATGGCGGCGTGGAGGGCATCTGCTGAAATGAGCGGCCCGTCCACCAGGGAATCCTCCTCGCTGCGAGTCATGTCCACCGAAGAGCCTGCCTGCTACAAAACAATGATTTCTACAACAATCCAGATTAAATTTAGGTTCTCCCAAACATACTCGACAAAGGCCTCTCCAGATGTATCACGTCAACTTACTTTGTTGAGACCGATACCTATTTAAACAATGCTTTGACACTAATTTTTGTTATTTTATAGAAAGACCACAAAAATGAAAATAAGTGCGTTTTACAGCAAATACAAAAAGGACAGGTGAAACTCAAGCAGTAATTTGTTAAACTTTCTCGTCTTATGTAGTAAATAAACCAAATGTATTAGTTCAGTCCATAAGAGGAGTCTATTCAAATTGCAGACAGATTGATACTTCTGTGACAAATATCGTTTTATAGGTATCATAATTCTTTGGCAGATAAAATTAAGATAAGTCGGAATGTGATGTGCCATTTTTAAATATAGCGAGGACATACTAACATAAGTATTTTTGTTGTCATGAAAAAAACACACAAACCATGCTAGCTTTTTTGGCTAATACGATATTATGAGCAAAAATACGACTAAGTGATATAAATTATTGGATACGCACATTATAAAAGGGTCCCCCGGACTCCATTTTACTTTAAAATATGCCCTCTTTTCGACACATTACAAACTCTTAGCAAGTGGCGAAATAAAAGCTAACGAGTGCTAAGCTATTTTGGTGCCTCCAGCTTTCCGTACGATAACATCATCATCACATGACTAACACGACGGAAGAAAATAAAAATGTTTGCGATTCCGGAAACTAATGTCTAATTTTGCCACAAGGTACACATAACACAGTTTGCTACAGTTTGGGTGACAGTAAATGTATATGTCCTAATGTTGAGTTTTAAACAGAGCAAAACGGTGCCTACCAAAATGCAGCACTCGCCGATGTCTGTCACGTGACGTATTGCACTTCCGCTATATTTATATTCTCAAAACGCGCCAAATATTTAAACATATTTAGTAAATAAACAAATGATAAAAATAATTAATCCCGCAAAAATACATAAACGATTATTTTACGTCATTAAAATTCCAAATTTATTATAATCCACGTCATTATTTACGAAAATATTATTTTGCATTTCTTTTTGCATTAGTTATATAGTATAAAATGACTTATACAATAATCGTGCCTTGTCCAAACGCCGTCGCTTCTAAAATCATATGAACTCAACTCAACTTTATTTGTAGAGCACAAAACTACCACAGCTGCATCCAAAGTTCTGTACAAAAAAAAAAAAAAAAAAAATCACACATAAAATTAAGGACAACCTTTTTTTGGACATCTTTATTGACAAACATACAGTGGCTATAAAATACGGCGAGCAGAGCCTTCCTCGGCCAGATGAAATGGAGGCAACACTTGCATTGAAGAGCGCATGAGAGGATGTTATGAAATGCTGTTAGAAAATAAGAAAGAGGGAAGCAGCAGGTATTACATACGTGTCATTGGTTTACGCTCTATAAGAGAGAACAGGATGCACAAGAGGCTGATCCACTCGCTTTGCTTGCTGGTATGGAATTTTTCACTTCATGTCACAACACACACACATTTTGAGGTCCATGTGTAATCCCCCCCCCCCCCACACACACACACACACACTGAATTAAGGCACTGGTTGAAACGGCTTAAAGGGAAAAGAGCTCAAAGCCAACATGCAAATGGACGAAGACGTACGACAAACTTAAATGATACTTGCAATAACTTATGTTCATGCAAAAGTGTAAAAACAAAGATGGGAGAGAAGGTAAGGCATTAAAACGGTCACGCTAACTACGTAAAAGAAAGTTCTTGTAGTGTATACTGTGTATTATTCCAGTTTTAGTACAGTGAACCCACACTATATCGTAATATTGTGGAGGGGTCACTATACGTATTATTCCAGTTGATTTATTGTGCTTGTCTAGTCATAAATATGCTGGTCATGCTTACAAACACACTATGGAGTATGTTTCGAGTTCTCATAGATATTTCAGTAAAGTTATATGATGAGGATTGTTTGTCGGGAGATCATCATAGTGTGGTGGGTTGTCCTTGGCCTGTAAACAAAAAATAAAAGCAGCAGTTGTGAAATTCGCTGCTGCCCTCTAGTGGCAAAAATGATCAATCACCTCTGGTTGCCAAGTAGCAATGGTGACAGCTCAGCAGCCCATTACGGATCCTCACGTCCGTCCCAGTGGTGGCATCGCCAAGCTGCCCCTCACACAAGCCGCACTGAACACAAGTTTTGTGAACTTATATTATTGTCCATGTACAGTATGTTTAAAAAAAAAAACACACATTTTTGTACGCACTTTGAAACACTGCATGTGGAAGTAGAGTCCGAGCGTTTCGATGATCATCGCCGCTCCTTTTCCCAGCGGCTGAGAACAACCGGAGCATTGCCTCTTTCCGCTAACGCACCTGCAGTACGCCACACAAAGGTCTTCTAACACACTTGTCATGGTTTGCACACGGGTCTGTTTTCCTACCTGCTGGGCGACGGAGGCAAGGGTGAAGACGGCGTCTGCGTTCCGGGGATGCCATCGTGGGAATCGCACCTGTTGGCAAAACACGAGTATTGCAAGATAATGAATTAATGTTTATAAAAATATTTACACACAGTTGGAAAATACCTTTTTACGCCGTGCACTGCGTTTGGTTGTGTGTTCCGGTCCAAAGAGGCCGTCTTCCACATTCCGGACTTCTTGGCTGGCTTGGAATCGTCTAAAAGACAAATTAAAGTAGAACTTATTTTGATGTTTTTGATCCAAACTTGAAAAATGAGTCTCACCATGCAAAAATTGCAGCCTGGATGTATGCTGCTCTTCACTTCCTTTCGTGTCTTTGTGGCCATTTTGTTGCAGGGGTACACTCGTTTTGTCACCAGCAGGTGGCGACGTCGTCCTCACGCAGGGACTGAGGGGCGCTACGGTCTCCTCCAAGATCTTCCTCTCCTGAAGAAGCGCGTGAAGTTGTTTGAGGATTTCTTTTTAGCAAGCCTGCAAAGTTCTCCGTCACGCCGTACCTCTTCGTTGTGCTTGCGTTCCTCCTCCTGCACTTCCAGTTGCGCTTTCTCCCACTCCTTCTTCAACTTCTCCTGCTCCTTCTGGTACTGCTCCTTTGAGCAGCACAAGGTCAGAGTCAGCGTCGCTCCGATCAAAAACAAAATCACCGAGTGCAAGACGATAAATGACAGCATGCTGGAGAAAAAGTCAAACTACTTTCAAAAAAGCCAATTGCTAAAATGAATGGATGGGTACCTAATTAGGTGTCCCATGAGTATAACTAAATGATCCATCATTAGTAACCATGGCAACAGCCCCCCCCCTCCCACACACACACACAAATGACCACCGGGGTACCTTTAGGAAGCGCTCCTGCTCCTGCTGCCACCTTTCCACGCGCTTACGCTCCTCATTGGGGTCCCAGACCCAGTGATTAACACGCTTAGCCAAGTTCAACATGGGGGTCTCAATCTACCCCCACCCCACAATCACACACACACACACACAAAGACACACACACGCATGTCGAGACAGCAAAAGGACGGAAAGAGAGGAAAGGTCAGAGGACAAGTGGACGAGGGCTGAACAAAACAAGAGGTCCGATTGACGGATGAAGGAGAAGCGGAGCGAAGGACGACAAGTTGAGGAGTGAACTCACGCTCATACTGCTCTCGTCTTGGCCATCTGCGGAGGAAAAACACACACGGTCATTTTGCCGCCCGACATTGTTACCCGACCGTTTGGCGTCGTACCCGAAACACTGGGACAATGCATGCTGGTTATCGAAGTCGATGATGACGACGACAGAGACGGCTTTCCCTCTGCCGGTTTCTCAACGCTCACCTGAAAATCAAATCCAAATTATAGTGAGATATTTACATTCTGCGAGTGGACATATATAAGAAGTCACCTGGCAGTGGCCGTGGATGTCGGCGGCGTGCGGCTCCACCACCGTCTGAGTCAGTTCGGTGACGATGGTGGTCTTGGTGACGCAGTTCCTCCCGCTGAACAGCGAGCTGATGGTGGAGGACGAGGAAGCCGAGGAGGATGAGGAAGACGAGGAAGCCGTCGCCGGCTGGGGAGGAGGCGACGTGTCTCGCGTCTCCGACGTAGAAGATGTGTCCTTCTCGGCTTGTGTGACCAGGACCTTCTTCTCGGACGGCGAAGTTTCCGTGTCGCCATTCACACGCACCAGGCCGTCCATCTTAATTATAGACACACAGACAAATTAAAATTGGAGCCAGTGGGTGAGCGGTGTTTGTATTATGGGCAGGTGCAGCAGTGCCTGAGCAAATCCACTAGATGGCGTTGTAATAATCTAATCAGGTTTTGAAGCACTGCTGTGTCTCCAAGCTCTCATTTCCTTACCTTGACTCCGTGTGTGCTGCTCGGCTGGCGATAAGGCTTGGCCGCCAGTAGGGGGACGGGTTTGACGGGCGGTGGCGGCAGCGTCGAGGGAAGCGCGGGCTTTGGAGAGGGTTTAGGTTTCGGAGGTTTAGGTCGGGGTTCTGCATCTGCTTTGGTCGCTGCTTCTGGTTTGCTGGGAGACGCTGGAGCCGGAGGTTGGTGGCTTTCCGGGGATGGCGGAGGTTCTGAAGTCGGTGGATCTCTGGAGGAGGAAAGTGGCGTGACTCGATGAGTACACAGGTGGGGGAGGGGCTGGCAATTTGAACATCTTACTTTTCCGCCCTCCTGTGTAAGTCTTCACACGTCTTCCGCTGTGTTGATTCCGGCTCGGAGTCTTCACAAACGGTTTTGTGGGTCGCGTCGGGGTTTGCGACGGGGCGGGGCAGGTTTAGGAAGTCCAGCGTGGCGTCGCTGATGGTGAAACGGAGAGCGTAGCGTTGCAGAACCATGGCCGCCTCTTCTGGCGTGGCCGCACTGCGATACGCCTCGCATAGCTCCGCCTCTCGCCGTTCCCTGGGAACACCAAAAAATGATATTTTCAGAACCATCAAGCCATAAAAGTCTCTCTGAGGGGATGACACTTACTTGTCCTCCACAATCTCCTTGTAGGTCTTGATGCTCTTCCTCTTGTCACCTGCCTCCCCATTCATCCTCTCCATCCTCTTCCTCTCCTCTTCCTTCTTGATGAGCTCTTGCGAGGCGCAGCGGCGGCGGTTCTTCCAACGAGCCAAGTCCTGTAGCATTAAAGATGACCAGATTTTTTTTTTTTGTTATGCAGAACCAAGCAAAGACGGTCTCTTACACTTTGCCACTGGTCGTCCTCGTCTTGGAAGTTGTTGTACTGCTCGTGCATGCGCTCGTAACGCGACAGGCTGAGCTGCGGCAGGTGCCCCGCCTCGTCCTGGTCCACCATGTCGCTCATGCTCACGCTCCTGAACGGGGAAAGTCCACGTTTGTGAGACTGAGCGTCGTTACGAGACAAGTGATAAATGAATCGTGGCGCAAAGGAAAAGGACAAACTGCAAAAATGAAGAGTGTTGTTAATGGAGCCAAGCTAGCAAAGTTGAATTCAATACGTAAATAAAACAAAGCTAAAGGGTTAGCAGTGCATGTTAGCTTTAGCAACCATGATACAGTAATACAGTGGAACCTCTGAGTTTTATTTTTTTTATTCTTTTTTAACCTTCGGGCTCACATTGCGAATATTTGACTTTGACCGTATTCCCTTGATTAAAAAAAAAAACTGTTTTCAAAAATGAGGTTCAACTGTACAAAAACAAATCGTCATTGTCAGCATGCAGAGTCGTCCATATCCGCGTCGTCAAACTTACTCGGCGTCCCCGGACATTAAAGCAACTCGGCGGCTCAACCTGGAAGGACAAAATGAAGTGAACACAAGATGGGAGGGTCCAAGATGGCCGAACATCTCGGGCACGGGAAAGTCAATTCAACACGGATGGAAATACACATGCAGTAGAAATTGGGAGGGCGTCTCACATCATTGGCGGTAGATCATCATCCCTCACCCAGGAGGCTTTTGTTGTCGGCGGATCCGCCATCTTATTGACCTTTCCTAACCCCGCCTCCTCACTAAGCGGGACGACATCATCCAGGGAAGAGGCCAAGTTTGTCACATTAGCCGTCTTCTGTTTTTGCTCGTCTACAATCTCCTTCCTGGGCGGGTTTTCGAGAGGTCGTACGCCACCGCTGAGACAAATGGAATCAAATCCAAGCTAGGCTGTCATCACGTCTCAAACATGCTAGCGCTAAAGCACGACCAAACTTATTCGGTAAAACGTAGGCTAAATGCTAAAAACAAAAAATGCTACCTTTTTAGCATTTAGCCTTCGTTTTTCTGATCCATTCGACGACTTTAACCAAATTCGGTAGAACGAGCTACCCCATTCAAAAATGTTTCCTCAACATTGGCACTTCCAGGCTTCCGTACGAGTCCAAGTTAGCAACTTTGACGCAAGCTCCACAAGCAAACCTCGAAAGATACCTTTCGCTTGCCATTTTTTCCACACGCTTGGCTGTCTGCTTCGTAGCACAACTTTGGACGGTGTTGTTTTTAAGCACACCCGGCACTGGGAGAAACTGCCTGAAGCCCGGACTGGATGTTTGGATCCATCTCTTCCTGCGAGCCATCATGTCGTCCTTCTTCGGGTTAGCAAGAGGCTCATTAGCATCATCATCATTTCTGCTCTCGTCGGGACCCTGTGGGCTACGTTCAATGGGAATTATCCCTTCCTCCGCTCTACGACAAAATTTCCAGTGAGATGTTTGAATTCCACACCGACGAGCTGGTTAGTCGACACGTCCGAACATTCCCACCTGATGTTTTTGTCCACTTCCTTGGCGCCTGGATCAGTAACCTGGGCCTTGTATTTTGAGGCGGGCAGAGGCAAGAAGCGGTTGAAAGGTGCCGAAGAAGCGCTTTGCTTATGGAACGCTCCAGTTCGCCTCGCCATCATGTCATCTTTGTGAATATCTGGTATCCTCTCCTCTTTGTCCTCCTCCTCTTCTTCTTCCTTCAAATTCCGCTCATACTGAGCAAGACGAGCGTCCAGCTCGGCCGGAGAGCAAGGAGCCTCCGGAGAGCCGGGTGAGGTCACTTGACTGGGTTGTCCTCCATCTGTGAGGCTGTGAGGGTGTCACATAAAGCTCTAAAACTGGTTGGCGCTAATGCCGTGTAGCCAAAACTGAGCACGCAAATGATATATTTTAGCAGTGCAACCGTTAGCATGTTAGCGGTTTAGACATTTGAATTTATGATATTACCCGACCACAGAACAGGATGTCGAATTCAAAATGTTTGTACTAGCAGTATGTTAGCATCACAACTGTTGACTTGTTAGCATTTCAACTTTTGAATAACACCTAGAAGGCTCTGGCGACTATCTACGATATGTTAGCACTACACCTGTTAGCATGTTAGCAACTCTCATAACAGTTCTCATTGGTAATAATTACCAAACTGGGTGTCAAATACTCATAGAACTGCCACAGCACTTTTTTATAATCTTGCCAAACGCTAACAAAGAAACGATTAACATTTTAGCTGACTGAAATACCACCCAATGTGAAATGAGCAAATGCAGATTGCTAAATACAAAGCCTGCTACCGAGCACTCTAACGAGCCAACTAGCGTATCATTGGCCTCAGTCCAAACCAGCGCAAGCGGCCATGTTTGTACCTGCCTTCCCGCTCTGAGAGCAGGGAGCCCAGGCCAATGGTCGGCACGGCAACCGTCGCCTGAGAGCGGAGTGGTCCTAGCAACCCTGACTCGGGCACGCCTATTGGCCGCCCCATCTCGGTCACGCCCCCGAACCTCACCGACTTGACACGACCCCGTCCGCCACCGGCGTACGTTTTCTTCCGACAAGCCTGACAAACGGGGACCGGGTCAGGCTCGCTACAGACACACACACACAGTGGAGAAGAAATGAGCAACTCCAGAAAAAGGATCAAGTGAATCAGAGAAGAAGTCCAGGAACTTGCTATGTGTTAGCCTAGCAACTGTTAGCATTGTAGCCATTCTCATTTATAATAGTCCCAAACTAACAAAAGGTCATGATCCAAGGATCTAAAATCCTAATTAGGCCGCTTTAGCACTTTTTATACTCGGGATATAATCTGCTAGAGTGTATGTTAGCGTAGCAACTATTAGCATGTTAGCCATTTTCTCCATGTGATGTTCAGGCGCACAAAACCTCCTCTGTGCGATCTAATGACATCAGCGACAAGAGGACAAAAAACAAAAGACTCAGCACACAGCCAACAATCGCCTCTTTTTTTCCTCTGCAACACACACACACACAGACACACACAGACACACACACAATGATATACACGTTCACACCAAGGACTGGCACATTCGCTGCCCTTTTAGAGCCTGTCAGACGGCAATGAAGTGCACAATAATGAGGAGAATAAATAAAGTGATGAAAAGGAGCCAAGCGAGGGGGAACTAAAGTTGCTTTCGAGGGAAAACAAGCAACCACTAGGGGGCGTGCTTTTAAAGATTTATATTTACGATTTCTTTGCATTTCTTGTCACTCGACTAGACTGGACTGTTTGGATGTTTTTACACCGGTTAGCTTCTTGATACACTTATATTAACAGCTTTTATTTTTGGATAACTGGAACACACACACACACACACACACACATTGATCATTTCCTGTGCGTGTTTGAGGGGGCACCTGGGTTCACTCATCCTGAGCCTCTCCCACTTCTGCACATCAGCTTGGCTCATGGGGGCCGACGTCAAGCTCATTGGTCGGTCTCGGTAAAGTGGGCGTGGCCTAGTCTGAGCTCGCCTGAGAGCCAGGTCGTCCATCTGCTTGTCGGGTTTAACCCTTGCCGCGTCCTCGGCTTCTTCTTCACGCTCATCCTCCTCCTCTTCTTTTTGGCGAGTAATGATGTCGGGGATTTGCTCGAGCTCGCTTTCCAATCGTCGGGATAAAATAATGAGCACAACGATGGTGAAACCACACACGCGTGCGCACACAGTCTAACCTGATGTCCTTGAGCGTTTTATGAGAGGATCGCCTGATGCCTTCCCAGCGTTGCTGGTCTTTGCTGCTGCACTCCAGCAGCGGCGCCGCCATGACAAACTGATGCACCCTGGGCACCGCCGGGCCCCGAGGAGCCCGTCGGGAAGCCAGGTCATCTTTGCGAATGTCCGGTACCTTCTGGCCCTCCGCCTCGCCTCCGCTGTCCGAGGACGAGTCCCAGGCGGATTTTTGCGAGTTCAAAAAGTCGTTATCCCGACGGAGGATGATATTGGGGGAAGCTGGTCTCTCCGGGGTGGGGGAGGTGGAGGAAGGGCTGAGTTGAAGATGGGATGGCAACAAGTCATTTCAGGGATGCCAAGAGGTCCATCGTGATGCCAAGCGTTAGTGACGTGCACGGATTTCGTTTGGCCCGCACCGTTAGTCCATCCAGATGACCCGAAAACCAAACCTCGTCTAGCAAGCAAAGCCTACTCGCAAAACGATTAAATGCATTTGACTGAGGTTAGCTAACTAGCGCTGTCTAGCTAACATTTGAGAAACAATCAATGCCATTAAGTTTCTTACAAAAGCCCGCCACTGCCACAACCACCGAGTCAGCACTTCTCAAGCGGTTAGTCATGGCCACGCCCACACCACAGCACTAGCCAATCACATTAACCAGCTCATCGTTTTGCACCGGTAACACGGGTTCACAACTCAGCAGACCAGATCCGAGCACAAGACTCCAAGCGCTAACCTTCCGTAGCGAAGTGCCGCAGGCAACACTTTGATGCCCGCCTTCTCCAACCTTTCGATCCTGGTCCGCTCGCAAATTTCTTTTGGGCTCTGGTGATCCCCCGCCCAGGTGACGCTCTTTTTGCCCTCGGCGGGACTGTTTGGTGCTACGTTAGCTAGAGTCGGTCTACTTGGAAATATTCCACATTACCTGCGCTGCTCTCTGTCCTCGGCATGAGATCTGCGTTTTGCGTTCAGGGCGTAGAAGCCGGCGTTGCTTCGGTTGGGCAGGAACTGGTTGAAGAGGACGGGGGTCCGCGCCTCCCCGCTAGCCGCACGCCGGGCTGACATGTCGTCCTTTTGCACGTCGGGCCTCCTGCCGCCGTCCGCCTCAGGGTCGCCGTCTCTTCCTGACACCATTGTAAAGCGTTAAAGGACAGACAGTCAATAACATCTTGTTTTGTTAATTAGCTACCTAGCGACCTAGCTAACCCCCCCTTATTTGACATTCTGGAGTCTAACTTAAATTTACATATCATAAATATTTCTTTCGGGAACAAACCTTCCACGTTGCCTCGGTTGGCCACATCGGGAGAAGGACTGTGCTGCGAACGTGAGCCAAACGAGTCCAGACTGTCAATAAAACAAAGGAGTGTTAACAACGTTGAATGAATGGCTCTCACTATGACTGCAGTCTTATTGTTGGACTTCACAATCAAGCTACAATCGTGGAAAAAGCAGGATTAGTCACTAAACACTCTGTAGCTAACAAGCTAACTGATGGACTTGCGCTAATTCTAGCTGTTTTGCGGCATCCATCTTTGTTTGTCTATCAACTGTGGTTGTCTGACCTGTCCAGAGAGTTGTCTCGAGTGTGTCTGGGCGGCGAGAGTGAATCGCTGCGCTCCGAGTCCCAGCAGTCGTAACCGCTGTCTCGAACGCTGCGCTTCTGCGAGCCGTCAGCCGCCTCGTCGCTGTCCTACACACACGTAAACAAAAGACAAAATGGAGCCTTGCCTTTTATTTTTAATATTTCGCACAGTCTATTTGAAAGAATGTCTTCCCCCACTCACCACCTTCATGTTGGCCAGCAGAGCCTCAAATTCCTTGAGGTCGAGCGTGGGTCCGCTGTAGGATGCGCAGCCGCCGGCCGCTTTGGCGAGCCAGAACACGGTGTTCAGAACCTGCACCATGAAGTAAGGTTAGAATTGGAGCTTCACAGCGAGTGGGAAAAAGATGCAACTCACGTTTTTCAGTTTGCGGCTGCAGTCCGAGTCCCTGTTGGGAGAGAAGATTATTTAACACTTTTACTAAATAAATAAATCTTAATTTTCTGTACTTGAGGTTGGCTCGGATGGAGGTGTCCTGGAGATCTCCCGGGTCAAAGAGCTGTGAACCTTTCAGGCCGAGCTCCTCGCAGCCCCGGAGGAAGACTGACAGATTGTCCTAGAAGAGGAAATTATTATTATTATTTTTTTTAAATCACTTAAAAAACAATTTCAAAAATACAAACAGACGAAAGGTCTCGTTTTATGCTGGATGGAGGCAATGTTTGGAGGCTTCAAAAAAAAAAAAAAAAGCCAAATTAAATAAATGAAGAAATTAAATTAATTAATTAATAAATAAAAAAAATACCATAATTCCAAATGAATCTTTTTTTAAGCGGATTTTTCCTGAGGCCCGAGGGTTTGTCCTTACCAGGCCAGCAATCGGGGTGGGCAGTCTGTTGATCTTCTTGACCAGACCTGGCCTGATTGCACTCAGAAGCCTGGGAGGGGGAGGGGTGGGGATGGTGGGAGGTCAACAGATAGCCAAGGTCAGAGAGGGGCTTGATGTGTGTGTGTGTGTGTGTGATGTGGCCATCTGTGTGAGGTCATCGGTCTTACTCGCATAACAGGATGCCGTTCTCCAAGGCACTTCGGAAGTCCTTGTCTCCAAAGCTCTTCCCTGTGACAGCCTGTCGAACAGTAAACGGCAAGTTAGGGAAGATGTGAAATCAATCACGATCATTTTCCCGATTATACATTTTCATGCCCATAATACAAATATGAATAAAAATTATTTCCTTCCATTTTCTCTTCCAAAATTCATATGGTTTGAATATGCTTCATCCTCTGTCTGCTTCTGTGTCCTTGCTCACTTTGTTGATTTATTAGATTATTTCCAATCTGTTTTTTTAACGCAGCGCACGTGTGTGCCGGCATGTGCGCAAATCATAAAAATATGACCTATTGTGTCCGCTTCCCCTTTCCCTCTTATATAAGATTTCCAGATGTTTCCCATTGGCGACGCCATCCTCTTCTCAACTCTTTTATTTTTTTTTTGTCTGGCATCTTTCCGCTCATCACATCTGCGATGGTTGCTTCGACTCGAGGCTTTTAAAACATTAACAGCATGTTCATGCATTATTTAGTTGGCCAAAAAAGACAGAGAGGTACTCAGCGTGTACTTTTGTTGACTTGTGTTTTGTATGTAGGATGCAGGGAAGAAAATGAGAGCGCAGTGAGGCTGGGAAAATTGTTTTTTGAAGAGCTTTGAAAGCAATATTTAAATGCAAGGATTTAATCAGGTCACTCCTAATTTACCGCAAAAATAAGCAGCAGACAAAAAATTACTATAACTGAGGGTTTCAGTCTGCTAGCTTAATGCTAACGCAAATTAGCCACTACTTTGTGGTGCTTTAACCTTTTTTAAGTCAGAAATTTTAGATATAAATATATATAAAATTGTATAAATTATATACATTTTACATATATAATATATCGTATGTGGAATTGATAGTTATTGACATTTTAAGCAGCAAAAGACACCCGTGTTTATCCAATTCACAGGGCGGCCATTTTGGAACTCGTTGTCGAGTGAAAATGACATCACAGTGCCTGACCGAATTCAGAAAACAGGTGAGATTTAATGGTCGATCCATCCATGAGCAGTATAAAAATGCTGATTTATCAAAAACCGTCCACTCTGAGCTATCGTGCGAGATTAAAGCCTCAAATCTACACGCATCTGGATGCTCGAAATAATCCCTTTGTTGTCTTTGCTAATCCGCACGCAGCACTTGCGTCAGCACAAATTTCCAACCCAGAAATTGTGACGGTGCAGTTAAACACCGTTCCCGACCAACGTCAGGAATGGACGACATTTTTGGATGGATGCAAAAAATGGATGCGTGGAATGATGAAAATACAGCACAACAACATCATTTTGTGCGATACAGCAGAGCACAAGACAAGTCAGTGCTACTTTGGCCTACTTCTAGCACTGACCCTTACACACACACACACACACACAGACACACACACATGACGAGGGGTTTAAATGGAAGCTGCTGCTGCTGCCATTCAACGCGTCACAGCGGAGTAATTTGCCATGAGGGCCGCAGGGGCTCGGATTTCGGCGACTGGCGCTGAAATACCCTCAAGACCTTTCGCTTGGTTTCGGAGGCTGATTTGAATGCTCAGGCCATCCATGGCCGCATTACGCACACTCGTGGCCCATTTTTAGCACTTTGATGTTGTTCGGCTTTATAAAAATATTTTTAAAAATTGAGGCTAGCAAAAACAACAATAAACTGGTTGTGTAGCAAAAGCATGATTGGGGGATTGATTTGAAGAGTTTGACTAAATGTCAATGAAACTGGAAAAAAGGGAGGAGCTTTTATGAAGCCCCGGGGGGGGGGGGGGGGGAAATTGTCAATTTCTCATTTGAATTAAGATCTGGAATTTCCCGTGTAAATCAAACGACCGCGTGACAGTGTACTAAACGCTGCGTGAGGCAAACGTGACATTCAAAGCCCAGTAAAAGCCTTCGCCTTAGGCCAAAGTGTGTGCGGGCTACCATTCTTTCGCATAGCTTCCTTCACTCAGTGTTGCTGTGTTGCTTTTTTTTTTTTTCTGTTTGCAGACGCCTCGTGCTGTCTGGGACTCGGTTAATCTGCCACCGAGGACGGCTGCGACATCTGGCGCGCACGTTTGAGTGTGTGTGTGGTATTACAGGGATTTGTAGGGTGACCCCCACCCACCCCCACAGTCCCCTACAGGACTGGAGTGGAACTGCATCAGTCTGCAATTTATTATTTGCAGCGGTTATGTTTTTGTTTGGCCGAATTCCTGTCGGGTGGAAATGACGTGGCGCCGCACCGTCACTTATGGAAGCGAGACTGACATCTGAGAGTCTGCCCATGCCGTCACTCAATATAGACCATCTGAGGAGCGTCTCATGCAATGTCTAACACACATTTAGAATAGCGTTACATGGCCCATACCCTGAGTCATCGCCACCTGTGAGAGTGTGGAAAAAAAAAAAAGGAGCACTGCAAATAGAAGCAGCCTGGAAGATGCTGAAAATAAACTTGCACACAATTCCAAAGCAGAGGACAACAAAACGCCACAGCGGGAGACCGAGACTTCACTCTGTACTAATGTACAGCAATCATGCCGGCCTGCGATGGGACTGGCGAGATATTAGATATGCAGAGAACCATTAGTGCATATGACTTAGTCTCGACGGTTTTTAGTGAAGGCAGTAGTGGGCATCGCTGACAGCAGCAAAGGATTGAATTTTTGAGAACATGAACAATCTCAATCAATAAGAATCTCGCCCGCAAGGCAACCTCGATTGCCAGAGATGTGAGTCACCCGGCTCACTCTTTGTTTGACCTTCTGCCCTCTGGGAAGAGGTACAGGAGCCTGCGCTCCCGCACCACCAGACTCGCCAACAGCTTCTTTCTCCAGGCTGTTAGGGCCCTGAACTCGCTACCCCCTTCTGCGTAGCGTGGGGCACTGTTGCGCTATTTTCGGGAATGTCTGCTGTACGCGCACTTGCTCCTTTTTTTTTTTTTTCTGCTCCTCTTATTTATTTATTGTTGTGTTATTTATTCATTATTTATTCAGCACGCTTTTGTTATACTTGTTTACTTGTTTGTCTGTTGTGAGCCATGTCTTGTCACCGTGGGATAGGGGGGAACGAAATTTCAGTTTCTTTGTGTGTCTTTGGCATGTGGAGAAATTGACAATAAAGCTGACTTTGACTTTGATAAGTAGGAAGTGGAGAAAGTTGCAAAAAAATAATAAAAGCCAGCATCTTAAAGTTTGATTGATTATTGTTAATTTGTCCCCACTTTTAGAAGAAAATACAGTTCCATTAAATATTTTAAAAAGATGGCCATTGTGGAGCGAATTTTTAAAAAACTTTGGCAGATAGAACCAAACTAACTGCACGAGGGACTACTGTAAATGTTTTTGGAAAACAAAAATAGGTCATACTGCTGTTGCCATCGTGATTCACCACTCAGCTTTATAAATATATATTTATAAAGCAAGAGTAAAAGCGGATGATGCACCCTAATCTCACCGCATCATCATCATCTTCATCGAATGCTGCTGGTGCGTGAACGTTGGCCCGGTTTCATCACCATGGCAACCACCGTGAAATAAGGGGGCGTTACTGTTGATGGCGTGGAATAAACACGCAGTTTTCAAAAAAACTCAGTTTGTGAGTCGTTATCATTTGATAACTGAGGGGATGTCAAACTTTTCGTGTTGTAACCCGACACACACTCACACACCCTCCCAACGGAACAGGTGACGGTGCACCGGTGCAGGGGGTGTTTATTTATATCCACGTCCCTCAACCACCACCCCACTCCCAGTGCCCCAACCCCGGCTCGTCTCGAGTCCGCTTACCTCGATCCATTTCTGTGCCTCCAGGCAAGCAGGCTCCGGGCGGCTCGCCTCCGCCGACTCTGGGCGGACGTCGCGACCCGCAGGCGGGCTGGCCATCGCCGGGTAGGCTAATTCGTGAGTGGGACCCTCGGCGGCGGACACTCGAGTGTTACGATGCGGTTCCGGGGAATGTTCCGGGCGGGGACGGCACTTGAGCAGCCTCCCGCGACGACCAACCACGATGCCACCAAAAAGGAGAATACTTGTCCAGCTCAGGAGGCGGGCGCGCGCGGCAGCGATGGACGCTGTTCTCCACCAATGGCGCTGCGAGCGCGCGCACGAGGAGGCGGGGACGCGCACGCAGGAATCTACCCTATGCAGGGGAGGCGGGGGGCGTACCGGTCCAATTATTTCACATTTGTGACTTTAAAAATCACTGAATAAATGAAAGGAAAGTTATATTATGCAGACGTCATAAATGATTAAATACCTGACCAAGATGGCTGCGGTAAAACAGTATTTAAGGACTTCACAGGAGTTCGATTGAGAACGTGGAGACCGGACGAATATCCAAAATCCGTGTCATTCATATCCTTAATTGACAAATATTCAGGCTCTGCAGCTATCCTATTAAATGCAAATCTAACACTGATGTGCGTTTGCTGTTTTTTAATAATCACTTGTACCACCTGCACACATCAAAAGCTTTTTTATTTGTCAGTAACGGCCACACCAACAGTGCAATTAACACTGCAACACACACACACACACACAACTAACTGTGCAAAGTAAAGCAAACCAACTCAATTACACTCTTGATATGCTTCCAATTGAGTCTTTGATGTAAACAGACACATTGTTAAAGCTACATTAAGGCTGTGAGGAACATCAGATCAACCAATTAGCAGCAGTCATCTAAACAAAGCAAACAAAGCATTCAAGCGTAACAAAAAAGTACAAGGAGACGAGGGGGAAAAAAAAAAACAGCAGTGGGATTTGTTTGTTCACATCTAAGGAGATTGAAAGCAACACTTTCTGCTCGTCTTGAACTGTTGTGCTAAAAGTTCACGATATGGTGTGTGTATAACCTCGTGTGTGTTTTGAGTGAACACAATACTTGCGTGACAGTGACCAGAAAATGCAGATAAATGTGTTAGTGGTCTACATAATTTAACCACGACACAGAGCCACGGCGGAGAAGCGAACTTCGCCGAGTCCTCGCTCCACAAAGCCTCGGCATACTTTGGCAGCATCCTGGACGCAAATTGGCGGGAGGGAAAACAAACAGGTTGACGTACATGTGAGAGGCAATCCAAGTTTAGCGGTGCCTTGACTTAGACTTTTCAGATGCATTTACTCTTAAAGAGGAGGTCAAATCAAAAACGATGTTTACAATAACATACCGTTACAAGGGTCTCATCTTTGGTGGCGCCGTGGTCGAGGGGGCCGTTCATCTTCCCGTCTAAACAGCAAGACAGTAAACACTTAATTGAATAAAAAATAATAATCAGTGTGTCATTTCCTCGAAATTCCCTCTCAATAGCTTTACAGATGCCATGCATATCTACCCTGTAAGCGTCACATGTTACAGTCAATATATCTACTGCCAGCTGAGGGCGCTATTTGAGCAAATGCATAAATATTTTACTCACCAAATTCAAGAAGTTGTCCATTCACATTGACAAAGGCAATAAAGTGGAAGTTGACCTTATCTGCTTCTGGCTGTGGGAATTTTCAAAATAATTACTTTGAGTCATTTGTCCATGTTGGAGGGGAAAAAAAAAAGCTGCGTGTAAGTTACCTTACCCGACATTGGCCCTGTGCAGCAACCTCATTGTGAGCATCATGGATTGCCTGCACAAAAGGATTTTACAATTGGACAACTCAAGGGCAATAAACTAGTTTGGACACCAGAAGAATCTAGAAACAAGATTGAGAGAGCTGCTGATCTGTGGCGCCCCCGTGTGGACATTAATTGCATCTACATGTATAAACATTCATGCCAAAGCGCAACAGAACATAAAAAAATAAATACTAAAATAAAGAGGCCTCCAAATACCACCATGATGACCAACTTTGAAACAGCATATAGTTGGCTCAAGTTGATCAAAAACAAGAAAATAATATGAAAATCTAAAATATGCATAGCTTCCTTCGAATATGCTCCTCACCTTGTTTTTGTCCAGATACTTGGCACGGTCATCAGCAGACATCTTGGCAGTTTCATCCAGAAACTTCTTCAACATGGAAGCACTCTCTGAGAACAAAGACAAGATTTTTTAAAACTATATCTATTTAGAAAGGGTGCATCATTTCCCATGCTTAGTGTTGCTAAAGTGTCCTAAAAAAAAAAAAAGAACCCAAACAATCTAGAATGTTACCGAAAGTGAGTTTGCTTTGGTTGTTTCCCAGCGCGTGTAGCAGGGCGATGGTGCCGCAGGAATTGTTAGCAGTCTGCTTCAGGAAGTAAGCGTCTGAGCCTTGAATCACTTTATCTGCCTGCTTTTGTCTGAAAGAGTCATGCTGAGACACAAAATCACAAACAAACGGTCATAAAATACATTCATTGTTTGATTAATGTGTCATTTTTATATTTAAAAAACTAATTGTGACTGCATTGCTTGTAAAGATTAACGTTTTGAATGACGGGCCCATAGACAGACCTTTTCAACACATTTCGGGGGTTTAAGGGATGAGTTAGCCATCCTTTGTTGGGGTCCAGGCTTGGTCCCTAAATCCCCTTTTGGTCCCTACATCAACTGATGACTCATCTCCATTACAATCAGCATCCGCTATCTCTGCAAGCTCAGCATCACCACACCCCAGGGCCATGCAGGCTGGACGGATTACTGCCACACCCCAACATTGCCCCCCCCCCAAAAAAACAGTCTGCAATTCACATCTTCCTCAAATTACCTCCTTGGTGATGGGGAAGAGCAGCATGAGGGCACAACACGGCTTCGGGACGGCAGACAGCTGCTCGGCCTCCAAGCCGAGGACGTCCACGAAACGCCAGTCCTCCCCCACGCCGACTTTACTCATTAACTAGCGAAAAAGATCAAAAATGAAATTTAAACAGACACGTAGAGGCGAGATGAGCGGCCTAGTGGGGAGATGCGAGTGGTCCAGACAGACCACACCCATAGCTAGCCGAGAAGCTAACAGTGGCACGAGGGAGGATGCTGTCGATTCACACTTTTTACAAACGATATTTAAAACCATTTTCACATCACAATACCGTCGTATGGCGTCGTGCCGTCGACGAACTGGCCCGTTGTTGCTAAATTGATGTCTTTGAAGCTTTTGTCAAAACTTAACATTTAAACGCTGTGACTCGGCGTCCGAGTTTTTTTTACTCTCCAAATTGTTACCCACCTTGTTCAGCACCTGTAAGTGTAACACACAAGCACACACAGAAAAACAATGAATTATTTCAGGGTCCTCTTGAAAGACTCAACTAAAGGTGGTCGCGGATATTATAATTCACCTCAGGGTTGATTTCCATTGGTGTCCACTCCATCTTGTCAATGTTTAATTTGCGTTTATCTCAGGATAACTTTTATGATTTTCCGGCGTCGCCAAATTCGGGTTTATTTATATGACACGGGTCGTACCATTAAGGGGAATTCTAGAGGGGTGGGTTCTCACAACTGGCTGGTTGTCGCCAATAACTGATTTAATTGACTTTTTAAAAGTATTGCTCACAGGCAAGAAGTGTAAATGCAAGTTTAGTATAAACATGTTCAACGAGAACGTGTAAAAAATATAAAACATGACTGATAGCTATGATCGATGAAGCAAGCTATTTTGTGCCATTCCTTCAATATCATAGATAATCATATTTTCTAGTAGACACGATCATTTACGCCTCATGACATGTTTGCCAAGCGCATACAGTTATATTTAACTGAGTTGTGCCAAGACAAACTGTGAAAGATAATCCAACTCCTCCATCCATTAATTATTAATCATAAGAAATTGACTCATGCCCAAAAAAGTCACCAAGTAGCATCGCTGTTTGCTCTTAATATGGAAGTTTTCTGAAACACAAAGAGATAATTTAATGACCCTAAAGGAGCAAGGAGAGTTCAACTTCAGCTTTTTCTGATTCATTATCGACTCTTTCGCTTTTTCCGTTTTGGCCGCAGCCTGAAGAGGACTACATCACCCAAGGTGCTTTGCGCTGACCGGGGTGCGGCGCATCCGCTCACTCGCACGCCCATAAGAGTTTTTCCGAGCAGATTTCAAGCGATCGTCCTTCTTGTCCTTCTCGTCCTCTCTCGCTTCACCTCGCCGCTTCTCTCCGTGCACTCACCGGGCGTGACAGCTGCATCTCTGCGGTAAGGCGACCTTCATCTTCGGCCAGGTAGCACTGTGACCTGGGACTCAAACCTTGGCTGTTATTTGCTAAAGTCTAAACTTGTGACTTTTTTTTCCCCTTTGACAGAACTTTTCCTCGTAGAAAAAAAACAGCCGACTCCTGTCAAAATGGTGAGTCACTTTCCTGCATTTCCTTTCTTGACACACCACACTGAATAAAAAACTTAATTCTGCATCGTAGTAAAACGTCATCATAACTTGAAAGAAACGAGATCCGTTATATATGCAAATCTATGACTCATGATAGTAAAGAAAAAAAAGCACCAAGACTTCCCAAAACAACGCCCACTTTTTTTTTTTAAAATTACATAATACTTGATCGGCTTTTTTCCCCCCTCCTCGACTGGCACACATCTAAACATTCATTCGACACTCATCGGCTTTCCAGTTTTCTGTGCAACTGCAATTTAGTGGAACGACTGACGAATTTTTTGCCAATTGTAGTTTTAATTCATCCCAGACATGAGAATCTTGCCTATTTGTGATACCTTTGAAGCAGGGACAATTCCAAAAACTCTAAAATATCCTCAAATGTAATTCTTAATACATCTATCATTAAACAAAGTTGTTAAAAAATGTAATTGCAAATTGAGTACGCCCAGCCCTCCTTCCTCGTTCTAAGGTAACTAGCTCAAGGATGATTAAGTGTCATATGGTCATAAAATGCACTTCTTTTTTGGGGAAGGAAAGTTTAGTTTGAGTGACTCATGTTTTTCCTCATTTGGGTGGGGTGTCTGTCTCTTTCTGTTTTAAAACACCCTTTTTCCAGTCAGAGTCCAAAAGCCAGCCTCCATTTTAAAGGAGAAGCGCCCCTTTTCAGGGTGGAGCCGCTACACGTCGTTCAAACGGTGCGGTTGCCGTCTGCGGCCAGCCAGGGACTTCCCTCGTAGCGTATCCGCGGCAACCGGATAGTCCATAAACAAAAGGAGTGGGGCTGATAAGGTCGCTTTCCTTTATGTGTACATACGTAGAGGGAACATTCCAAATCCCCCCCCCTCTTTCAAAGTTGACAAAATCAGGTCGCAACTTGCTCTCGGAGAATGTTCGGACAAAAGTTCAACTGGCAGGAAATGGAACGTTTTCATATCGCCTCACTTCTGCTCGCGATCACGTGCCGAGATGTTTGTGGGAAGCTCAGAAGGCAGACAGTACTTCAAACATCGAGCGGATCGAATTTCAAATGAGCCGTGCAGAGTACGGCCAGCACGGTGGCATAGTGTTAAGCTCGTCTGCCTCCCACTCCTGAGGTTCATGACTCGATTCTGATTATCAGTCATTTGCTAACTGCTAACATGGCTATTCTTCAACAATGGAATCGAGCCAGCACAGAAGTGTATGTCAACTTTTTGCGATCCAATACAAACAAGTTGCGGACCTTGAAATTTGGCAAAGGCAGACGACGTGAATGACTTATTGAAAACATTCCTAATCGATCTCCAACATATCGGTGGCAGCGATCCCCCATTGTGTTCTACTCTAGATATCGTTGTTGTTTGTCCCGAGAGGAATTCCGACATTGATTCGATTTGAACTGCTGCATGTTGGAATTCCTCCTGGCTGGAAAAACACAAACTGCACCCTTGTTTTTTTTTTTTTTTTTTTTTGTTGGCCTTCCACATGATTTGGCCGTCATATTTGCAGTGACATTCCTGCGGTTCTGCTCTCCAAACATCTCGCCCCCTTTGGAGCGAGACGCCACACGGCTGCTGAGTCACTCGTGTTTGACAATGGGAGGGAGCGTGCGTTCCGTTCTGATCGCATCAGCGTCGTCTTTCGGAATATTGATCAGTTTGCACATTCTTATCCGCAGTTATCCATTACCGAAAGATTCAATTGTGACTTTTTGCGTCAGACAAGAGCCGTTTTGTATGAACGAACGAGCGAATGGCAAAATCGTTGCGAGACGCACATCTGGAAGTCGTTATCTACTCGTGCTTGCTTTTTCATTTTCTTGATCGATTCTGTAATTTGTCTGCCACAAGACGCATTCTTGCTTTTTTTTTTTTTGCTAACAATGCACACATTCATTCTATGGTAAAGATATTTAATTACAAGTTTGCCCAAAGGCTCAGCCGCCACCCTACTGAGTAAAAGCCATGGAAGAATATTACCGAATAAATAAGTAAATATTATCGATGTTGTGTTTGCAGGCCAGCCGCGGAACCGTGAAAGCCAGCACCAACTTCAACGCCACCAGCGACGCTGAAGTTCTCTACAAGGCCATGAAAGGCTTGGGTAGGACGCTCAAGGCTATTCCATCGAGGTCACCTGATGCCTCAGTCGACCGCGACGGCGCTCGGGTTTGCCCTCGCTAGACAAACACGAGTGAAATTTGAGACGCGGCCTAGCTAAACACGCGCTTCTAATGAAGTTATGAGATAATGTAGGAGGCAGCACAGGCCTCAAGTATGTTTGGAAAATATTCACAGGGCTTTGTTTTTCCACATTTTGTGTTGTGTTAATGATGTGTCGTACTTTATGGTTGCAGGAACCGACGAGGAAGCCATCCTGCAGCTGCTGACATCCCGTAACAACGCCCAGCGTCAACAGATCACCACCGCCTACAAGACTCACTTTGGAAAGGTGAGAGGTCACCTAATGTGAAAAAAAAAAATAATTTCTATGACATATGTAAAATTTGACCTTTTTTTTCTTGTAATATATTCTATCGTACGATTCTTGAGAAAACATTTATTTTAAACTATAGTTTTGTCAGATTATTCTCAAAAACTAGCATGTTTTTTTCATTAAAAAAAAAAAACCTTTTGGAATTGTGTTCATTTGTTTTAAAAAAAAAAAAATGTGTAAATTGACCTTTTCAGGACCTGATCCAAGACCTGAAGGGAGAGCTGGGTGGTAAATTTGAGACGCTGATTGTGTCCCTGATGACGCCACCCCTTGCCTATGATGTCACTTCACTCCGTAACGCCATCAAGGTAAAGTTACTAGCCAGTCAAAAGTTGCCATGCGTCAAATTGAAAATCCTCATCGTCTTGAGTTTGGTACCTTGGATTCACCTCTCAATGTTTCTAGGTAGAAATCATCAAAGTTTGACCACACTTACTTGGACCTTCATGACTGTGAGTGTGCTCTTTGACCACTAGGGGGCAGGCACCGACGAGAAGGTGCTAGTGGAGATACTGGCCTCTAGGACCGCTCATCAGGTGAAGGACATCGTAGCTGCCTACAGACAAGGTAACCTGCTTTTAGCACATTTAATGTTCCCCTACTATATCACAGTGTACTTGACGTAAAGTGACAAAATATGACTTTGTTGGAAAATGATTCATATTACCGACATAAAATTATGGATGAAAAGCCTGGTAACAAAAATGGATGTTGATAATGCGTCGATGTTTTTACCAGAGTACGACGACGACCTCGAGGAGGACGTGTCAGGAGATACCTCGGGTCATTTCAAGAGGCTCCTGGTCATCCTGCTCCAGGTCAGCAACATCTCCTAAGATCTATCGAGTCTCTTGGGAGCCATTTGAATATTGACCCATGGAAATTGTCTGGCATTAATAATGCGCTATTTGCGGTCATGTATTATTCAGCCATGGAAAGATTATCTTCTCATCTCTTCATTCTGTCCACACAGGCCAACAGGCAGACTGGCATCCAGGAGGAAAAAATCCAGGCTGATGCTGAGGTAAGCCTGGAGGATATGACAAAATGGCATCATTAATGACTTGATTGAATATAGGAATGTGTTTAAACGATCTTCCTAACATTGAACAGCCTTGATTTAAGGAGAAAAACAAATCCGTTAGGTTAGACTTGCAATGACCTGCAATAGCCTGTAGATGGCGATAAAGAAGCATTAAGATTAAAGCCTCCTAACAAGGTCCTTTAAACTTGAAACAGTTACTTTGTTGTTACTAAATATTTGGCTAGCGTGTTAATTACGTGAAAGTAATTACCAATTAGCATGTTAGTTATCTGAAATTAATTAATGATGTCTTTTTCAAAATCCCAAAATGTCTGTCGTCGTCGTAGGTCCTGTTCAAGGCGGGCGAGCATAAGTTCGGCACCGACGAGCAGACGTTTGTCACCATCCTGGGAAACCGCAGCGCCCAGCACCTCAGGAAAGGTTCGTGGGCAGCAGGCCGGCAAAAACAACGTTCGCCGGCTCACTTTTTTTTTTTTTCTTTCAGTGTTTGACGCCTACATGAAGCTGTCAGGCTACGAGATGGAGGAGAGCATCAGAAGGGAGACGTCGGGAAGCCTCAGGGAGCTCCTGCTCGCTGTTGGTAAGGAAGGGGAAAGACAAGTTCAGCATTGTTAATATATATATTTGATTCTTGTATTATTAAAAATAAAAGATTCTTGTTGACAAAAAAAAATTCTTTCCCTCTACAGTGAAGTGTGCCAGGAGTGTCCCGGCCTATTTCGCCGAGACTCTGTACTACGCAATGAAGGTATGACGAACAATAGTTGGATGTACGGATATGGTTACTGACCTTTTGTACGTTGTCAGGGTGCGGGAACCGACGACAACACGGTGATCCGAGTGATGGCCACTCGCAGCGAAGTGGACTTGTTGGACATCAGAACAGAATTCAGGAGGATGTTTGCCTGCTCCCTCTATTCCATGATCAAGGTGCACACATCTTCATAGTTATTGTTTTGCAACTATTTGAGTAGATCTTTTGTAAGAAAATAAACAAGAGCGTAAAAATTGAACTTGAATGTATTAGTATAGTGTGACAAAAATTTTGTGTATTGTTTTTGTTTGTACAGAGTGATACCAGCGGCGACTACCGCAAGGCTTTGCTCCTTCTCTGCGGTGGGGATGACGCGTAACCATGGCAACAAGATCGTTCAAAGTTACTCACCACACAAACTCATCGCATGTGACACAAAACGGACGAGCCGCCGGGTGCTTTTGAAAATGCGTTCGCCCATCTTTTACGGGAGCTAACGTTTCACTTTCATGTCCGTCCCGCTTGTTAACAGACGCTCCGCTAATTTTACGACTGATCCCATTTCCATGTTTGCACTTTGTTTTTGACAGTTGACTCAATAATAAACTTTTCAATTGATGAAGTACAATCCAATTCTTTTTGTCGTGTGGTTTGTGTTTGGATGTGCAAGTATGCAGTAGTATTTTTTCGATGCTCATGGTCCAACTATAACAGATTGTTTCCAGGTCAGGAGGTCAGTCTGTGTAACACACAGGCCACCTCTGTGTTGACAGCTGAACAAGTGACCAGCGTAATTAAACTTTCACGATGTTAACAACTTCCCAGGCCAGTCGCCAGACGCGTTGTTGCTGAGTGCCCAACAAGGAGGTCTTTGATAGATTGGAAACTGCTTAAAAAAAGAAGGTGACAAGAAGGCAAAACAACACACAGCTGAATAAAAAGTGGAACTCTTGATTTTATTCTGCCTCCGTTTCAAGCGGTTTACTCAGTTGAGAATGACGAGGTCATGTGACATATCCATCAGTGGTGTCCCCCACCTGAAACAACAGAAGCGTGATGTATGAATTAGTCATTTTACTCAAAACAATAAATAAAGTCAAATAATATAATAAACTCTGAGTGCTTTTTATCTTTCAATTTTTTTAGAGTTTCTCTTCCCAATTTCTCCAAAAATGTTTTAATTAGCCAATGGGGAGCCTCAATACTGCCTGTGAAGTCTGCCTAGCAACAACACATCAGTAAAGGAAACATAGCTCTAAAATTGTGGCACAGTTTTTATGAGATAGAGACAAAGTAAAAGTGACTCACCCGTCTGTTTCAGTTCTTGAACAATCCAATGACGTATGAGCAGATGCCGTGGAAGCTCTTCCAGCAGTACTCCGTGGCCAAGCGGGACGCCTTAGACTCAGGCAGATCCGTCGAGGGCCTCACGGTGGTCTTAGCCGGTTTGGGGGTGGTCTTCCTGGCGGGGGCCGGGACGGCTTTGCCCGCCTGGGGCTTGACGGGTGTCTGAGGCCTCTGCGGCTTCTGAGTGCCGACGGGTTTGGGTTGAGCGGCGGTGGAGCCGGCGGCCGGTTTGGTAGGTTTGGCGGCACGAGGCCAAGCAGACAGGAAGGTCATCTGGACCTCGTCGGGGTGCCTCTTACACATGGGCGGCCGGTAGAGTTTGGCGCCCTGGCAGGCGTGATTCAGTTTGCGCAGCTCCCACATGATCTGCGTGAAGTAGTGGCGCGGGTTAAGACTGTAGGCGCGGCACAGATTGGGCTTGCCCTGGAAGTCGCAGTAGTACACGCGGCCCTGGGCACCGCTTGGCGTCGTGGGGCCCTTGCAGGAGACGCGCAGGCGGGTGTAGTCGGAGGCCCCCGACACCACCATGGTGCAGGCGTCCTTGCTCTTGGTGCTGAAGCGGATGGGCTCGTCCCAGATGCTCCGCTGCTGCTGCTGGTTGACGCCGTTGTTGCTTTGAGCGTGGCACGCCCACACCGCCATCACGAGAACGAGAACTCGGGCCCACATCTTTGGAAGTGATGTTTACGGGACGTATACGGGAAGTGGGAAAGGGTGCGCGGAAGCCAGAGAGGGTCCGAGCGCTGCTTTATAAGGTCGTGATGGACAAAGACGGCTTTCTTTTGGTGTATATCTGGCTCCGCCTACACTACACATGTGGTGCGGGGAGGGCAACGAATGAGTTGGGGTCATGGGGGTACAGACACGCAAGACTTTTTCATGTGGAAATAAAAAATTGCAATTGTTTTTAGACCAAAAAATTGCAATTTTTTTTAGACTAAACAATAGGTAGAACTAACTAACTAAACTAACTAAAAATTAGGTGAACTAATGTAAAAAGAAATGACAATGTTTGAACTTTTTTTCATAATCTTAGTACAAAATCTAAATAATTTATTCTGCACTTATTTAATTTTTTCACTTTTTTAAATCATTTTATCATACGTAAAATCACCAATGTAATATCTCAATTTGTTTTGCTCCATATATACATTATTTATTTAATTTGTTATCACAATATAAAAACCTTATCTGGGTAAAATACATTTCCATTTTGGGGATTTTTTTTAAATAATCAAATTAATAAACTGACCAAAGTGCAATTTCCATCAATTTTAAAACATATACTTAGAATATTTGAACTTTTTGTAACATAAAATGACATTTTCTCATGAAATTACCAATTTGAATCTGCATAATTTTTGCATAAAATGCACATTTGATCTCCCTTGTAAAATTCCACCTTTGTTCTGGCTCTATTTTGACTTTATCCAAAACATCCGAGAGCGGCTGTATGGTGTCGAGGTGCACAAAGATATCATTCTTCGGGTCAACACGTGGCTCCTCCTCCCCCTCATGCCACACTCAGGCGTGCAAACACACACACGTCTGGCGTGTGTGATATATTCTCAGGGGAAAAGGGGGGGGGGGGACTTTCAGTGATGCGGAACACATAACGAGCGAGGTAAAACTCTTCATGACACATTATATAATCTCACATAAGCCCTTCTTTCACTATTGATACATATTTTTATACATGTATGCTTACGTTGTGAGTTTCTATATTCCTATTAAGAGGGTGAAAGATGAAATTAGATCCTTTTTATTTTCAGGTGCCAGAATAAACGTTACTTCTTAATGTTTACCCGGATTTGCAAAAGTTTTATATAACAGACTTCTGGGTACATTTTGTTAATAACGTGCCACATTGAATTGGATTGCACAGATTGATTTTGGGGGGGGGTTGTTAAAAAATTCAATCACAAGGCACCACTGTGCGTATGACGCTGAGGGTTTTCCGAAAGTGGTTGAGCCCAAACTTTGATTGAGGCCTGAGGATAACAGAGGACCTCTTTCAAGTGTTAAGTGGACCGCAAAGGGGACACCAAAAGTAGAAGAGTGGCGGCAATGTTTAGTCTGCCGGCCTGATTTCCTGACGAACACCCTAGGGCCATTCAGGAAGTCCATCAATCAAGAGGGGGGAGGGAAAGAGCATAGTGTGTGTGCAGTGATACAATATCCGTTTTGTTTTTGTATGACAACAACTTTACTTCTGTCCATTTCTTGACGTGAAAGAAATCCATCATTTGTGCGTGTGGACTTTCGGACTAAATGTATGCATTGAGATCACACCACTTATTTAGCCGAGTCGCTGTCAACACCCGAAAAACGTACGAGCCGTTGCGTTGTGTGTGCTTTGGAAAAGTGGCTAATATTACGGCTCTCTCGCCTCGACTCTATCATACATGTGACTGAGAGCTTCTGTTAGCCGCCATGGAGACAAAGCCAACACTTGTTGGATTTTTTATTCATAGATTTGAGCCCACCTCTAAAAACACACACACACACACACTGGGACTTGGGTTTGGCCCCTCCATACCGCCAATTGCCAGAAAAGAAAAACCCCACACACGCATACATACACACAGCATTATTAACTCTTTTGTGATGCTATTTCATTTTTGTGGGAAATACCATATTTTCCTGTTAGCTTAGCATTAGCTTAGGAACATCAGGGGAAAGTAGCTCACGAGTTGACTTCATCAGTGTTTACTATTTTCTGTCGGATTAGTTTTGCATGATCTTGGAAGTTGGGCAAAAGCAGTTCACAAGCTGCTGTTAGCTTAGCATTAGCTTGAAAACATTACAATGGACCATGGGTACTTAAATATACCAACAGATTCTCTCCAATTGTCAAATTATATATATAATTTATAATATATATATATATATATATTTTTTATATTACAAAACATGATGTACATTATTGAGCCCAAACCATGCTAGCTATCGATGCTATCACATGAAAAACAAGGCTAATTCTACCCCAAAAAAGAATTGCTATACATATGTTAGAAAAACAAACATTAACAAAAAATATATAAAAAATGTACATGTGTCCATGTGACTGCGTGTGACTGAGAGTATAGAGATGGAAGTAGCTACGCGGGAAAGTTAGGTAAATTAAAACACGCTCAGTTAGCTTTGGATAAATATGTGAGTTGGCTGGCAAGTTCAAGAGTTCCTACTTGTTTGTTGACATTTTTTCCCCCCCTTTTGGTTGTGGGATCATCCAAAAACGTGAACAGGAAATCTGTCGAGTTACCTTGGGCAATGAAGAGGTGCCGACGTCGAGAATCAGTTAATAAATCGGGCTTTCTTGCTTGCCTTTGTTGAGTTTGGGACTTCAATTAAAATGAGGAGATGAAACGAGCACTCGCGATGATCGGCGCTTCAGTTCCAGTTTTCTTGTGCACTGCGAACAAAAACAAGTGTTTATCAAATATGATGTTATTTTCTGTGCAATTATAATTTTATTGTTGCAAAATCACCCTTTTTTCACATTTTATTTTTTCATGTAAAATATATTTTTTTCTTGAGAATTACACATCTTGCCACAAGTTGGCAAATCCAACGTGAACAGACAAAAAGGCGGCAGCTTTCTTCTCCTCATGGCTTCTTGTCACATCAGAGACAAAAGTGACAGATGATTGATCAAGAGGATAAGACTCCGATCCCGATGGTTGGCAGCCGGCTACCGCTGAAACGTTACTGTAAGAGGATTTACCTTTTACCTTGTTACGGAGGAGACGACCTCCATTTTGAATCAGCAGTCGACGCAGATTGAGGGAGCCGAGGCTCGAGGGAATCGGAACAGGGTGTCACTATAGGGGGAGCTACTGCACATTCACACACACACACACACACACACAAGGGAATTTGAGCAAATTAGAACGAGAGTGGGCTAACTCCAGTGTTTCCATGGCGATTTCCAAAAAGGTATTGTTCACCGTGGTTACCTGTATGACCTGTAATGTAAAACAAGAGTCCGGTGGCAAAATGTCCAGAGTCAAGAAGATCATCGGAAAGCATAAAATGAAAGATTCATCCAAGAGAGGAGATGATTTTTGAGAATGAAGATGAAGGTAAAGATCCAAAGTGAGGACGAAACGTGACGACAGTCAAAGTGCAACGAGCCACGGGTAAGTGGTGCTGAGGGAAATCATGTGAGTATGAAAAATGGCGATTCGACAAATTAATGGTGAGTTGAAAAACAGAGGAAGGAGAAGAGAGAATAAATGTTAATAAAGTATCAATACACATTGATATCCATTACAAGAGCTGGGAAAGAATTCTGACTCAGACAGATAAAGAAAAGCGATTTACAGCTCTTGTATTGGATCTCTTTACCGTGTGCAAGTAATATAATTTAGGTGCTGTCTGGACTCACTCTTCAAACACGTCCTCCGTGTCCATCCTTCTGTAGTATTTGGCCAGTTTGATGGAGATGATGATACTGGGGAGCAGGAGGATGCTGGAGAGACCCAGTCCAAGCCAGAAGGTATTCTAGAAAAACAACAAAAGAGCACTTTTTTTAAAAATGAAAAGGAAGTTGCATTGGCCGGGAATCGAACCCGGGCCTCCCGCGTGGCAGGCGAGAATTCTACCACTGAACCACCAATGCTTGTGGAATGTGGGAGTGAAGCAATGGGGATGTTACGTCCTCACAAAACGCATGAATGTTTCCAGATGTTTGGTCAGCTCGTAAAAAAAAAAAAAGACAGACGTTGCATTGGCCGGGAATCGAACCCGGGCCTCCCGCGTGGCAGGCGAGAATTCTACCACTGAACCACCAATGCTTGTTGAGAAGCATTTTGGTCGTTACTTTCTAACAAAACGTGCAACATTTTTGTGTGGTGCCAGATGTTTGATGATCTCGTTTTAAGAAGAAAAAAAAAAAGGACGTTGCATTGGCCGGGAATCGAACCCGGGCCTCCCGCGTGGCAGGCGAGAATTCTACCACTGAACCACCAATGCTTGTTGAGAAGCATTTTGGTCGTTACTTTCTAACAAAACGTGCAACATTTTTGTGTGGTGCCAGATGTTTGATGATCTCGTTTTAAGAAGAAAAAAAAGAAGGACGTTGCATTGGCCGGGAATCGAACCCGGGCCTCCCGCGTGGCAGGCGAGAATTCTACCACTGAACCACCAATGCTTGTTAAAAAGCATTATGGTCGTTACTTTCTACCAAAACGCGCAACATTTTTTTTTGTAGACGGATGTTTGATGATCTCGTTTTAAGAAGGAAAAAAAAGGATGTTGCATTGGCCGGGAATCGAACCCGGGCCTCCCGCGTGGCAGGCGAGAATTCTACCACTGAACCACCAATGCTTGTCGAGAAGCATTATGGTCGTTACTTTCTACCAAAACGCGCAACATTTTTTTTGTAGCCGGATGTTTGATGATCTCGTTTTAAGAAGGAAAAAAAAGGATGTTGCATTGGCCGGGAATCGAACCCGGGCCTCCCGCGTGGCAGGCGAGAATTTTACCACTGAACCACCAATGCTTGTTGAGCAGTGTTATGGTCGTTACTTTCTACCAAAAGCGCAACATCTTTTTTTTGCGTGTGTGTTGCCAGATGTTTAATGATATCGTTTTAAGAAAAGGTTGTTGCATTGGCCAGGAATCGAACCCGGGCCTCCCGCGTGGCAGGCGAGAATTCTACCACTGAACCACCAATGCTTGTTGAGCAACGTTATGGTCATTGCTTTCTACCAAAACGCGAAACGTTCTTTTGTATGGTGCCAGATGTTTGATGATCTCGTTTTAAGAAGAAAAAAAAAAAGGTACTGCATTGGCCGGGAATCGAACCCGGGCCTCCCGCGTGGCAGGCGACAATTCTACCACTGAACCACCAATGCTTGTTAAGAAGCCTTATGGTCGTTACTTTCTACCAAAACGCGCAACATTTTTTTTGTAGTTGGATGTTGGATGATCTTGTTTTAAGAAGAAAAAAAAAGGATGTTGCATTGGCCGGGAATCGAACCCGGGGCTCCCACGTGGCAGGCAAGAATTCTACCACTGAACCACCAATGCTTGTTAAGCAATGTTATGGTTGTTACTTTCTACCAAAACGCGCAACATTTTTTTTTTTTTGGCAGGCGAGAATTCTACCAGTGAACCACCAATGCTTGTTGAGCAGCGTTATGGTCGTTACTTTCTACCAAAAGCGCAACATCTTGGTTTTTTTTTTGTGTGTGTGTTGCCAGATGTTTAATGATATCGTTTTAAGAAAAGTTTGTTGCATTGGCCGGGAATCAAACCCGGGCCTCCCGCGTGGCAGGCGAGAATTCTACCACTGAACCACCAATGCTTGTTAAGAAGCGGTATGGTCGTTACTTTTTACCAAAACGTGCAACATTTTTTTTTTTTTTTTGTATGTTGCCAGATGTTTGATGATCTCGTTTTAAGAAAAGGTTGTTGCATTGGCCGGGAATTGAACCTGGGCCTCCCGCGTGGCAGGCGAGAATTCTACCACTGAACCACCAATGCTTGTTAAGAAGCATTATGGTCGTTACTTTCTACCAAAACGTGCAACATTTTTTTTTGTAGCCGGATGTTTGATGATCTCGTTTTAAGAAGGAAAAAAAAGGATATTGCATTGGCCGGGAATCGAACCCGGGCCTCCCGCGTGGCAGGCGAGAATTCTACCACTGAACCACCAATGCTTGTTAAGCAATGCTATGGTTGTTACTTTCTACCAAAACGCGCAACATTTTTTTTTGTATGTGTTGCCAGATGTTTGATAATCTCGTTTTAAGAAGAAAAAAAAAGGGTGTTGCATTGGCCGGGAATCGAACCCAGGCCTCCCGCGTGGCAGGCGAGAATTCTACCACTGAACCACCAATGCTTGTTGAGTAGTGTTATGGTCGTTACTTTCTACCAAAAGCGCAACATCTTTTTTTTTTCGTGTGTGCCTGTTGCCAGATGTTTAATGATATAATTTTAAGAAAAGGAAGATGCATTGGCCGGGAATCGAACCCGGGCCTCCCGCGTGGCAGGCGAGAATTCTACCACTGAACCACCAATGCTTATTACGTAGCCTTATGGTCGTTACTTTTTACCAAAACGCGCAACATTTTTTTTTTTGTATGTTCCCAGATGTTTGATGATCTCGTTTTAAGAAGACAAAAAAAGGGATGTTGCATTGGCCGGGAATCGAACCCGGGCCTCCCGCGTGGCAGGCGAGAATTCTACCACTGAACCACCAATGCTTGTTGAGAAGCATTATGGTCGTTACTTTCTACCAAAACGCGCAACATTTTTTTTTTCGTTTGTGTTGCCAGATGTTTGATGATCTCGTTTTAAGAAGAAAAAAAAAGGACGTTGCATTGGCCGGGAATCGAACCCGGGCCTCCCACGTGGCAGGCGAGAATTCTACCACTGAACCACCAATGCTTGTTGAGCAGTGTTATGGTCGTTACTTTCTACCAAAAGCGCAACATCATTTTTTGTTTGTGTGTTGCCAGATGTTTAATGCTATCGTTTTAAGAAAAGGCAATTGCATTGGCCGGGAATCGAACCCGGGCCTCCCGCGTGGCAGGCGAGAATTCTACCACTGAACCACCAATGCTTGTTAAGAAGCATTATGGTCGTTACTTTCTACCAAAACGCGCAACATTTTTTTTTGTAGCCGGATGTTTGATGATCTCGTTTTAAGAAGAAAAAAAAAAAAAATGTTGCATTGGCCGGGAATCGAACCCGGGCCTCCCGCGTGGCAGGCGAGAATTCTACCACTGAACCACCAATGCTTGTTAAGAAGCATTATGGTCGTTACTTTCTACCAAAACGCGCAACTTTTTTTTTTTTTTGTATGTTGCCAGATGTTTGATGATCTCATTTTAAGAAGAAGAAAAAAAAAGGTTGTTGCATTGGCCGGGAATCGAACCCGGGCCTCCCGCGTGGCAGGCGAGAATTCTACCACTGAACCACCGATGCTTGTTGAGCAATGTTATGGTTGTTACTTTCTACCAAAACGCGCAACATTTTTTTTTTTTTTTTTTTATGTTGCCAGATGTTTGATGATCTCGTTTTAAGAAGACAAAAAAAAGGATGTTGCATTGGCCGGGAATCGAACCCGGGCCTCCCGCGTGGCAGGCAAGAATTCTACCACTGAACCACCAATGCTTTTTAAGAAGCATTATGGTCGTTAATTTCTACCAAAACGCGCAACATTTTTTTTTTTTTTTTTTTTGTGTTGCTCGATGTTTGATGATCTCGTTTTAAAAAAAGAGAAAAAAAGGGACGTTGCATTGGCCGGGAATCGAACCCGGGCCTCCCGCGTGGCAGGCGAGAATTCTACCACTGAACCACCAATGCTTGTTAAAAAGCATTATGGTCGTTACTTTCTATTAAAACGCGCAACATTTTTTGGGGGATGTTGCCAGATGTTTGATGATCTCGTTTTAAGAAAAGAAGGGAAAAAAAAAAAAAAAAAGGACGTTGCATTGGCCGGGAATCGAACCCGGGCCTCCCGCGTGGCAGGCGAGAATTCTACCACTGAACCACCAATGCTTACGAAATACTACTGCCGTTTTGCAGAGATCGAGCTCTACCAGATGGGCCGTTAAGTTACATCACATGCGCTACAGATGGACACGATCGGGTTTAGCGGAGCAGAGTTGCTGTCACGTTCACGAGAAACATAACATCGCAAATTAATCCAAAAGTTAGCATCTGAGGATCATGTTTATGTTCCCCTGGTCCTTTAGGACAAACTCAAAAATAAAAAGGAAGTTGCATTAGCCGGGAATCGAACCCGGGCCTCCCGCGTGGCAGGCGAGAATTCTACCACTGAACCACCAATGCGTATAAAAGTGAAATTACATAATTTAAAATGTCAAATTGAAAGTGTTAAGGTGACCTACCACTGAGTCAGCAATGAAGCTGCATGCGACAATCTCCATGCTGTCCACAATGTTGCTGATGGGTTTACACTGAGCCACCTCTGCAATCAGCTGCAGGAACAATCAAAACATATTATATACTTGATCATTACGGCATTAGTGTAAAATTTTTGTGGAGTCGTACTCACAGAGTCGTGAACCCAGTTTGTGTACTGTTTGAAGTAACCCACCAAGCTTTGGACATAGTTTTTGGTTTCCTGAGCACACGCAAGAAAAGCAAATTATAATTCTTGCTTTACTTCAAACGACATTGTGCAATATGTAGTGCCATCTTGTGGTGAACTATTAGAATGCAAGCACATATTTTTTGCATATCAATCAAATCGGTAGAGTTTTTAAAATGAACAATGAAAAATCTAAACCTTTTACACACTGCCCCTAAAATTCACCCTGTTCCATATTTTATGCATGTACCTGTTTGACCACATGTGAGGCATTGTTACTGATGAGGTACTCCGAAGCATCAAGGGCGCTCAGGATGTTGGTCACCTTCACCTAAAAAATATTTGAAAATATATGAGTGACACGTCACACAGCATATGGTGTATAAAAGTACGATTTAAATAAAATCAGATATGAAATATGATTGCAAAATTGCTAAAAAGTCACCTGAAAGCAAAAAATAAATGACAAAATAAAAGTTACACCTAAGTGGATCGGTCAAATAAAAGTAAAATGAAAATATAATGCTAAAAAGAAAATATAAGAACATTTATAATGATCACTATCACAGTAAAATATTGAATAAAATGCAAAATAAAAATTGATAAAGAAATTAAAAAATTGTAGCGCCTCACCGGCAGGTCGCTGGAGGTTTTCTGCAGAAGCTTTATACTTTGATTCAAGGTGCTCTGCACGATAACACAAAAACACTCGTTACCCTAATATAATGTGTCGTTCGTGAATATTCATGAATGGGTCCACAGGGCACAAGGTCACATCACCACGGCACCGCTATAATCAAAACACAACAACCAGTGTCACCGCGCTTACCCTGGCACGGACATATTTCTGTCACAGTGAATGAGAGGAGAGAAATTGAGGTCATGTTGAAGTGTCGTCGCTTGTGTAGAATCATTTATAAACATGTGTTGTATGTGTGTTGCCTGGAATGTACCATGGCCTGCTCCAAGGGGACCACCAGTTCTCTGTGAATCTGTCGGATACTGCTAGCGTGACCTTTCAGCGCGTTCTCCAGAGCGCCACGTGGCTGCACACACACACACGCAGAAATAAATACAAAGGAAAGAAAAACATCTGGGAACCAAGGTAACGCTTGCCACATGTTTAGGGAAGTTTAAAAAAAAAAAAAGGGAGTTGCATTGGCCGGGAATCGAACCCGGGCCTCCCGCGTGGCAGGCGAGAATTCTACCACTGAACCACCAATGCTTGTTAAGAAGCCTCACGGTCGTTACTATCTACCAAAACGCGCAACATTTTTTTTGTAGTCGGATGTTAGATGATCTCGTTTTAAGAAGAAAAAAAAAGGATGTTGCATTGGCCGGGAATCGAACCCGGGCCTCCCGCGTGGCAGGCGAGAATTCTACCACTGAACCACCAATGCTTGTTAAGCAATGCTATGGTTGTTACTTTCTACCAAAACGCGCAACATTTTTTTTTTTGTATGTGTTGCCAGATGTTTGATGATCTCGTTTTAAGAAGAAAAAAAAAGGGCGATGCATTGGCCGGGAATCGAACCCAGGCCTCCCACGTGGCAGGCGAGAATTCTACCACTGAACCACCAATGCTTGTTAAGAAGCATTATGGTCGTTATTTTCTACCAAAACGCGCAACATTTTTTTTTTTTTGTATGTTGCCAGATGTTTGATGATCTCGTTTTAAGAAGAAAAAATAAGGATGTTGCATCAGCCGGGAATCGAACCCGGACCTCCCGCGTGGCAGGCGAGAATTCTACCACTGAACCACCAATGCTTGTTGAGCAGTGTCATGGTCGTTACTTTCTACCAAAAGCGCAACATCTTTTTTTTTTTTTTTGGGTGTGTGTTTCGCCAGATGTTTAATGATATCATTTTAAGAAAAGGAAGATGCATTGGCCGGGAATCGAACCCGGACCTCCCGCGTGGCAGGCGAGAATTCTACCACTGAACCACCAATGCTTGTTGAGCAGTGTCATGGTCGTTACTTTCTACCAAAAGCGCAACATCTTTTTTTTTTTTTGGGTGTGTGTTTCGCCAGATGTTTAATGATATCATTTTAAGAAAAGGTTGTTGCATTGGCCGGGAATCGAACCCGGGCCTCCCGCGTGGCAGGCAAGAATTCTACCACTGAACCACCAATGCTTGTTAAGTAGCATTATGGTCGTTATTTTCTACCAAAACGCGCAACATTTTTTTTTTTTTGTATGTTGCCAGATGTTTGATGATCTCGTTTTAAGAAGAAAAAAAAAGGATGCTGCATTGGCCGGGAATCGAACCCGGACCTCCCACGTGGCAGGCGAGAATTCTACCACTGAACCACCAATGCTTGTTGAGCAGTGTCATGGTCGTTACCTTCTACCAAAAGCGCAACATCTTTTTTTTTTTTTTTTTGGGTGTGTGTTTCGCCAGATGTTTAATGATATCATTTTAAGAAAAGGAAGATGCATTGGCCGGGAATCGAACCCGGGCCTCCCGCGTGGCAGGCGAGAATTCTACCACTGAACCACCAATGCTTGTTAAGCAATGTTATGGTTGTTACTTTCTACCAAAACGCGCAACATTTTTTTTTTTTTTGTATGTGTTGCCAGATGTTTGATGATCTCGTTTTAAGAAGAAAAAAAAAGGACATTGCATTGGCCGGGAATCGAACCCAGACCTCCCGCGTGGCAGGCGAGAATTCTACCACTGAACCACCAATGCTTGTTGAGCAGTGTCATGGTCGTTACTTTCTACCAAAAGCGCAACATCTTTTTTTTTTTTTTTTTGGGTGTGTGTTTCGCCAGATGTTTAATGATATCATTTTAAGAAAAGGACGATGCATTGGCCGGGAATCGAACCCGGGCCTCCCGCATGGCAGGCGAGAATTCTACCACTGAACCACCAATGCTTGTTGAGAAGCATTATGGTCGATACTTTCTACCAAAACGCGCAACATTTTTAACAGTTTTTGCACTTTATTAACTCACAAGCTGGTCAGCTTGGCCCTCCAGGTCAACAGCAAACGTCAGAAGGTCCACGAGCGTGATTCCCTTGTTGACCTAGAAAATAAAAACCATACATCAAGCTTATACTTTTAGTTCCACGATCTTTGTGATTTATTTGTTATTTCTAACCAAAAATCCAGTGAGCAACTCCCGTCAAGGGAAGTTCATCTATTTTAATCAAGTCCAGTCAACTGATTGACTGATAAATCAACTAATGAATTCATTAAGAAATCAACCGAGTCACTAAGTTAGTAACTAACTCCATGCCTGAGTGACTAACAACTAACTGACCAAATGATTGACTAACTTAAAAGCTATAACTGTGCATTGCTGCCATCTGTTGGTGACTGTGCCTCATTACAGCTCTTCCCAAACTTGGAAGTAACGGACTCATTAAGCACATATCAAGATGCAACTTCCAACCTTGCAGTTAATTAATAACATGATAATTATCAACATCTCGCCACCTCAGCCAGGTATGCTTCATAATCGATGATTCCGATGCCCGTGTTGGCAAAATTGATGAGGTTGTCTCTGCCCGCCTGCTCCAGCAGCGAGATGTCCTGGAGGTCCACCTCCACGCTGTCAAACACATTGGCCAGGTCCTTGTTGTACTGATGACAAGCAGAAGATCAAATTAAAATTCCACAACACTTATCACGAGCAAGTCACATTTTGAGCGGGACACTTGCCACTGTTCTGTTGAGGAAGGAGTTGATGTTAAACATGGTCTCAAGCTGCAGGGCGTGATATAGGCCGTTGTTATCGTAGCACTCCCTAAAAATAATCAAAAAACATCAGCTAGCCCATCACAAATGTGAACTATTTGAAAATATTATTTTTCTTTTACCTGTACATGCTCCCCAAAGTTAAGTCAATGTTTGGGTTCTGAAAAAGCATTCCAGGGAGGAAGTTCTTCTTGGCCGGATGGACCAGGAAAGGTGTGTCTATGATCTAAGCAAAGCGAAACCCTTTATTTGGCATATCGCTATTATGTAAGCATTTAAAATAAATAAAAAATCGGGAGCACACTTTGGAGGAGGAGATTAGAATATCTTTATTGCCAACACGCTCCGACAGGGGCCGTACCTGGAACAGCTGCCGGCTGGCCAGGGGTTCACACAGCAGCTTCTCCACATTGCCCCCGATGAGGAACAGTGCGGTGACGATGGCCATCAGCACCCAGGCGAAGATGAAGGAGAAGCCTACGCCGCTGTCGTAGACCCAAAAAAACAAGACATTAATTAATGTGTGGTCGCAGAGTGTAGTGGTGGGACTAAAATAATTATCCGGCATATAAAGGCAAAAAGTGGAAATAAAATGGCAATCGAACAAGCTGCCAACCCAAATTTGGCCAGTAGATGGCAGTCAACCCTACACTAAATTATTTTACATTCTCTAAATCTGTTGTAATCTAATCAGAACAGTTATTCGAAAAAAGAGTTTCTTCAGTTCAACAACAACAATTTGTGGAAAAATGGAGTTGGAATACCAAATCTCTGTTTTAAGTCTATTATTCTTTGTACGTACGCCATGAGCAGGTTCCCGCCCGTATTGGACAGGCAGCCGCGAGTAGTTGGCGTGGCCTGCTTGTCGTAGCCGCATGTGCCGCACAGCAGGCCCAGGATGTTGAAGGACAGGATGAGGACCACCGTGCACAGCACTGCCACGCAGCCAATCCACCTGCAGAAAAGTTTAAATCAACTTTTATGCTGGAGCATATCCCACATTTGGAGAGAGATTAAACCATTAATTGGGACACATCAAATGGTTGGAGTATCCCGATATTCATTTCCATTTTAGTTCAAAGCAAACCTGTAGAAGTCGAGCTGGTCAATCTGTGCATAATAGGACTCAATGTTCTTCTGCCCCTGAGTGAGGAAGATTGTGAAGTTGGCCAGCGACGCCTCCACCGGGAACATCTTGGTGAAGCCGTTGATCTCGTTGCCGATTTTATCGAGCATGCCTTTCACTCCTAAACACAAGCGTCACACACACAATTAATACACAAAACAGTAACAATGATTATTTCGTTTAACTCTGGAAGTTCATTGAGGATCACTCACGAGGTAACGCTGCAGTTTAGTTGTCCGGAAGAAGGCAAATGAAAACGGGGTGTGAAAGAATGTGATGATATTAATAGTGGTACAGTGTTTAAAGCTAAAAAGATGGTTTTCTACACGAGCCATTATAAGTGGCTTTAGAATGTAGCCGCAGCAAAAAAAAAAAAAAAAAAAAAAAAAAAAAAAAAAAAGGGTTCACAGTACAAGCAAACACAAGGAGGTTGTTTGTGTACCTGCTACAATGTTTTTGGTTTGTTCTTTGACCAGCCTCGGCGTGTCATTGAAGGACGAGTAGCCCTAAATGTGTAGGGGGAAAAAAAATGGGTTAGAATCTAAAAAAAAAAGTAGATGTCAGGTAGACAGACCTTCTGAATAATGTTGCTGAGGTCCGTTTTCAGGACCGTGTTGACATTCTCCAAGGCGTAATCGACATCTGGGAGCTGCGAAAAATTTTTATTTAGCCGTTGTTCCTGTATTCATTTATTTTGAAATCTTGCTCGGAAGCCACCTTTGAAAAGTCAGCGTTGATGCCGAGTTGGAAAAGCGAGGCGCGGATGACGTTGCAGCTCGGCGACACGGCGCCGTTGGTGCAGGCCGGGTCGGACAAGGTGTTGGACAGAGAAGCTCGCTCGGTGGACAGACTGTCCTTGAGCTGGTCTGTGCCTTCTTGGAGGACTTGCAGTGAGGAGCTGACGCTCTCCAGGGCCTCCTTTGTCTCACGCATGGCTGCAAAGCAACATTATTCCCCATCAAAAATACATTTTGACCATCAAAATGGTTTGAAAAAAAACACGAGGGAGGAGCACAAATATGACACAAACCACCACGCTCAAACACATTTCAAGTCACAAACATAAATCCAGAACATTCTTCATTACCTTTGATAGCATTCTCAACTTTTACTTTAGGAGAAAAGAACATGAAATGAAAGAAAGAGAATTTTTTTTTCAATCTGAGAGGATCTTTAGAATGAAACCAACATTTGAAAAAACGGCTAACGAGCTAGCATGTACCTCCTGCCATACGCAAAGCCGTATCCAGCGAGGGAACCACTTCCTTCTCCAGCTGACTGTGAATCCTCCCGCCCAGCAAAGGTCCAATATCTACCACGAGAATAGAGTTTAAAAAAAGTTTTAGGAGGCGTTCATGAAATGTACCCTAAAGCCACTTACTGTCAAGTTCGGACAGGACTTTATTTTTGGCCGTCGTGTACTGCGCTGTCATGTATTCGATTTGCTGTGAGAAAGTGACAAAAAGTGAATTTTGGCGCTCTTTTTTTTTAAGTTTCCACCTTAAAGTGCTTACCGCAGGTGTGTTGTTGGCGAACGTCTTCAAGTCTCTGATGTTAGTGTTGATTAACCGCCGAGTGTTCTTGATGTAGGAGCTCATGTTGTGGTTGGCTGCGTAGGCCACGAGCACCCCCAGGCTGACACACACATCAATTGATTCATTTTTAATTTAAATAAAATATGACCCCGACACTATTAATCTAAGATAGTAACAGGTGATCGGGCAGTTATGACTATGCCCCATGAAGTCTGCCTAGCAACAAGCACAGTCATGTTGGTGGTCTATGAATCTTTTCTAAATTGTTTTGGTGTTCTCACATGATAAAGATGGTGGTGGCGATAAGCGTGGCGGTGAAGAAGCCTCGGCGGCAGTCGGCGTTTTTCCTTTGTCTCTGGTGCATCTCCCCGCCGCAATTCTCGCAGCAACGACAAACGCAGAAGCACATGCCCACCAGGGGAACCAGGACCACGAACAAGACGCCGATGGTCGCGCACACCAGGAAGCCCAACTCGTAGTATGCCCCCTGTTAAGTGGGCGGAGATACAACACATGTCAGTCACCCTTGGTAACCAATCAGGTTGGTTCAACTGAGGTTGAACGTTTTGAGGCGCATACCTCGAGAAGAAGGACGACGTTGTCCGGCTGCATCGTGTTTATGATGAGGAAAAAATGTCAGTGTCAACCATTAAAATGTGATACAAAAGGAAATAGAGGACAAACCTTTCTCCATTCATGAAATTTGATTCCTCCCATATTTTGTTGAATGACTTTAACAATTAAATCTGGGGAGAAAAAACAAAAACATGAATATTTTAATGGGGGTCATGATGGAATTCTGCCTAGCAACAAGAGGATAACATGGTCAAATTCTGCCAAGCAACAAGTGGAAAAACATGACTTGACTATACCCATCAGCAACATAATTGACTGTACCCCGATAAATCTACCTAGCAACAAGTGGGAATATTTACCGTGAGAGCACAATTATGCGAAGTGCAAAACATGTCAGCGTGTTTTATGTAGGTCAGCTAACGCTAAGCTTACCTGTGCTGTGACTCACCCCCCCCCCACTCCCTCCACTGTCGCTCAGCAGGTAAACACGCACACATGCTTCCGTACACTCGCCAGTCCCTTCATTAGGTACACTTTGACATACATACAAAAATTCAGCCGTGACCATGATAATCCATTTTGATTGACAGAGAGGGTTTCCGAGAACCAAACCATCTCACACACCACCTGGACAGACCCGTCCCCCCAGGTTGGTGAATCTGGTTGAATTTAAAGGAATTTGGTGGGGGGGTTGGGGGGGTGCAAGTCTGCTGATGTATCGCAAGTGAATCGTATCGGCACCACCTGTTTTTTTTTTTTTCTTCGCAGCTTCTTAGTTAGCATTAGCTGCAGAGGGCAGCTAAGCTTAGACAGCTTAGTTCAGTGACCCAGTAGGAGGGCAAGATACTGGAGACGAAAAGGAACGGGATAGGGGGCAACAAGCATCCCAATTACACATGTAAACAATTAAAACTAGAAACTTAAAACTCTGTTTAATAAT
This sequence comes from Syngnathus scovelli, assembly GCF_024217435.2. Classification (NCBI taxonomy): domain Eukaryota; kingdom Metazoa; phylum Chordata; class Actinopteri; order Syngnathiformes; family Syngnathidae; genus Syngnathus; species Syngnathus scovelli. The sequence continues at coordinate 1,691,306 of NC_090851.1, read as the reverse complement.
TCTGTATTCTCTTCATTTGTCGTATAAGAATACTTTCTTTAACTGGTCTGTCTGAATTACTTCCTGCCAAATCTCCCTGTGTGAGGTTAACAAGTTTCTCATGATTAAAGCAAACAACCAGTCTTCCAGTAAAGCGTAAATATAGTCGGGCACAATCCTCGGCGCTGACCCGCTCGGACAGATTAACCGAAGATGTTGAACCGACGTGACATCTCTGTGACCTCACACCCACCTCACCTAAACTACTCAACAAGCAAGTTCATAATATTAATATTATTTAATATTATTTAGCTATTCAATTAAAAGGAATATTTTGAGAAAATGGCCACTTGTCAATCAAGGAAACATCCCTATGTAGTGTTAAAAAAAATAAAAATGTTTTAAGCTGCGCAGGCACGAGTCTACGACCAATCACAGCCCAGAAGTGGAACAGACAAAACAAGACTGACCCATTTTTTTGTATGGCTGGCACAAGTGAGTGTGTGTGTTTGACAATGCCATCTGCACTAGTCGCAGTTTCAGCAGGTTAGCATTAGCTCCGGGAATGCTAATCCTCTAATCTATCCAGTGGGTGTGTGTGTTTGTCAGACGGATAAGACTCCTCACACAAGTGAAAGAGCCCAAAATGCTTCTTCACTGCAAGCCAAACCTTCACACGGATTTGAAGGGACGGGTGAGGATCAACGTGTCATTTACCAGAACCCAGAGTAACGAAATACAGCAAACGGAGCTGTTAAATTTGCCGTTGTGGGAGTGAACACTAATTTTCAGCTTCAGAACAAAATATAAATGAAATATAATGAAAGATTCACACGCTGACCAACACCAATTTATTGATCTGCCCAACAATTCCACAGATGTGGACCACCTGTGTTATGCTGAAGGCGGAGAGTTCCCGGCAATGGCAGCATATGGTCCAGGTGGATTAAAGTTTTACGCAATGATGCAGGTGACTTAGGAAAGCCTCTCCTAATCGCTGATCTGTTAATTGATTAGCCAGCTCCGCTGGCCTAACCCCGCGCACCAAAAATGGCTGCGACTTAAAGGCCTCCAATCCTATTCCACTTCGACAACACACCAACGTGACGACTCACATACACACTAAGTGGGTTTCGAACGTGGCGTGACTAAAAATTCATCCACGAGGATTCTACCCGGCAGCTCGTTGTTGACTTCACACCAGTCATGTGACGCCACAACAGCGACGACGTAATTGATGGCTATTGAGCCGCAACTCGTATTAATCTGATCATAACGTTGGTTTATGGGATCAGCATCACTAGAGCACATACCCGCGGTGTGGCGATCAACATGAAATTATTTTTTATAACAAGACCCACAAAAAAATAGGAAATATAATTACATTCCTAAACAAAAAAAGTGGTATTAGTGGTTGTGCTAGATTAATTTCAGAATTTTGCAGAATGAAAGATTTATTGACTCCTGTTCAAATTGGTCAAACCACAAAAGTTCCATGGAAACCGAAAGGTCAATGCACTAAAGCGGCGGCCTCTTTATCAAGACAGGTATGACGGAAGGGCCCATATGCACCTATGACGCATATATGAACGGTAACATAAACAAAAAGATTTTCCCCTAATGTACCGATAAAATAAAACTAACGACCAGGATGTCAAGCGTATTATCTACGGTGTGTAAATAGTTTCTGTGTAAATAGCATCTGCTCTTTGATGGCGCGCATTTGGACTTTGTTGTTTAGCTAGCACCATGTCCTCCGTGTCTTTAACAGAAGATCAAATATTAGAAAGCGCTCTCACTTAAATGCCAAAAAGTCATTGAAAAAGTATTGTATTGTAGAATTATAGCAAGCTAGCATTAGCTAATTAGCTAAATGTGCGACGATAGCTCCCCTCTATCCATATTGTTTTTTTTATATATGCAGTGCACATCGGCATGGATCACGAATGAATGATGAAAGCCGCAAAAAATTACCTGAAAAATTACAAATATATATATTAAAAATCTAAACAAATCCTGATAAATCAACTTGAATGAATCGCCCAGTCCTTATAATCGTAGACTGGATTATCAGCAAGGGTAGAGGAAAAATGATGAGGAAAAATGTCAATTTCATACCAGTTTTTATAGAAATTTGATATTTAAATAAAAGAAAGGAATATGATCTATCACGGCTGAGCTTGCGAACGTCACATGAGATGTTATCGGTTATGATTTGGACTTTTTCTTGAATGTCATATTTACATTTTTTAGGTAGAAATGTGGAATTCTGGTCAAAAACAGGAACAATTAATTAGGGAACTCAGAATTTTGTGTGTCGTTGCTGGAAAAGTGGCGACAAAAAAAGTTGTTTTATGAGTTTGAGCAATTGAAAATGACCTGACCTTTGGGGAAGGAATTCGGCTGGACCGCGTAGAGAAAAGCGTGGACCATATGGAAGAGTATCCCGATGGCTCCGGGCTCGTAGTAGGCGTGGGTGTCATAAACCGCCGCCGGGACGAAGCCAAAATCCAGCGGCTCCACCGGCGGGGGCGAGCGCTGCCGGTGAGGGTCCGCTCTCGACTCACCTTGTTTGGCCAGCTCATATTGGCCGTTCTCGGCCGTGGTGGTGGCGCTGACGGCCCCCCACCAGCAGAGCAGCAAGACGAGCCACCGTGTCCACAACATGCCTCCGGATGGAGGGCACTCAGGGGGGTATAAAAATTAAATCCGGGAGTTCGAAGACGAGTTGTCCGAAGAAGAGAGGACACCTGCTCCAGTCGGGAACCCCGGACGACCTCACACCTGAGCGGCGCAATTAAGCGGGCGGTAACTTTTCCAAACTCCCGCTAGCTCCAGTCGGCTCCGTCCGGACTGTCTATACACATCTTCCCCGGGGGTACCTCGCTCCTTCGACAGGGGTAGTGAAAAGAATTTGACGTGCGGCGGGCCGCCTGTCACTCATCCTCCCGCCGGCTGAGCTCTAAATCCCGCTTTACACAGACCAGGGAACGTCACCAAAGTAACGCACACAAATAATGCTTCATAAAAATAGAACAAAAACAGAAATGAAACAAATATATTGAAAATATATTCATTAACTATTAAAAAGCCTGTTACTGATTAATTTGATGTGTACACGGCAAAGAGAGCGATAGCCGTTTTGCGACATTTCGTTGTATTTGTTGACGGTTCCTTGAGTTACCCGCGTCTCTCAGCGCCATTATCTTTTTGGCATAGGGACATATCATTAGGTACACTCGATCGAATTCCGATGCAGTTTAATTCCAGAAAACATGGAAATATGGATGAAATTGGATTTTAATGAGAACACACAATATTTATATTTGGCAAAAAAACTAACATGAATACAGTACAGCAAAAGTAGACAACTGTGTGCCGTCATTTCATTAGTGGCTAGCCACTGCAATTGTATAATAATAATAATATAATAATAATTATAATAAACTGGCCCATTTCTATATATGAATTTCCCTGTATACTATTCCTAAATGATTTGTTCATGTTTGACAACAATTATCTATTGCGCTGCATCAAAGTTAGTGGTTTCAAACCATTTGTTTGTCCTCCATTTTGAACAGCTGTAACTTTAATGCAGTGCAGTTGTACACTACTTTAAAATACAACTACAATACTAAACATATTACGTATATGATTGCGCTGACTGGGTGAAGCGTATTAAGATGTAACACCGAAAACATTCTAAAACATATTTTTTTTATTCTTGTTGTGTTCAGAATATATCTCACACGCACACATTCACACACAATGACTGAGCAAGAAGCAAATCAAGAAGCTATCAGTAACTTTGTTCATTTAGTTAAATAATCAAAGAGGCAGCAAGTAAAAGATGAGATCGATGCATTTAGGTACAGTTGGTATAAAAAGTGTACACACCCTTGGATCGGGCTCAGTCACTATCCTCCGCAAATGATTACTGTACCCTTAAAAATAATGATACTATCTACCCCCCAGGCAGAACAACTGCTAGCTTTTCAGGCTAATGACTCAGTAAAATGTTAAAAAAAATGGCATCAGGATTCCAGTTTGTTAAGACAAGCCTGCCACTTCAGTAAAAACATCAAATTTGTTCACTAGAAATAAAAAAAGTTTAAAAAAATGATAAAATCTGTTCTTTCTTAAAACAATGGCCAACTGTGGATTGTGCTTTTTTTAAAAAAAAACACACACAGTGCAGCTGTAACCTTGACAGCAACAAATTCACATCTCTGGATTCCGGGACTTCTGTCTCTACGCTGTCTTAAGCAGGTCGCGCAGCAACCGGCAGCGGGTCCGGCGAGCCCCGGTGGGCTCCTTGCGCCGGGCCGGCAGGTGATAACAGCTTAAAGCCTCTGCTGGTTTGTGTCTGTAATAAATTAATAAATACTGATCGGTCGCCGCCTCCGTTCCGGAGTTCAGTCGATGCGGTTGCCACAGATGGTGAAGCGATCGATTTCCAGTAAGTCTTTCTTGGGGGTCCGAGGAACCAACACCTCCTCGTCCAGGCCCGTGTCCGTGTTGATGATCTTGATGAGGTTGTCCTCCTCGTCAGGGGTGGTGAGGAAGACGTCGGAGTCGCTCTTGGGAATGGTGGCAGCGGGGAGGGCGGTGCTCTCTGCCACGTAGGCCGGCTGCGGGCTGACAGACGCCAAGGGTATTCCGGATTTGTCCGTCGTTGGTTCTGTGGGAACAATTGCGGGTTTTAGGAACGATATCTGTGCTGGTCGAAACAGAGACGGCATTAGCTCCTATTAAATGTCGTTGATGGTACCTTGCTGCGCCGAGGCACTGTGAGGTGGCTTGGCGCGGTGAGCCCGTGAGTTGACGCGGCTGGAGACGGCCGATGGCGGCGGTTCGAAAAGTTTCTCCTCCATATTTGCGTCTTTAACGAAGGCGCACGACGTCCCCAGCAGGACGATGCTGTTGAGCACCTTCAGAGTGATCAGCCTGCTCGCAAACAAATGATGCACGGGTTGAATGTGCCATTCTTAGAATACAAAATAATAATAAGAGCACCAAGGCGGACATTTACCCAAAATAGAAAAGCAGCACACACATGAAGGAGAGCGAGCCCTGGATCTTCACTGAGCTGCTGACCACGCGGATCAGCTGGGTGAAGAAATATGTGCAATAAAATTTACAAATACAAGAAATAAACTTTTATGTGTGAGGCTACTGACCAGAAGTGCGAGAGGAAGAGGAATGAAGCCCATTCTCCTGGACACAGAATCACTGTAGTCTGTATAAGCCTGTCAAATACAAATACTGGATCAAAATCGTGATGCCACTGGGTATGAATTAATTAGTTACAATTTTTACATAATAAATCCTAATGAATATTCATAATTGCAACATTGGAATAATCGTACAAAAATAATTATTAATATGCAAGGCTCTAAGTTTATCTTTATTTTTAAAATAATTAATATTACATATTTTGTTTCATAAAAAAAGTCTTAATTTTTGTGATTAAAATTATTACAAAAAAAAAAACATGATTCATATATATATTTTTTTTTAGCAACCCTTGTATAAATATTTGGGTTGGCCTTGACCCAGTAGCTTTAAGAGTGCACGGCAAAGACGCGTTCATATGACGGTAAACACAAATTATCACTTGAAATTGACTTCATTTAAAAAAACACACACGCACACACAATTTACTGTAACATCTCACGTTTTTTTGTCGACTGCTGACCAGGTCGAAGGCGAGACTGGCTCGGTACTCCCCGTAAACCTGTGACGCCGATGTAGGCAAAATGACAACAGTGATACAATCGCCATCAAAATAAATAAAGGACAAATTTTCGTGTGCTTAGTACGTCGTACGTGAATTTAGCATTAGCATCACAGCCCGGTGGGTAATCTGTGGTTAGCTTATCTGTCTCACGATCGAGAGGTTCTGGGTTTGAATCCCGGCAGCTTCATATTAGCCGGCGTAACCGTGAATGTGTCGATTGAGAAAGATGGACTCCAGGTTTTAACGTGAGCGAGATTTTAGTGATTAGCTTTGACAGCGTGGAAGCTAAGGTGGCTAATCCCTTCCTGTGTCAGTAGGTCCCATTGCATAACTGTGCAGCAACCCATCAATGATGCAGAAAGAGCCACTCAGGTGATGACAACACGGAATAACGGAACATCCCGAGCGTGAGCTTCTCGGCACTCACGTCGGCGCTGATGTCGTTGAATTTGGTGATGAAGGCGTGCTTGACCACGTCCACCGCCATCTCTGAGGCAATCACCATGGCCACGTCGGGAAACAGCACCCACAGGTGATCTGAAAGGAAAACAACAGCTTGGCTGTTTTGACAGGTTGTCCAAAATTGCGCAATGTGACTTTATGGACATGCTTACCGGGATTCCAGGAGAACTGCTCCATGTTCCTCAGACAGACGATGAGTAGGAGGATGTAGTTGGTGAACCTCTCTTTTATGTCTGAGGGCAACGTACAATACAAAAGAAAATGAATCCCTGCGTAGACAGACGTTTGACCTTTTGGCTTCATCGTGGGATTCACTTACCGCTGTTTGACATCTGGAACAGGTTGTTCTTCTCGAATTTCTTGAAAACGCTTCCTTTGATTTCCACAAACTGCGAGGAGACAAAAAGAACTTCACACCCACTGTTAACAACATTAGGTGTTTTTTTACTTTGTACTTCTCCAATCTACACTTTGTTTCAGTTCAAATCCATTCTTTAAAAAAAAAATAAAAAAAAAACTAAGCTAATGTGATGAGCGGTACTACTCACATTATTGGACATCATGATGGTCAGGAGCGATTTGTTATGGGAGTTGAAGGCGACGTTGAGCGTCGTAGCCTGGACCATAATAAGGATTGCGTGCAGAACTGAGATCAAGCAAATTAAGGAGGAAATAAAACAAGAAGCTAATAGAGAACACACAAATAAAAAAGGATGTCCCGATCCTATCACTAGATCACAAATTGATATTTTGTTTCTAATTTTTTTGGCCGACAGTTAGGGAGACATTTAGCAAAGGATACAGACGTAGAGCACAGCCATGAGGAAGTGCGGAATGACGCCTATATGCGCCCTCTTCTTCTCTTTGGGCTCCGTGGCCGTCCAGTACAGCGCATCCAGAATGTCCTGGCCGAATGATGAGAAGAGGCGGTCGGCCACCTGCACAAAAACGGAGCAGGACGGAGATGATGAGGCTAAGCGCCGCCGTGATGATGATCCTCGTCTTTCTGGGAGTACCTCCAGCATGTTGTAGATGATGTAGAGCTTGATGACAGACTGGCCTCGAATGAGGTGGTACATCATGGCGTAGTCGACGTAGCTCATCATGGAGTAACACAGCACCATGATGAAGCCTTTCAGGACATCGCACACCTGGGCCGGCTGGAGGAGGCGTCCATCACTATAGCATGAGACCAAGTTATCTACTGCCCTCTATAGGCAACGAATAATAATAATACACTCCAAGGTTCAACTGATGACGTAGGCACGCTTATTGTTAAGTGAATTTGGAGATTTGATTCCAAAAGCATTTGGAGAAAACTGATTGAGGACCTACTATAAACTTTTATGTTGAATTACTTTTTACCATATCCTCCTCATATCACGTTTTTTAGACTATATTGATATATATATTGCATTGATGGATTTTTTTCCCCCCCTTACCCAAGACCACAGCACGGCAGTGTGAGAAACTGCAGGAGTGCCAGCAGCACTCTCAGGGGCAACAGCGTGAAGATGTAGAGAAAGGCATCCAGGCAGAGGAAGAATCCAAATGTCATCAACTAAACCCCCCCAAAAAAAGACGTGTGCGGTCAACACTGAGTTGGGCCGAGCCAAGGACTCTTGTGATTCACAAAAGCTAGCAGTTAGCATAGCATCTTGCATTTCAAATTATACAATATAAAGTTTTGGCTCACCTTCTCCAGCTCCTTGGGGATGCGGAGACAGGTGTAGACCTTCTCCCTGCGCTCAGTGTACTTGGCCTCGTTGTGCTCCAGGAAGTAGCCCCTGGTGAGCTCAGTGGTTACAAACCTGATCAGGGACAGATCTGCACAAACATACATGCAGCATGGAGTCAAATTAATGACAATATTTTTAAATTTGCACAACAAGTTAGTGCACTGGACAAACAATAAACAGTCCAGTGTCAATGTGTTGTTATGAGTCTGCTCGCATGATATCGGAACTACTGTTTAATTTAACGGGATGATAAAATCACGGTATTAAAATAAGGTCTACGTCTTTAAAGAGCGATTAGCATCCACTAACGTCGACGTTCCCCTCGGATACCCCTCAGCGGCTTGCCATTGCTGTCAAACTGAGGGGCTATTCCTAGTAGCCCCCAGCCGGACGAGCTTTCCCACCTGACAGATTGCGTTTCTTTTCCTTCCCGGTGACATTTTTGTCAGTAAACCGCAAGCCATCCGTGCCACCGTCCTTCCACTTGGCCCTGCTAGTCCTCAACGTTCTCCCGGCGCTCTCCCTGTCCTCGTTTTCGGGATCGTCCGCCAGACCCGTCGACTGCGAGTCCGCCATCTTCACAGCGACACTGAGCGCTGCCTGGTCGACTGACGTCATGCGTAACGCTATGACGGCATCACGCACACAACGACGCTTTGTGGTCGCCCACAGTAGTTTATTACTTTTTTTAAAAAAAATAATTTACATGGAACAACAAATCTGAGTATAGAAAAATATAAAATATAAAATATCGTAAATTATTTAGAAATTCCTTACCATCGAATGTTTCTAGCCATCGGTGATTACTTTTCGACTTGTATCTGGAAAAAAACCCTTAAATATTGAAAAACCCCAATCTACGTTCATATAGGGCTGCAATACACTTGTAACCTTTGGGATTCGAGTGAACACAATTACCCAAGCGTGTATGGTTTTTATATTTGTATCGTGCCTAAAGGTCACCAATTAAATGCCTCCCAGAGGCAATTTGCTGTTTATTGCCTTGCATAAAGAGCAGCGTGGCGCATGTAGGATAGAGTTTCCCTCCGGTAAGGGATCCTTTTGACCGCCATAGATTCGGTTTCTCCCTCCCTAGTTACGAGCGTGCCAACGTCTTTCGTTTTATGACAACTATTCCTTTTTCTAATTCAGCCAGTCGGATAAACTGATGCAGGAGGTAGCCGGCGGCGCTCGGCTGCGGTCGCTGCCCGGCGCGGTGATCCCTCTCCCGGGACAACACGCAGGGCTGGTCGTCGTAGGATGCCTTCGCTGTGGAAACGGATAAGCTTCTCGGCGGCCTCGGTGCTGTGCGTCGGATCCGTGGCTCTCCTGCTGGTGGCCCTGTCCACAGAGCGCTGGGTCAGCGGGCGCATCTTGTGCAAAACCGGCGTCGACATCGTCAACGCGTCCCACCCGGAGCTGGAGCTGTTCACCGGGGACGTCTACTACGGTCTGTTCCGCGGAGGCAAGACCAAGAAGTGCGGGCTCGGGACCAGGCGCTCCAAAATCCACAGTAGGCTAAAAATCTTGCATGGCAAAGTCTGGAGTCTAATTTCTGTCACATTTCATGAGTAAAACCAAAACGAGTCAAACTTTCAACAACTGTTTCTTTTATTCCAAAGCAATTTCCAACATTGTGACCTATGACCCGTACACCTCAACCCATGTGTGTGTCCTGCAGTTTTTCCAAAGCTGGTGCGCACATTGAACGGCGGCCTTCACATGATGGTCATCCTCTTCCTGCTGGCAGCCATGTTCTTCGCGCTGGTCAGTCTGTCCTTCAGCATCTACAATGCACGGAAGGTCCCCTACCAGAGCATCAAGGGTCACAAGGGACTCTATCTGTGGAATATAATTGCCGGTACGTGATGAACAAATTGAGCAAATTAAATTTTTTCTCAAAATTGTTCAGTTCACCCTAAAACATTTCCCGCTGTTGTGCCTCCAGCTGTGTTCGGTTCCCTGGCCGCCCTCTGCTTCCTGGCAGCCATGAGGCACCACCGCCTCACAGAGCGCGTGGTCAACTACCGGGAAAACTTCTTCACGTTGGTCGTCCTGAACGACGAGCTTGACTGGTCTTTCTGGTTGAGCGTGGCCAGCGTGGGCACTCATCTGACAGTGTGCGGGGTGGTCGCCCTGAGTCGGGTCAAGCTGCCCAAAGCAGAGGTCAAGGTGCCAGAGCAGCCCACCATCTCCTCGCTGGATTTGCTCTACTGACAGTTAAAGTATAGATGGTGCCAGTGATTGAAACTTGCCAAGTAGACAAGATGTTACATGACAATTGGATCAGATTTCCTGCTAGTTCATTGTGAAAGGCTCACATTCATGATCTGAGGACGACAATGTGAGCCAAATGGCCAATATTAATGCCCATAATGACATAGTTACAGGCGAGAGCACATAAAATAACCGAAAACTTTTTTTTTTTTAAATCTCTTTTTGCATGTTGTTCGTGGCCTCTGTATATTAGCTAAAAGAAATGTGTCAATTTTTTATTGTTGTTAGAATCTTAGTGTTTTGCTAAGGAAGCACATTTTGTATCTTAAGTAGCTGCTGAAACTGTTCAAAATATACTTGTAACCTTTTATCATTATTATTATTATTGTTATTATTATTATTATTAAATTGGTACGTCTGTTTTATCCTCACTTAAGAGAACATTTATACCAATAAAAATTTAGAAGCACACAAATGAAATCTTTCATTAAAATTCACGTTTTAATTTCTGATATATTTTTATTGAAACAACTGGATAGACAAACCATTTAGAAACATATTTAATAGAAATTGATTTTACGTAAGCTTTTATTTTTTGTATCACTTTATCAGTCGCTCGTTGATGACGTCACATTAAGCGACCTCTTCCGCACGGATCGCCTTCCAGCTTACGAGTGCGACCTTTAACTCCGCGTACTGTTGTAATTTTGTACTTTGTCCCCACACATGATCCTGAGATATCGAATATGTTCCTTATGAGGAGAGCTGCCGTGCTGCCACTCTCGCGGAGCACATGCTGTCGGACATTTTGTGCCTCGAAAAGTCTCAAGATGGAAAGAAAAGTGAGTGACAGGAGTCCAGACAAAATTCAACATTTCAAAAACTCTTCATTTTTTCTGCACGTGTCGCCTCTTTCCAAAAATATCAGCTAAGATGTTTTTTTTGCCCTCCGCAGGGTTTGGTCCTTGGAGTTTTTGAGAAGAAGGAGGAGGAAGGCAGCCATCATTTGACTGAGGCAGCAGCAGGTTTTGACCGCCAAGTGTCTGGAAAATTGTCCGAATTACTGAAAATGTAAGTTTCTCTACACCAACATTTTTTTTAAAACCTTCATAATTCCTCACATTAGTCCAATTATTATAACACTGCAGTGTCATACTTTCTCTTCATATTGAAAGTGAAACAAAAAATGTTTTATCCTTATATTAACGGAATATTTATTTTTGTTAAAACAGGCTTAAAGGCTTAAAACAGATTGTTGTGCCATCATTGTCTGATTTATTAAACTTTACAATACAGACTCAAACGTGATTATTTGTCCTTGTGCTGTTGAAGTATTCTTATTTAAATTTCCACTTGGACTCCTTGCTTCAATGTGAAGAAAACAATGACACATTATGTCTTTGCAGTTCTGGACCGTCGCTCAAGAAAGGAAAAAGCAGAGTATTCTATGGAGTCCACAAGGTGGGCAATTAATCATCTGTAGAAAAAAAAAACAATTCATAACCAGAGTGATCACTTGTTGTCTGTCGTGTAGGACTTCCCGTGTGTTGCCGTGGTCGGTCTAGATGATGTCACGGCCGGCGTGTGCCAAGCAGAAAACTGGGACTCCGCCAAGGAGAACATCCGCACGGCTGTGGCGGCCGGCTGCAGGGTTCTCCAGGACCTGGACGTGAGCCATGTGGAGGTGGATGGCTGCGGTGACCCTCAGGCGGCAGCAGAGGGCGCCTTACTGGGCCTGTTTCATTACGACCAGCTGAAATCCAAGAAAAAGCCCAAAGTGACTGTGCAGCCTCACGCCAGGTACGACCAGGAGTGTCGTTTATTCATATATTCATCTCAACGTATGGAATTCATCTGTGGTTGCGTTTAGTTCTGACCTGGCAGCGTGGGAGAAAGGAGTGCTGTACGCCGAAGGCCAAAACCTAGCCCGCCTCCTCATGGAAGCCCCAGCCAATCACATCACTCCCACCGTGTTTGCCAAGACCATTGAAGAGCGGCTGGCGCAATATGGCGACCGGGTCGTAGTCCATAAACGGTACAATATTTATTACTCATTATTGTTATTAGTTTGTATGCATAGTTAATTTGAGCTGAAGAGTGAAGGTAATTTCAAATACAGTATTTGTTAGAGATTATTGACAACAAAATAAATTCTCACCCATGCATCAAGATTATAAATTCTTACTGAAGTGTCACTGGTTGAGTTGCGGTGTAGATGTGGATTGTGTCAACTGGACTTTTTTCTTTCCTCAGATCTCAGGAGTGGATCGAGGAGCAAGGGATGGGCGCGTTTCTCAGTGTGTCCAAAGGCTCCGAGGAGCCCCCGGTCTTCCTGGAGCTGCACTACCAGGGCTCACCTGACAGTGCCCAGGCCCCGCTTCTTCTGGTGGGCAAGGGCATCACCTTCGACAGGTAGGCTGCCACAAACGCACCCTGACAACTCGTACGTTACCGTATGATTTATCTTCTCTTTGTAGCGGCGGCATTTCTCTGAAGCCTTCCGCGTCCATGGATATGATGCGAGCCGACATGGGCGGAGCCGCCACCGTGTGCGCCGCGGTCGTAACGGCAGCGGCCCTCAAGCTGCCTGTCAACGTCATCGGTGAGCTGAGCTCTCTTTCTCATATATGGCACATACTCTGGTTGAAATCACTCTGTGTTGTTATCATGACAATGATTTTGTCAGATTTAAAAACATGATTCAATTTTTATCCTTTTATTAAAAAACAGGACATAGTTGGTTGTCTAATTTACAACCTTTTTTTTATTATTTTTAATTTTGTTCCTCCACCAGGCTTAACTCCGCTGTGCGAGAACATGCCTAGCGGCAAGGCGACCAAGCCAGGTGATGTCGTAACGGCAAAGAATGGCAAAACCATTCAGGTGGACAACACCGATGCAGAAGGCCGGCTCGTCCTCGCCGACGCGCTCTGTTACGCACATACCTTCAACCCCAGGGCTGTTGTTAATGTTGCTACGCTAACAGGTGAGATTTTAGGGGTTCCAACACCTTTAAAACTCATTCATCAAAACCCCAATTTAGGTTAATATTTAATATTTATTTACGGTCCTGTTGGTACACGCCGATTTTTAAATCCCACACATACAGTACAATTGTGTTTTTTCAGGCGCCATGGACGTCGCGCTGGGCTCGGCGGCGACGGGAGTCTTCACCAACTCTGATTGGTTATGGGAGCAAATGCACAAGGTCTCACACACACAGATGCATATTTTCAAAGTGAGATGTTGACAAAAGTGTGTGTCGTCTGTGTAGGCCAGTATCGTGACAGGCGACCGAGTGTGGCGGATGCCTTTGTTCCAGCATTACACCAGACAGGTGACGGACAGCCAGCTGGCCGACCTCAACAACATCGGCAAATACAGCAGGTACGTAGCAGAAACAGAAAAGTAGGAAGCCTTACATTCTCCAACGGCCTCCGATTTGGTTCCTGGTAGGTCGGGCGGCGCGTGCACGGCAGCAGCCTTCCTGAGAGAATTTGTCACGTCGCCGCACTGGGCTCATCTGGACATCGCAGGAGTGATGAGCAATAAGGATGAAATCCCGTACTTGAAGAAGGGCATGTCGGGAAGGCCCACACGTACCCTGGTTGAGTTTGCAGCCGCGTTGGCACACAATAAATGAGCAAATTTGTAAAGTCGCAGTGGTTCCTTGAGTACTAAAAATGATAAACCTTGATCCACCTTCCAGGATAACCAGGATTTAATGGATGCAAAGTTGGCAACATTTAATAGTCAAAGTAATACAAAACAATATAAAATATCTGATTAGCAAGCTATGATTTCAATGCTTTTCCTCTTGAGTCTGAGGGAACGTTGACCCCACAAAGGTGGCGGCTCAAGAGGCGTGTTCGCGCATGCGCATGTCGAATCCGGAAGTCAGTCACAATCTGTCTCGGCAATGTCGTCGTCCATGAGCGGAATGTTCCCCGGACAGCAGCCGCCAAGCGCGCATCCCATACCCGGCGTCGGTGGCCCAGGCCAGCCCGGTTTCCCCGTTCCGGGGAACCGGAGCCAAGGAAGCAACACGCTGGTGGACGAACTGGAAGCTTCGTTCGAGGTGAGACTCTTATTTAAACAAAGAAAAAAAAAAGATAGCCTGGAGTGCTAACTGGTTTTAGCATAGCTGTCGCTCGTGTCTTTAGCCTAACTTGCTGTTTCTTTTTAAGTGACTAAAATGAGTTTTATTTACTGCAAAATAATATAAAAAATTAATCAATTCCTTTATTCCTCAGGCCTGTTTCGCATCGTTGGTAAGCCAAGACTACGTGAACGGAACTGACCAGGAGGAGATCCGAACCGGTTGGTGAACACTTTTCTTTATTTGAAACATTAATCTCACGTCTCTGATTATTAGATAATTCAAACTATTAGTTTCTGGTTGTTCCAGGAGTGGACCAGTGCATCCAAAAGTTCCTGGACGTGGCCCGGCAGACGGAGTGCTTCTTCTTGCAGAAGAGGCTTCAGCTCTCAGTGCAGAAACCTGAGCAGGTGGTCAAGGAGGTACTGAATTATAATTAATATATTAATACTATAACATAAAAAAAATACAAGCATGTTATCAGCCTAGATTAATTGCATGTTTTTGGCTGCCGAAATTAAAACATACTCTGACTTTGTCTTCCAGGATGTGTCTGAGTTGCGCAATGAACTCCAGAGAAAGGAGATGCTGGTGCAGAAGCACTTGTCCAAGCTGCACCACTGGCAGCAAGTGCTGGAAGACGTCAGCGTGCAGCATCGCAAGCCCAGTGACCTACCGCCGCCTGGACCCTTGGCCTTCCTGGAGCAGGCCTCAGCCAGCTTGCCTCCCGCACCTTTAAAGCCAAACTAATGGGATGGAATCTTGTGGATTACTCGCACAAGTTAAATCAAACTTGAGAAAGTACACAGAACTGGAAATTAGCGTTATTACCTCTGCCAAGGACAAATCATACAAGGTGATCGCTGTTGGTTGTACATTTGAGGAAGATGGAGATGTGCGTGGACCAGCTCAAATTTTCAGTGCTGTTTGACTTTTGGAAGCTTATGTTTTTGGTTGCATTAAGGCCAAATGGAGAGCCATTAGAGCTGAAAGCTTGAGCCACAATAGTGGATTGTTTACAAACAAACAAAAAAGTAGTAGCCAGTTAAATCATGATGCAACACCACTTTAGCTGTAGATCGAAGAGAATTGTTGTAAAAAAAAAATATTCTCCTATAATTGCAATTTTTTTCTCATTAGATTCTTTCCCTCCCAAAATATTATTGCAACTTCATTATTTTCACTATCAATATTAAGATTCAAAGGCGAGTATCTTCAGTGTGCTTCACGTCTCCCGTGCCTGAATGAGCTCATGCTGACACTGATAGCATCTGCGTGTTTTCTTATTTTTATTTTTTTCTGACATCATGCCGCCTCAGATATGTTGGGTGACTTCACACCATGACAGACTTGTACTGGCCGTCTTCACAGCTATCGTCTGTCTCAGTTTGCAATCACAGATGGATGAGAGGATAAGTCCAACTGTTTGACTTGATTTATCTCCCTTTTAGTCATTATAATGTGTCATGGAACATTTGTGTGAATTTTTTTTTTGCTAGTGGATGAAAAGCTCTCTTTGTATTCATAATTCAGTATTGTGATTATTTTTGCCCACTATCCATTTTCCAGGTCAAAAACTGCTTTTTTTTCACTCATATATATTAACTTATCATTGAATAAAAGCTTCATAAATGTTATTTTGATTTTTTTGTCTTGAGTATTCAAATTTATTATGTGCGTTTGTTTTGGCGTACTATTAAATGGGCACAGGTTTGCCTGTAATGACAAATACGTTGCTCTCCAGCAGCACCTGTCCTCCACCTCTGGGTGGCGCTGTGATTTCTTTGGCGACTCCTTTTTGACATCGAAGACCCTCTTTCACGTCTCCTTGTTTGTGCGTCTCAAGCAAGCAAGGAGAATGGAGGGGGAAAAAACATGTAATTTCGCCCGTCTTCTCTCACACAACATCCAGCAACGAGGAGAGTCACACGGGGAGAGCATTGAAAAACTTCCCATTTAGCCTTCCTGTCACTTCCCTTTTCCCAAGTAATTAGCTTATCAAGTGGCTACCAGCTAGCTCCGTCTTGTTCCCCAAGCTTGCCGGTTCGCCTCGGCATCTACGTCCGCTCGGAGTCATCGCGGTCGGGCTCCGGTGTAAGCTATAGCACCCCACCTCCCCACCCACCCCAACGCCACCACACCCGCCGCGCGACCGACCAGGAGAACGAAAAACACCGCGCGGATATGGAATGGTGCATGCTGCTGGGCCAAGTGTGCTGCCGTTGAATACAAGCGGAACCATGGACACGCATCCACTGTGAGTAGAAGTAGGAATTGAAGGAATAAATAAGAATGTGAGCGCGCGCGTGTGTGTTGACGTTTCGTAGTGTGACGGATGGTGCCGCATTAAGACAGGCGCTGTGTGAGGAGGGATGGGGGAGGTGGTGGTGATGGTGGTTGAAAACCTGCATTAGTATGCTTTTGTCGGAATAGTTTCAATTTATTATATTTTCTTTCTTTTTGTGGTTGCGTGGGTGTGCCACGTGATTTAATTGAAGTCAACACAATGACACGAGTGCTTTCTCAAGCCTTTTAATTAGTGCTAGCAGTCTATAGTTTTCTTCAGAAAGATTATATATTCCTATTTTCGATTTCTACTTCCATTTTACCAGTATCTCCACGGACTTCGAGTACAGCATTTCATGTTAATAATGTCCAATAGCCCTGGTATCCAACATATGGCCGGTGGGCCATCTGGTGGGCCACCGGCCATTTTTAAGTAACCCGCGGCATGTACTAATAAAAAAAAAAAAACATCTGCCATCAATAATTCTGTTTCATATACTGTAGAGCTTTTCCAAGATGCAAATCAACCATTTACAATTAAATAACATTTCTCTTGATAACACTGGTGAGTAACACTATTGAGATAAACAAAAATGTTTTTTTTTTTTTGGCACAGGTGCACAAGGCTTTGTCCACACGCTTTGGACAAAGAAGACGGCGTGGAGAGACAAGGTGCGGTCACGTTGAACCCTCGACACATGAGGAAGGCCTTCAAAGTCATGAACGAGCTGCGCAGGTAATAATTAACAAGACTGCATTTGGCTGACAGAGAAAGAAGAAACATTTCATCTTTCCAACAGCAATCTTAATTTTTCAAAATATGTTTTGAGCTTACTAGACCACTTAAACTTTTTTGGGGTTCATCGTAGATACTTTAAATGTCTTTCTGTCTTTCAACCACAGTCAGAGCTTGTTGTGTGATGTCACCATCGTAGCAGAGGACGTGGAGATCGCCGCTCACCGCGTGGTGCTCGCTGCTGGCAGCCCGTACTTCCACGCCATGTTCACAGGTGCCCTCCTATTCCTTTGACACCTCACCCCGGACGTTCCCCTACGAGGAAACAAAACGGTTTGCGTGCGACAGGCGAGATGGCCGAGAGTCGAGCCAAGCGCGTGAGAATCAAAGAGATGGATGGGTGGACTCTGGGACTCCTGGTGGATTACATCTACACCGCCGAGATACAAGTCACCGAGGAGAATGTGCAGGTAGCGCGCACGATACAAAACGGGGAACGAGAGACCATATTTAAAAATAATAAAGCAATATCACGGTTGATTGTGTCAGGCTCTGCTGCCGGCCGCGGGTCTGCTGCAGCTGAACGAGGTGAAGAAGGCGTGCTGCGAGTTCCTGAGCTCTCAGCTGCACCCGTCCAACTGCTTGGGCATACGAGCCTTCGCCGACCTGCACGCCTGCTCGCAACTGCTCACGCAGGCCAACTGCTACGCAGGTCATTACACTTTCTTTCTGGAGTTTTTTTTTTTTTTTGGTCTCACTTTGTGGAGGGTGTGTTTTATTTATTTATTTAAAAAATAAATAATGAAAGGTTGTGGTTTTTGTTTCAGAGCAACACTTCAGCGAGGTGGTGGGCAGCGAGGAGTTCCTCAATCTGGGCATGGAGCAGGTTTCCAGCCTCATCGCCAGCGACAAGCTCACCATTCCCACCGAGGAGAAGGTACGCACAACACCCGTGCAACGGCGCGGCAACGCACCTGACATCGTCGTTGTGAACGCGCAGGTCTTCGAATCGGTCATCGCGTGGGTCAACCATGACAAAGACGTGCGCCAGGAGCACTTGGCCCACCTCATGGAGCACGTGCGCCTGCCCCTGCTCACCAGAGAATATCTGGTGCAGGTACCTCCCCAATAGTTGGCTTCTTTTTACACTTGCATGACAACTTGGAAACGTAACTTGCTAAAAATGCTACTTGGTGTTTTTTTTTGTGGATGTGTGTGCTATTTTTATTTTATTTTTTAATTCATATTTTGACAGCAAGTCTAAGCTAACAAGTTGTGTGTTTAACTCAGTCCTGCTCAACAAACGACTAAACGTGTATCTGCAACTGGCTCGCCCTGACCTCATGTGAGGGCGTTCCAGTCTGGGCATCACCATCCATGCTCGATTTCTGAAAATAAATACCGCCATCTGTTTGGACACTTGTTCATGATGTCAGCGTGTGGAGGAGGAGTCCCTCATCAAGAACAGCAGCGCCTGCAAGGACTACTTGATCGAGGCCATGAAGTACCACCTGCTGCCCGCTGACCAGCGAGCGCTGATGAAGACAGCACGCACGCGCATGCGGACGCCCGCCTGCTGCCCCAAGGTATCAAATCGTTGCGTTAGGGTTAAGGAAACTTCTTGGCGTCACCTGCCGCTCGTGTTCAGGTGATGGTGGTGGTCGGCGGCCAAGCGCCAAAAGCCATCCGCAGCGTCGAATGTTACGACTTTGAGGAGCAGCGCTGGTACCAGGTGGCCGAGCTGCCCACCCGCAGGTGCAGAGCAGGTAGGAAGCTTAACAGGCTAATATTAGCTTACTGATAAAGTCCCGATTCGACTCAGTCAAAAGTATGTTTCCTAAATTTTTTTTTTTTCCCCCTTTAGGCGTGGTGTGTGTGGGAACATGCGTGTACGCCGTGGGGGGCTTCAACGGTTCCCTGCGTGTGCGTACGGTGGATTGTTACGACCCCATGATGGACCGCTGGACCAGCGTCAGCAGCATGCAAGACCGCCGATCCACACTAGGTGCCGCCGTGCTCAACGGACTTTTGTACGCCGTGGGAGGCTTTGACGGAAGCACAGGTACCGCTGTTTGTGACGTAACCCCCCCTTTTCTATTTTTAGATTATTTTTTTTTTGTACTTTTTGTTAATTTTGATCTTTTTTGTTTCTGATTTCCTTTTTTTAATTTTAATTTTAGAGTTGTCACTATACATTTTTGGGGGAATTTTTTTTGTTACTCAGACTTGTTGCTGTGCAACTTTGCAGGTCTGTCCACCGTTGAGGCGTACAACGCCAAGACCGATGAATGGTTCCACGTGTTGCCCATGAGCACACGACGTAGCAGCGTGGGAGTGGGTGTTGTTAACGGTAAGTATTCACTCACTTATCATTTTTCCTTCATTCATTTTTGCTTTATGTTTAGCTTAGAAGAGACAGTCATCTCTTTGTTTAAATATCATACTGCCCTCTTGTGGCCAAGAAATCACAATGCACAACCTGTTGAATTCTATCCGCGTGTATGTCAGGGATTCTGTATGCTGTCGGCGGTTACGACGGCGCCACCAGGCAATGTCTGAGCACGGTGGAAGCCTACAACCCCAAAAGTAACACGTGGAGTTACATCGCCGAAATGGGCACCCGACGCAGCGGCGCAGGTGGGGTCTTCGCCTTCCAGCCGTGGTGCAGGGATTCGTCATTTAAAAGTTCCTTTTCCTCCCTGTGCCAGGCGTGGGGGTGCTGAAGGGTTTGCTGTACGCCGTGGGCGGCCATGACGGCCCCTTGGTAAGGAAGAGCTGCGAAGTGTTCGACCCGGCCTCCAACAGCTGGCGGCAGGTGGCCGATATGAATATGTGTCGTCGTAACGCAGGTGAGGCTGGCCTTGGGGGGCAAGTCATTGGAACGTGCTGAATTTCCGAGTGGATTAGTCACTGGGTGTAATGAATGATAATAGAGAATCAGATCCCAAACGACTTTTCATAAAGCGCTGACAAAATGGCGTCTGACGCAGCGGCCGCGTGACCCGGCCTTTGTTTCAGGCGTGTGTGCGGTCAACAACCTGCTGTACGTTGTGGGTGGCGACGACGGGAGCTGCAATTTGGCGTCGGTGGAGTTCTACAACCCCAGTTCGGACAAGTGGACGTTGCTGCCAAGCTGCATGAGCACGGGACGCAGTTATGCAGGTGGGCTGGACCCCCAAAAAAAACACAACCGAAAGGCACCACAGTTTTTTTCTCAATTTTTTTTTAATTTTTGTTTTTGTCAAAATACAAGAAAACCAATATGAACAGTCCAAAAGTTTTGGGGAAAAATGTCAGCAAAATGTTAATTAAAAATCAAAATTGCACATGGAAGGTAAACGAAAGGTGTATAACAGACTACAGATTTTAAAAATTAAATACTAACTTGTTGAATTCAAAAGTAAAATACAACTGAAGTGCATTTGGGCTGCAGTTCCTTCGTTTACCACAAGAGGGAGCCCAAGTACCACTAGCAGTACTTTTACAGAGAATCACTGTACTAAATAAATGTACAACTTTTTTGTGATTGGTTTGAATCCCCAGGTGTGACTGTGATCGACAAACCCTTATGACTGCTGGAGTCGCCCGTCGCTGATTAGAAGCAGAAGTTGCATCCTGCTGGATTCTCATGTGGGATCTGTCGTCGTCTCACGCGACATTTGCACGTTGGTCACTGACGTCGACAAGTTGCGAGACGGAAGCCACGACGACGAAGGTGACGTTGACGAACGTGAGGATTTTTTTTGCACTTAACGTGAGCATAGGGAGGGTTTCAACCGGCGTTTTAATCCCGTCGAGGGCGGGTCGGTGGCCTGGCCAACGGGCGGGGGGGGGGCAGAGGCCGCTGCCAAATGACTACTGACACAAAGCTACTAAAAGTGCTAACATTTGCGAGAGGGGAGGCTGCTGCTCCTCAAGTGGGACTATGGAAAATCTTCTCCTTGCTGGAGCGTCTGTGCGTATTGTTTCAAAGGCGCTTGCCTTCAAAGGTTCTCCGTTGCTCGTGAGCCCGTTTGTGTGCGTGTATGCGTTTACGTTGGTGTGCTTTTTTCAGTCGACGACTGCATGAACGCACTGTGCGTGGCTGCTGATGTGTTTTTTTTAGAGCGTTCAAGAACGCCCGAATGTTAAACGGTTGGCCGCGTCCTCCTTCCTTTTCGCGATGCCTTTGTGAGCATAGTGACGAAACAAAATAGTTTGTGGTTGTTTCTACAGAGGAGCGCTTTTTTGGCATACCTGACAAAAAATCTGACTTACACCCCCCTATAGGACTTTTTCTTGAAAAATTACGCTTTTCTTTTCCCTGTCAACTTTTTTTTTTTATCTTCAAAAAACGTTTTTCAAAAATGACAGGTTTTAGTTTGTTTTGCTACTTTTTTCTTACCTATTTTTCTTGTAAGGATCCCTATTTTATTTTTAAAAATCAGCTTTTTTCAGAAAGTGTCAAAACTATCCCATTTCTAAAAATAGACAAAAAATATAGCTTGATTATTTTTCAGGATCGCACGTGCTTTACTGTTGCCCGGCAGCCATGTTTGTCCACTGCACGAGCTCAACATCCCTACGGATTAACCCAGTAAATGAACATATTATGAATGTTGCCGATTTTAGAGCATCTTCTCTAATTCCAGAAAGTGACCAAACTCATAGCAGACCACCCCTTGCTCTCTTTTCCCGTTTCAGTGACTGCTTTTGCTGCGTTCTTTTCGTCAACTGTATATCGAGGACTGTTGTTGTAGGCTTAATACCTTTGAATATGTTTCTCATTACATGTTTTGTAGAGCATTATTAATAAATCTTATGCTTCTTGTATTTAAAAGGAAAAAGCTGTGAAATGACATACAGTGATCTGTTTTTAAAAACTTTGCCAAATCAGTAAACTATTTAAATGGATGATGCTGTTTGTTCCCTCCAGTTGTTGTAAGCCACCACACAAAACCGTTATTTTATTTTATTTTTTTAAATAATTGTTAAAAATTTTCTTGGATATGACTTGATCTGGTCTATTTTTCATGGAAAACAAAGGGCACTCGCTCCCCTCTTCAAAACTAACTTTTCCACCTCATTAAAAAAAAAAAGGATTTTTTTTTTATTTTAAAGAATACGATACTTCCTTTTTTTCTGACGTTTTTTAATTTGGAGGATTTATGTAATTCAACACATCTGTTCAATACGTATTTTGTAAGACGCAACCTCCTCACGTATGAAGACCTTATGAAAGCCCCGCTCGGCTTCTGATTGGCTGTCGCTGTGGAGATCCTCAGTCTCACTATCATCGCTTCATGTGGCTGACCAATCAGAGACAGCGTGACGTAGGCTTGCGCTCCACGCTGGCCAATCGTAAGGCTGGTCACTCGACTACTTGACGCGCGAGGCCACCAGGTACATTTCACACATACACAACACGCAAGCCAGTGCGAAGGTGAGTGCAAATAATGCGAATAAACGGACAATTAGCTTAACTTTTAAATGTTCATTCAACAATTAAACACTAAAGCGAAGGATGAAGTCACGAACTGGCGTTGTTCGTGGTGAAATGTATAAATACGAGCCCTGCTAATTGATGTTGTAGCCACCCACTTATTTAGCTTAAATTTGTTACTAGAATTTAAATATTTGCTGTAAATGTGGTCAAACGGGTTGTTTGCTAGTACTATAAAGTTTCAAATAAATGACGCTAGGTTAAAAGTCGTAATATAGACATCTTATCATAGTGTGATAACAAATGCAAGCGCAGTAATACTTGTATTCCTTATGTG
Source organism: Syngnathus scovelli (assembly GCF_024217435.2). NCBI lineage: Eukaryota > Metazoa > Chordata > Actinopteri > Syngnathiformes > Syngnathidae > Syngnathus > Syngnathus scovelli. Next base: position 1,668,289 of record NC_090851.1, on the reverse strand, counting down.
TATTTAAGGCCATTGTTCATGTTATCTCAATTTGGAAATAGTTTTTCAATGACATGCATTTTGTATTGTGTGTACAGCGTTTATGGAGATCAGACCAAATATTTTTCTACAAAGACAATTAAATATACTCTTAGCTACCTTATGTATCCCTTTAAAAAAAAAAAAAAAAGTGTAAAGTTCAAATGACAAATTCATAGAAAAAAAACAATGGTATCTGACTAAAAGGGGGGGAAAAAAATCCTAATATCACATGTCTCTCTGCATCGCAGTCATGGAGGTGAACGGCACAGCAAACATCTTGAGCTCGGCCTACCTGGCGGCAGAGTATGTGGACGCATTCTTGCCCAGGAACCCCTTGCAGTCCCCGTTCAAGCACGCGTGGGACTACATGATGGACAACTACACAAAGTTCCAGATTGCCACCTGGGGCTCGCTCATCGTGCATGAGTTCATCTACTTCCTCTTTTGCCTCCCTGGCTTCATCTTCCAGTTCCTGCCCTTCATGCAGAAGTACAAGATCCAACCGGTCAGTGTGTCTCCTGTCCTCACTTAAAGGAGTTTGTAATTACATCGAAAGTCCATAAGATAGCGCCAAAGGACTTGCTATCATTGATCTGTGTGCTGCGTGCAGGACAAGCCAGAGACATGGGATAAGCAGTGGCGGTGCTTCAAGATGTTGCTGTTCAACCACTTCTTCATCCAGCTGCCTCTCATCTGCGGCACGTATTACTTCACCGAGTTCTTCAACATCCCTTACGACTGGGACTCCATGCCGCGATGGTCAGTGGCGTGCCAATACAGTATTGACATGCTTGTATATGTTGCTCAAGTAACAACCAATCACGACTTCAATTGCCAAGGTCACATGACCATATTCAGAAAGCAACTGAGCCGTGATTGGTTGTGAGCAACCGTGATGTCATTTACAGAAAGTGGCAAAATGGCCGCCCCCTAAATTGGATAAAAATGAGTTGATTTTGTTGCTTAATTCAAATTCTAAAAAATATTCATCAGAATGTCCTGTTTAGACAAGGATGGTGCCAGATAGAACATATTGGGATATATATATATTTTTTTTTTAACTAACACGATTATTTGAATATTTATGAAGAGTTAAAACTATTATAACACTGGCATGTGCATGTGTGTGTCCAGGCCATACGTCATGGCTCAGTGCTTCGGCTGCGCTGTGGTGGAGGACGCATGGCACTACTTCCTCCATCGACTTCTCCACCATCGAAGGATCTACAAGTACATCCACAAAGTCCACCACGAGTTCACTGTGAGTCCTCTTGACGCACAAAATCAATATCCGGCGACTCCGCTGAATCGGCACTTGCGTTTATTTGTCCACCAGTCGCCGTTTGGCATGCAGGCCGAGTACGCCCACCCCGCCGAAACCATCATCTTGGGGGCGGGCTTCTTCATTGGCATCATGATCTTCTGCAACCACGTCTTCTTCCTATGGGCCTGGGTGGCCGTGCGCCTGCTGGAGACCATCGACGTACACAGGTAACACGACCACGTGTTTTCTCGGCTGAGGCAATGGCAATGCTGACCTCATTTAAAAAAAAAAAAAAAAAAAAAAAGCAAATGCAAATTGTTTTGCCGTCCCCAGCGGGTACGACATTCCCATCAACCCACTGCACCTGGTACCGTTTTACGCCGGCGCCCGCTTCCACGACTTCCACCACATGAACTTTGTGGGCAACTACGCCTCCACCTTCACTTGGTGGGACAAGCTGTTCAACACTGACAATCAATACAACAAGCACATGCACAAAGACGGAGAGGGCAAGAAGATGCAGTAAAAACAAATCTGATCTGGATTCAAACCGGAATGTCACGTCAGTGCCTTTTTTTGGCAGTATTGCGGTTTTCTCTTTGGCCAAAAATACAACCATAAACATTCTCTTTTTTTTGGCTGCTGTTTGTTCTTTAAATATTATTTAGTAGGGCTTGACTGATATGTTTTTTTCTTTTTTTAACCACTACCAATTTTGACATTTGGCAGGATAAAATTCTGAAAACCTATAAATCAGATAATTAATTAAAAATATCAAATGAATAAAATAATTTGTTGAATTATAAACAGGACATTTGACCATCTTACAAAATTTTCTTCTATAGCATTTGTTTAACGTAAACAAAAAAATAGGCATTTTCAGGTTTCAGAACACAAAAATGCAAGTGAAATTTGTGTTTTATAAAGGACAAAAGGAAAACACAAAATAGAACACATAAGTGCATGTTTAATAGTATTGAGCGCAGGGACGTCCTCTATTTGAGAAAATACGAGATGTGAGGTGAGCTGCTTCTTTCTGGACTTTGCACTTTTAATTATAACTTTCTGATAGATTTAGTCACCCACATTTTTTTATATACGTGTGTTCATATTTGAATAAAAATGTAAATTTGTCTATGTATAATTTGTCTTTTCCCATATGCCATTGTGTCTTCCTCATGGACACCCTGTGACGTCTGTTAGCGACGTAATCTGGCGGCCTGATTAGCGGTAGGTGTGGCAAGGCAGAAGGCAGCACAGATGGGGACAGGCACTCAGTCGGGTCGGGGTGCATCCATTGAAGAGTTTGCCACGGAGACTTTTAGACTGGGAAACTGTTCTGTGATTTTTTTTTTTTTTTAAATCTAATCCAAGGGTGTCCAAATTCTGTTTTTCAGCAGACGAGGGTAGTATGGCAGGAAAAAAGAAGATATTCGTTTCCCTCTCTCACTTTCTTGTTTTCCACCAATTGCACATCATTCGGTAAGATGGTTTGCTCCAACTTTTGTTGCTCTTGCTTTGATTCTTGAATGTAGTGTGCCGCGTCTCAGATCTGATCTAGTAGAATACGAGGCTGTTTGTCAACCTATGGATCCATTTTAGCCTGTGAAGTTAGAGTTGAACAATGTCAAAGTGGCGATTTCATTACTGGTCTTGAAAACAAAACAAAAAAAAAAAAAACACCTAATCTGATCTGTTAAAAAAAATGTATCTCAGTGTGTACACACTGCTGATTCCAGCGCTCTTGTGCGCCCCCTTATGGGCAGACGCGTCCAACCTGACGCTGTCCATCCCGGAGGGTCTGCCCGCTCACACTGTGGTCGGCGACCTGGCCACCGGTCTGAGTGGTCCGACTGTCGGCTTCTTTATCTCAGAGAGCCGCGACTCGCACGTGTTCCGCGATCTGGAGATCGACCCGGACACGGGCATCATCTCCACATTGACAGTTCTCGACCGAGAGACTCGCGGGACGTACGAATTTGTGGTGGCTACCCTAGTGGGGGAGGTGGTCAGAGTTCGGATCAACGTGGAGGACGTCAACGACCATTCGCCGCTGTTTCCCTCCAAGCAAGTGGACCTGAATGTTTCTGAGATAAGCCCACCCGGTAGTCGCTTCCACCTCGAAGGAGCTCGGGACCAGGATGAAGGCGAGTTTGGCACCCAGGGGTACCGGATCCGAGAGGCTCATATGGGGCAGCTCTTCCGGCTGGAGCAGCCCAGAGGTTCTGGAAACCAGCCTGGCCTGGATTTGGTTCTGGACAGAAGATTGGATAGAGAATCTTATGACTTTTACACTCTAACCGTGGAGGCCTTTGACGGCGGCATCCCCGCCCAGATCGGAAGGCTCCGGGTCAACATCTGGGTCATAGATGAGAACGACAACCCGCCTGTGTTCAACCAGAGCAAATATGACGCGTCCGTGCCGGAAAATGCTCCGGTGGGGTCGTCCGTGTGCCAGGTTTACGCCACGGACCGGGACCAGGGCGACAACGCCAGGGTCAGTTACGGGATCAACCGGCGACAGAGCGACAGCGATGAGTTGTTTGCCGTCGACGAGACCACCGGGGTGGTTTTTCTCAACAAGCCATTGGATTTTGAAGCACAGGTGGAGTTACTTTCTTTTTACCGACTAATTTTGCTTTACTGCCTTCAAACTGTTTGTTACTGTGGCAGGTTTTCCACGAGCTGATCGTCACGGCCAAAGACAACGGAGCTCAGCCAGAGTCCAGCAGTACCTTGGTTCTTGTGAAGGTACACAACGTCAACGACAACAGCCCCATCATCAGCGTATTGTTCCTCAGCGAGAATGGAGATACGCTGGTTTCTGAGGCCGCCGAGATCGGCGACTACGTGGCCCGGATTTCCGCTTCGGACCCGGACGGCCAAGGGGAGATGGTGTCGGTCCAGCTCGAGGGCGGCGATGGGAAGTTCGCTCTCAAGCAGACGGACGAATTTCTGTATGCGTTGTGCGTCTGCTCCCATCTCGACAGGGAAGAGAAGGATCTTTACCAGTTGAAGATCCAAGCCTTGGATTTCGGTAGTCCCCGTTTGAGCAGCGAGACGATTCTTCTCGTGAAGGTGGCCGATGCCAACGATTGCGCCCCGGTTTTTGAGAAGGACGTGTTTGCGGTCCAGATCTCAGAGGATGCCCCTAAAGGGACTACCGTCATCCAGATGGAGGCCCACGATTCGGATCAGGGAGTCAACGCCGACATCACCTATTCTATCCTCAAGTCCGACTGGGACTGCCCGGTCAGTGTGGATACGGAGTCCGGATTGGTCCTCACAACCGGAGAACTGGACCGGGAGAGGCAGCCGGAGGTGTGTTTGTTCCTGGTGGTGGCGGAAGATTGCGGGGAACCGGCCAGGTCGACCACCGCCACGGTCAGGCTGGTCCTGGAAGACGTCAACGACAACGAGCCGGTGTTCCAGCAGAGTCTCTACAATGCCAACTTGATGGAACACAGCACCCCCGGGACCTGTTTTTTGCAAGTACGTACTGGACCGCCCCCGAGACACTTTCTGGCTCACAGACACCAAACCTTTCCTATATTATTTTCCTAGGTTGTGGCCACTGATGCGGACAGTCCAGAGTTCAGTGTCCTGGTCTATTCCGTACCTGAAGTCTTTGATGGGTTGGATCAGAACCAGAACCTGTTCCACATTAATTCTCAGACCGGAGAGCTGTGCGTCTCCCGGGACATTAATAGAGATGCCGGACAGACTGCCTACGACATCCTGGTCAGAGCAGACGATCCGGTCTGTATACTAAAAACTCCTACTTTCAATATTTTTTTTCGATGTTTTTTCAATTTCCGTTTCTTGGCTTGGTAGGGAGGCCTCTACGCGTACACGTACGTGCACGTGGAGATCCAAGACCTCAACGACAACGCGCCGGTGTTCAAGCCAGAGCGATACGCCACCAGCATCAGCAGTCACGCGCCATCCGGCACCGAGATCCTGCGAGTTGTGGCTGCTGACGCCGACGCCGGTCGCTACGGCGACATCACCTACCACATCCTACCCGGCGACCTGTCTTCTCTGTTTGCCCTTGATGAACAAACAGGTAATCAAAACTCGGGAAGCGGGCCAGATTCGCTTTACTTAGCAGGTCCAGATCAATCATGTGTGTACCCGACAGGGATTCTGTATCTCGAGTCCTCATTGACACGCCCGGGCGCCACAAGTATCAAGTTAGCCATCACGGCGCAGGACGGCGGGGGCGTGTCATCGGTCCGATCGGCCGAGGTGATTATCGACATCATGTCGAGCGTCCCTTCTCCGGCCGTGTTCCAGACATCCCGATATGACTTCACCGTGCCGGAAGACGCCCCACCGGGTACCAGCGTAGGCACCGTGCGGGCCACAAACCCAACGGGTAGGTTGAATTGATCAAATATTTATCAATGTGGTTGTTTTTTTTTTTGACGTACCCACAAGACCATTTTCCGAAACATCTTCATGGATTGTTTCGAACGTGCCAGTTTAGTTTCCAGACGTGAAGAGGCAAACAGGAAGGCTCCGGCTCCCCTTTAAGGTTTAATCCTATTTAAGTAGATCAACAGATGACAATGCAGAGTGCCAGCAAACTTGGACCAACCTGAAGAAGGGCTGAAGCTTCACGACAGCAGGCAGCAGTCACGCCAAGCCACTTCATTAATTAATGGCTTAAGGCCTTAAAGATTAAATCAGAAACAACAAGGTTAGGTGTCATTAAGATAGTCTGTAATCTTATAAGTGCGTGATGCGACAAACACTTACTTAATTCCATTGTAATTATACTCAATGGATTTTTTTCTTTGTTGAAAATGTTCTATACTGAAGGACCGATCAGGCAATTCATGGAAAATTTATTCTGACACATTTCAGGTTTAGCGTCCTTCTGTGATGTCATCTTGTGTTTCACAGACTCAATGGAATCCATCTCGTACCGCATCTCCTCCGGCGACCCGCGGGGTCTTTTCGTCGTGGACGCCGAGACGGGCCTGATCAGCACAGTGAAACCTCTGGATCATGAGACTCTACCGTACGCCCTGCTCTTCCTCCAGGGCTTCGCCCAATCCTCCCCGGTCTACGGCGGGGCGTGGGTCAACGTCACCGTGGCTGACGTTAATGACGCGGCGCCCGTATTCCCCAAACTCCGGGACTCCGTCTTTGTATGGGAAAAAACGGCGCCTGGCACCACGGTGTACATCGCCCACGCCCACGATGATGACAGCGGCGTCAATGGCCGGGTGACCTATTACTTGAGAGGTCGCTATGGCGAGGTTTTCGCAGTGGACCCGGACCTTGGAACGGTTACGCTCAATCAAACTCTGAGAGCAGACGCTCAAGAAAGGTATAAATAACTTTACCAAAAGAACAGTTTGGCTTACAAGACATTGCTTGGTGATTTTTTTTTTAAATGCCCCAAGATGGTAGCAAAGCTCAGGTTAATAGGAAAGTAGTAATTGGTGTCAAAAATAATATATTATATATATTTTTAATAATTTTGAATTTAAGACAAAAATATTATATATAATTATAATAGATAATATAATTATTTGTCTTGTCAGAATAATATTTTTTTTTCTTTCTTTTTTCCCCCTAGGCCGATTCAATTGGAAATCACGGCTGAAGACGGTGGGGAACCCCCTCGCAGCGGCACGCTGACGCTCACCGTCAATGTGGACCGGGCCTCCCGAGTTGATGGCCTGGCATTTGAGACGCTGGTCTACCAGGTGGAGATCAGTGAGAGTTCTCCAAAGAACTCCCCGGTGATCCAGGTGAGGGCCCAACGCATCTATGGGGCTCCCTCCAAAACCGCAGAACTGGTTTACTCCCTGGAGGAGGAAGCAGGTTCCCCTTCGTTTCCCTTTCGGATCCATCCTGGAAGCGGGTGGTTGTACCTCTCTGATGATCTGGACTACGAGCGGGAATCGGCCTATCGCTTCAGAGCAGTTGCTACGTTAGGCGAGACCAACGCTACAGCGGCGGTGGTGGTTCTGGTGCTGGACGTCAATGACAATTCGCCAGTTTTCAGCAGGGCTACATACTATTTGGTCCTGCCAGAGGGGCCGTCGCCTCGTGCTCTAGTAGGGCAGGTCACCGCCACCGACCGGGACTCTGGGAAAAACGCTCAGCTCTCCTTCATCCTGCTCTCGGATGGGAAGTTCTTCCGCATCAATGCTGAAACGGGTAAAGCTATTCCTTATTTATGACCGACAAGCAACTGTCAATTTGCATTTTGTTTTATGACCCGTCCTCAACTTCCTGTCATGCAACCTTAGGTGAGATTGTTAACTGGGTGGAGTTAGATAGGGAGCAGAGCAGCCAGCACACCCTGGAGGTGATGGTTGCCGACCATGGCAGCCCACGTCGCAATGCCACCGCCAGAGTCCACATCCTGGTCACTGACGTCAACGACAACACGCCGCAGTTCAGGCATCTGCCGGCTAGCAAGGAGCGCAACGTCCAGGTGAGCATTATGCGACAGACAGACAGGTAACGAAGCTGAGCCCTAATATGATGTCATTTTCAGTCACCATTACGTGACGGTGCGAGACAAAATGGCCGCCCCCTGAGATGGATGGTGGTCCACAAGTGCAATCATAACCAGAATGTACACTTGTGGCACCGCACAGAACATGTTTTATGTGTAGAACATTTTTGACTTGTGTATATTTACTTGTCAGATATCGCCCAGAATGCCAACAGGATCGTTCGTGACAAACGTTTTTGCCAGAGACTTGGATGCGGGCGAAAATGGAACGGTCACTTTGTCGTTGGTAACTGGTAGGTCCTTTCTGTTCAATCTAATTAAGTTGTTTCTAGGACATTTCTCAAATCTTCTTCTATGTCAGTCGGTGCGGAAGGTCAACGTTTGAGACATTTCGAGATTGACGGTAAGAGCGGCGACATCAGGACGACGTCGTTGTTCAAGCACAGCGGAGAAGCCACTTACATCCTCCAAGTGACAGCCAGAGATGGCGGATCTCCACCACTAGAGGGCACTGCACTCATTCACGTGCAGGTACTACACTTGTAGCTTGCTCCAATGACCTGTATGTCAAATTATCCACCAGGTGGCAGTGTTTGACACGTTTATTCCTTCTAGCGGTACATTAGGGTTAGTTTGTTGGCATTGTGAATGAATGAATGGTCGTCTGGCTGGCGACCAATCTAGGGTGTATTCTCCTGCTGTTTACTTAAATATACAAAGTATTTAATCTAAAAAAAAAGCAAAGAAAGAAAATCTAATATCCTCTCCAGGTGTATGGATCAGAGAACCAGTCCGGACATGCCTTCCCAACAGTCGTGAGACATCTGAGGGTCAGAGAGGACGACCCGCCGGGAACCGTGATTGGTTCCGTTAGCATCACGGCTCCCGGAAATAAATTGAGCTACTCCATCACCGATGGTGACGGGGACTTCCGGTTTGGCGTCAATTCTCAGTTAGGAGACATCTATGTCTACCAGACTCTGGACTACGAGGCGGCTGCCCGGTACGAGCTCACTGCGCTCGGTGAGGACGATGTCGGCGGGAACGTAAAGGTGCGGGTATTTGTGACGGTAGAGGACGTCAACGACCATCCACCGTGGTTCCCCGACGAATTAATAGTGTTTGCCTTGAGGGAAGACGCCCCCATCGGATCCCTGGCGTTTGCCTTTTGCGCCAGAGACGAGGACGGGACATACCCGAACAGCGCGCTGTGGTACTCCCTCGCCTCGCCACCGGGATTCCCCTTCAACTTGGACTCTCGGACCGGTAGATTGACGGTGGTAGCGCCCCTGGACCGGGAGGCCAGCCTGGCCTACGCCTTCACCGTAACCGCCAGCGACCAAGCCGAGAGGCGGGTGGAGCGTAGGCACGCGTCGGTGACGGCGAGGGTCTTTCTGCTGGACGTCAACGATAATCAACCTACGTTTAAGTCGGCTGATGTGGTCCAGGTTGCAGAAGACACGGTGGAAGGGAGTTTGATCCACCATTTTGTGGCGACGGATGCGGACGAGAGGGAGAACGGGACCGTGTCTTACGTCATACTGGCGGGAAACCAAAGAGGGTTGTTCACCCTGGAGGAGAAAACAGGTACTGCTTCATGAATAAAACGTGAACTCAACGTAAATCTGACTTCTTTTATCACGCAGGCCTCTTGCGGCTCTCGGCGCCGTTGGACTTTGAGACGGCACGTTTCCACCGGCTGAGCGTGGCCGGGGTAGACGGCGGCATACCTCCGCTTTCATCCAGCCAGACCCTGACGGTCGAGGTGGTCGACATCAACGACCATCCGCCCGTCTTCAGCCGCGACGTCTACGTCACCAGCGTGGCGGAGAACAGGGAACCCGGAGAGTTGGTGGTCCAGCTGTCCGCCACCGATGAGGATTCAGGTACTGCGATCCAATCGTTTCTTTCTAGCACTTTGTGAAAATCGTCAGCTCGCACAATAGAAATAAACATTCGGACTGGAAATCATCTCACACATCTAACCCGTAATCACAGGTGTTTATTTGAACGCGGCCGACCTTCCCAGTCCCATTTATTTGCTTTGCTGCTGCCGACAGTGCGGCTCTGTTCAAATGCTGTCGCTGCTTCGACAGCGGCTTCGTATTTTTTTCTTTTTTTTTTTTGAGAGGGAGGGGGTCACCAGGGGGTTCTCACAAACATTCTAAGGAGAGAGTCGAGTCCAAAAACAGCAAGCGGCAGGTTTAGAGTGGGGGTGGGTGGTTGGTTGGGGTTTCTCAAAGGTCTCCTCTGGCGATGATGTCAATAATCCGAGCCATATGTGCCAATAAAGTCTATGGTTGTTGTCAATGACCCAAATGAGCGCAAACTTTATTTTTTATATAGAACCATCGAACTAAAAAAACAAATACAGTAACTACACATTCTTGGAAAAGACTATTTCATAGAAACAATATTGTAAGAACCTGCCCATTAGCGAGCAGTGACATTTTGGTTTCTGTGATGGATAATTGAGTGCATTCCCCAGAGGAGAACGCGGTGGTGTGGTACAGTCTATTACCTGGTCCCGGCTACGAGCTCTTCAGTATCAACCCGTACTCCGGCCTGATCACCACATCAGCCTTCCTGGACCGGGAGCAGCAGCCACACTTCACCCTGAGAGGTAGGACCACCCAACCTCGCTGCCCCCATCCCACCAAGAAAAAGTCAAGACAAAGATGAAATCTTAACAAGTGGATAAAAGTAAAGGCAAAAAGAAAATGGGTCAAGCAGGTTCAATTTGCGTGATACGATTCTTGTTCTCAGTCCAGGCCCGTGACAGCGGCCCGCGACCTCTTTCGGGCATCGCCACGGTGTTTTGCTCGGTGCTGGACGACAACGACAATCCGCCAAGCTTCTCGCAGTCGGCCTTTCAGATCAGCATTCCGGAAAACCTTCCGCCTGGAATCGTGCACACTGCCTGGGCCTCCGACCCGGATGTTGGCGAGAACGGCACCGTTCGTTATGCCATCTTAGGTGAGCACGTCATGCTGTGCACGTCGAGAGCAATTGTCAGCCAATTAAAACTATTTATTTAAAATTATTTTTTATATTGATTGTATTTTAATTTTTAATAAAAATAGATTTAATCTCCAGACAAATATTTTCCAGACAATTTTTTAATTTTTTTTATATATTTTATTCCAACTACAAAAGTGGTATAAATTTAAAGGTTTTTTTTTCCACAACTCTTTTTTTATTATTTTTTTTAAATATTTTTTTTCCCAACTAATGAAGCGCTATAAGATATTTTTTCACAAAAAGTCTTATCTACACAGTCTGTGTAATCTGTGTGATCATCTTCAGGTGAGGACCACGGTGTCTTTGCCATCGACGGGCACACAGGAGCCGTCAAGACCCTTCAGAATCTGGACCGCGAGGACCATCAGAACTACACGCTGACTATCCAAGCCCGTGACAGCAGCCCCGCCCCGCTCAGCACCACCACGCAGCTACAACTGCTCCTCCTGGACCAAAACGACAATGCGCCGGCCTTCACTGTGGACAGCTACCGCGCCTCCGTCAGCGAAGGCCTTCCGGCCGGGGCAGCGGTCCTTGCCGTCACCGCCCTGGACCCTGACCACGGAACCAACGGTGACGTGACATACTCACTGACGGACGATGACAGTCAGGGCGCGTTCTCCGTCGACCCCTCCACCGGTGACATCCGGACTACCAAGACCCTGGACCGGGAGACCAGGTCCCAGTTCTCCCTTAAAGTTCTGGCAACAGATGGTGGAAGCCAAGACCCGTTGCGCTCGATAGTGTCCATAACTATTCAGGTGGACGACGTCAACGACAACGCTCCCGTCTGTGACAGCAATCCCGTCAAGGCAATAGTCTCTGCCGAGATGCTTCCGAACCGAGTGCTCGCCACGGTGACGGCGACAGATCCCGACCTGGGTCCTAACGGGACCGTTCGTTTTTTCCTTCCCGATGACCAGGAGAATCTTTTCGACATCAATGCAGAAACAGGAGAAATCTCAATGAGGCGACGGGTGAGGGCGGGCTTCTTCGGAAGGAAGTTGCGGGTGGCGGTATCGGATCGTGGAAATCCCGTGCTGACGACGAGCTGCCTGGTGTTTGTCCACCTCAGAGGAGAAACCGAAGACTTGCGATTCACACAAAACGTCTACAATACCACCATTGCGGAAAACAGCACGGCGGGTTAGTACCACTTATATTTTCAGTCATCAATTTATGCATTTGGGTGGAAATATTTTAGTCCAGTAGATTCACAATCAAGGCCAAAAAAAAAAGTTCTTTTAATTTTGTAGGCATGATTAGAGCCACAAAAGCGTCTTAAGAAGCTAAGTCAGAAACCAAACAGGAAGTCGGTCATTTTGTTTTGACAAACTAGCCCTACCAGTGATCTTGATTTCCAGGTACGTGGATCGCAACAGTTGACGCTGAGGGACAATCTGAAGGCCAATCGGAAAAGATCTCATATTCCATATTCCCAGACGACAACCAAGGCGCATTTTCCATCGATTCCCACACAGGTAAAGACTCCGAGAGACTGTGGCCTTCCTCCGCCAAAATGCTAATTCCACATTCTCTTCTAATCAGCCATTTTATTTTCCATGACGACATCTGTAAAAACATCTTTGCCAGAAAAATATCTGCACCATCTTTCCTTGCCAAGCACAAATTATCAGCTTCATCTCTGAGCAGTTTCCAGCCCCCACAATTGGGGATCGTGTTCCAGCCTTCCATAACATCTCCTTGATAGTCTAATAAGTTACTCATGTTGTTTGTTACTTCCCAAAAGGTGGTTGTCAATTTTACGACTCGCTTGGCTGAGACTTTACTTTGTGACATTCACCTTGCGTAAACCAAACAAGTCTTGCTTGTGTGGAAATAAGCATTTTCAGAATTGTGTGTCATCGGTTTTGTTTGTGTTATTCTGTGCAAACTGTTTGGTATCAGGTGAGATTCGATTACGGCAGGACAACGCGTTGGACTTTGAGACGAGCCCTCGAGTGGAGCTCCTGGTCCTGGCAGAGGACGGTAGGCGGACGGCCTACTGCAAGGTGGACGTTACCCTGCGGGACGCCATCAACAACGCCCCCGTCTTTGAACGTGATGTCTACCGGAGCGCCGTGTGGGAGGGCCAAGGGCGCAACACCTACGTCATGCAGGTCGGCATCTTCACACTTTGCAGTTTGTACTATTAACAAAAACAAAACGGATCCTCCACCAACTTTTTTTTTTACCCATTGCAATAGCGTTTAGCATACAAGCTAACAAGCATACGTCCAATCTTTAGCTTTTTGCCCACGACGAAGACAACGGAGAAAACGGGCAAATTGAGTTTTCCATCATCTCCGGGAACCAAAACGACGCTTTCATCCTGGACTCAGTCCGTGGGATCCTTGCCACCAACTCGATGCTGGACCGTGAGATTACGTCTTCGTACAAGTATGCTAACACAACAACTAATCAGTCCGAAAGTCAGCAGGGCTAGATGAATGGATGGATGATTTTTATTCTCATTTCAGGCTGGTGGTGCAGGTGACAGACAAAGGAAACCCTCCACTCAGCAGTACCGCCACCATCTGGCTCCAAGTGGTAGACGTCAATGACAACAGTCCCGCCATCCCTCCCATGGAACCTGTACTGCTCTCAGAGAGTAAGACGCTCAGGAACAGGAACAGCTTAAAAACTGAAGACCCACATACCGTCAACTGTATTCCACAGATGTACCGGCGGGATACGTGGTGACGCAGGTGACGGCAAATGACGTCGACCTCGGCCCCACCATCACCTTCAGTTTCGCTGGAGACGCCGGCGTAGAAAGCGCCTTCGCTGTGGACCGGTACACCGGCGTGGTCTCGCTGACCCGAGCTTTGGATTTTGAGGAGGAGGCCGAGTTCACGCTGACCATCTGGGCATCAGATTCTCTCCACCGGACCTCTGGAGAGTTGAAAGTCCAGGTGCTGGACGTCAATGACAACAGTCCTATCTTCAACCAGGTCTCATACCAGGTTTGTGTGAAAAAGGCAAAATGTGACCTTTATAAATTCAAATTTCAGTTTATTTATTGAAATGGATTATGGTCTGATTTGAGTATTTGTGTCTGCTCAAGGCGGAGTTGTCGGAGCTGGCTCCGGCGGACACGTTTGTCTTGAACGTGTCCGCCACCGACATGGACTCAGGACTGAACGGCAAGATCACCTACAAGCTACTCTCGTCTCTTTTACAAGGCTTTTACGTCCAACCGCACACTGGTAAGAACGCTAATGAGCCTTACTCAAGGAAATATCTGTCCTTTGCCAGAATGCGATCCAAGTTACAATAATGAACTCGTGCTAGTTGCGACAACGAGACCCAATGCCAGTGACCACAACGGACTGGTAATTCTTTCAAAATCTGCATCAAGGTTTCTTTGGAACATTCCAATACACGGATAACACCAACAGGGAACATTGTCTCTTGGCAAAGAATCACCACCTAACAAGCTTTTGGCGTTAATGCTTTTTTTTGGGGGGTTACTTTTCCCCATATGCAACTTTATTTTCCTCCCTGAAGGTAATTCATGGGCTCAGGAACATTAAATATGAGAATAATTGCCCAGCTTCCTGTTGAGGAGTGCAAAAAGTGAAACTAATACTGCCATCTGATCCTTGCCTAGCTAAAATGGCCTCCTTATGTTTGTGAAACAATACACAACCCAGTCAAAATGAATCAAGCCAATGTGTCGAAAATTCAGCAGAGCAGGCGGATAATAAATCGGTTGGTGGGGTGAAACGTTACCGCCGCACCAGTGTGTTGTAATGGTGTACACATGGTTTGGGTTAAAATGAAGGAGGTACGCGGGTCATGCTAACAAGAGAAAGGATGTGTTAACAGTTCTTGTATTATGGCGCCGTGTTAGCCGCCCTAACACTTCATCGACCTTTTAGTGAAACATTTTTCACATTGGTCGCCTTTTCCACATTTGTCGGGTTTCAAATACGCCAAGCAGGATGAAAACCACTGCTGCTCGGGCTGATTTGTTGTTCTTTGTAACTTTTGTGTCCACGTGGCTAATATTAGCTTAGCCTGTTGCTCTGACTTCACATTGTACTTACTTTTGTTTATCTTTCAGGATCACTTTTCACCAATAAGCCCATGAAGGCCACCGGCAACAGTAACCTCGTTCGTCTTCTCGTCGAAGCCCGAGACGGAGGCGATCCCGTCCTCTCTAGCGTCACGTCCATCGATGTGTTGATCCTGGACACCAACGACCACACGCCGCTCTTTCGACAGGACGTCTACACCGTCACCGTCTCGGAGGACGCGCCCGTTGCCGCAACGCTCCTGACCGTCTTTGCCTCCGACCGAGACCGGAGCCCCGAAAACACGTACCTGGACTACGCCCTCTTTGCAGGAAACGAAGAGAGGCGTTTCTGTTTGGAAGTCAAAACCACACAGGTGGAGAATCGGATGAACAACGTCGGGCAGCTGGTACTGTGTGGCCCGCTGGACCGTGAGATCGGTAAGAACTACGCACTCACGGTGAGAGTATCCGATCGAGGGACGCCACGTCTCAGCAGCTCCGCCGTTATCATGGTGACTGTCTCGGACTGCAATGATAACGCGCCGGTTTTTCCGAGGCCAGAGTATCACGTTCGAGTCAGCGAAAACAGCCACCCGGGCACCAGCCTGGCGCAGGTCAATGCGACAGATCCCGATGAGGGAGTCAACGGTCTACTGCGCTATGACATCATCTCAGGGAACAGCGGAGGACGCCTCAAGATGGACCCTGAGTCTGGACTTTTGGTGGTCAACACCTCGCTAGACTACGAGGAAGAATCCGAATATACCCTCATCGTCCGGGTGTCTGATGGCGACGACTCTACAAAAGATCGGAAGACGGCGTTCACCAAGGTTTTCATCACCGTGCTGGACGAGAATGACAACGGTCCCTTCTTCCTGTTCCCCACGTTTAATTGTTCCGTGCTGGAGAATCTTCCAGCGTTCACCCACGTCTGCGCCATCCGTGGTGTCGACAAAGACATGGGCGCCTATGGACAACTTACCTACTCCGTCCTGTCCTCCTGTTTCGGAGATTCTAGTGGGAAAGAGTCCGCCTTGGCCGTGGATCCCCGCACCGGTGATGTTCACACCCGGCAGACCTTGGACTACGAGCGTGAGAGCCAGTACTGCTTGGTGGTGGAAGCCCGGGACAAAGGCGACAAGGTGGCGACAGTCCAAGTGCATGTTTCTGTCAAGGGAGTGGACGAGTTTAGTCCCCTCTTCACACAGAGCCAATACCGTTTCCTCCTGCCCCGAAACGCCAAGCCAAGGGATGCCGTTGGCTTTGTGATGGCACTGGACCAAGATGGAGGTGTGGACGGGTTGGTGGAATACTCCCTTCTGGACCCACCGTCAATCTTCTCCATTGATAAAACCTTTGGAGCCATCTATGCGTCAGGACCTGTGTTTCGCAGACAGGGCGGCGAGGATGTACTGAAGCTGGTCGTGTCCGCCAGAAGTCCCCGACCAGGGTCCAGGACAACTTTCTGTCAGGTTTTTATCAACGTATCCAGTTTGGCCGGGGCGGCCGTTGGGGTGACGCTTGACAGCCACATCCTTAGTCTAAGCATCTCACTTGTTGCATTCCTGCTGATCCTTGTTGTCTTCGTCGGCTTGGTGCTCAGATCAAAACTCAAAGAGGCTGGCCTCAAAAACACGGCCACAAACCTGAAGCAACCGGACCAAGCCTTCTCACTGCAAGACATGAAACCTGTCATCATAACGAAAAACTGTGACGCGTCCAGCCGCCAAACACCTTCCATCCAGAGCGGCCGTGGCTCGGCGGAAGGCGAGACGGCCGAGGACCAGGAGATCAAGTGGATCAACGAGTACCCCTGCTGCGAACCAGATGAAAAAGGGATCTTGGAAACCCCAGCATCCTGCCAATCTGTGACTGTTGGGTCAGGACAATTCTTATCGCCCGGTCTATGTTTGGTCTCGGGGATGGCCAGCATCGAAAGTCTGCACCATTTCAAAGAAGATGGACCAGGACAAGGACTCCTTGTAAGGATTAGAGAAAGGAATTCAGAAGGGAAGTCTGCAGATTCTCTGGAGTATCTGGACGGGGACCGCAGATGGGACTACTTGCTAGACTGGGAGCCTTGCTTCCAGACTCTGGCGGAGGTCTTCACCGAAATCGGGATGCTCCCGGACCAGGAGCTCCCAGGGGGCCGCAAGGACCTGGATCACCCGCCGCCTCCGCTCATAACATCTGTAGCCCAGCCGGGGGTGCGGACAGTGCCGCCCCGCAAACCATCTCGGGCACGCAGCCTGAGGCGGCGGCCATCCTATCCCAGGTACGCCTACTCCCCCTTGGCCAGGAACACGGGTCTCACACCGACGGCCATGACGCCAACATTCTCCCCTTCGCTTTCGTCGCTCACTATCAGGAGCCCCAGGACCTCTCCAATTATATCTGACGCCGGGGTGGGGGGTATCAGACTGGATTCGGGGCCCCTTACCGCAAGTCTGCTTGAAGCAGAAATCCAAGTTTGATCAAGTGTTTAGCTTCAGCTTGACTTTTTTGGAATACTTGAACATTTTTTTTGTAGATTACTCTGTCACCCACATACGTCCAGATTCAATCTCTAGTTTGAGACCCCTGTTATAGAATGACCGAATAGACAGGTATACTTTTGAATTTTCTTGGTAAAAAGTTGCTTTAATTGAGTTTATGTCACATGAATATCATCTCCTGATTCAATCTGTGTCAGGGATTTCTTCTTTGAACCAATCCGATTTTAGATTCACCGCTCTTCACTTTTACAACGGCTCAGTGTGACGTAAGCGTTTTCATCTCTTCTGATTGGCTCAGCGAACTAGTTTGTTCTGTTTACCTTTTTGATTGGTTGATCTTAACAGGATTCAAAGATTGCTTTTTAGGGAAGGACAATGGCGGACATGCACTTTTCAAGAAAAACTGGACTTGATGAGTCGAGGTCAACCAACCTTTGGCTTGCTTGTTTTAACCTGGAAATTAAAATGTTTGGGCCACGTTCAAAAGAAGGCAAAGAAATCGCACATCGGCATCTCTGGTGAGTACAATGGATTTGATTGAAAATGTTTGATAAATATTGATTGTGCTATATTAGACGAGAAATGGAATTGTGTGTCCAAAATACCTCGCCACACAGCGTTTTTAGCGTTAGCAATAATTCACTACTGAAGGCCCAGGTTCAAAACTCACAATCTACCATATGATTCATTTCATGAAATGAGTTGAGGTATACCTCTTCAAAAATGTTACGTTACGCGGCAACATGATTCAAGGACAATACAAAATGACAGAAGTTCATTCAGTGCACCCCTCCCCGTCTCAGCAAACATTGAGGCACGCTGAAACCTCTACCAGACGTCTCGGCCGCCGAGACAATAAACACTGCGGCCTTGACCCTCCATGTAATCACTTGGAGGTGCGCCGTTATTTATTGACTCGCGTTGGTGTGCGACTTTGCTATTTTTCTCCCATTCGCGATTCCAGACTGATGGAGGAGCTCTTTCACCGTATCGTGTGATCTGGCCAAACAGAAGAAAAAAAATTGAGGCTTTTCATGAATGCTGATCGCGAAAGATACTAAAAGCACGAAAATACGTTTGTGCAATCCCGCTGATGGACACGCAAATAAGCAAACAAAAAGCACGCCTGACCTCCTCGGTGGAGGTAATTCATCACACAAGTGCTTACCTCGTCTCTTATGCAAACCATATGGAGCGTGCCCGGAGAAGTTGGCTTGTTATCGCTCACTGTCATTCTAAAAGTGCCTTTTAGAGCAGCTCATGTTCCAACCTCGGAACGGCTATTGTGCTCCTGCACCAAAAAAAAAAAAAAAAGGCTTTCCATTTTCTTTTTACAAAATTCCATATTTTGGTCAGTATTTACTCCAATATTCCATTTGAAGACTTTAAATTGACACGTTAAGATGAGTTTATCTTGTCTGATTCTTTTTTTTTTCTTCACAGTTTGAAGCCAGTCATGGTTACAGTAATATTTTGTTAGAAATTTTAGCTGTTGGAATATAACCTAAGAGCATGTTTTAGCTCCTCTGGGCCAAAGGCGGTGGTTGGGAGGCGGGGGAGGGGTTTAAGTTGGCGGCGGGCATGCGAGAGAAGGTCAAAGTTGGATACACGAAGCAGCCTCAAGCGTCACATTTGGATTCAATCAAATCACTTGTGTGTGTGTGTGTGTGTGTGTTTTGTTGTTGTTTTGCCTGCTGCTGCCATCATATGATACAAAACAGATGGTCTCCAATTTATTTCCTCCAATCATATTATTATTAGCCATTGTATGCAATATTTTTATTTTATTTTTTAAATGATTGCAATGACACTTTAAATTCAAACAAACAAATATCCATGTGCTATTTTTCCATAGCATTCAAAATAAAGGTATTGATTGATAGCTGCTGTCAGTCTCCTAAGCCCAACATGCGATCGAGGCCTCAAGCGTGAATGTCACCTCTTTAAAAGAGTGTCTGTGACGACCAAGTCAGGTGACCTCTGAACCCTCTCGGAAAGCAGCCGGGGTTGTTTTGGGGCTGGAAACAGGAGGGCAGGTGACCTCCACCCCCCCCCCCCTTCCCCTTCATTGATGGATGGGGTCTTTGGACAACACACACACACATCATAGCAAGACCCCTGTTGTGTGTCCCTGGCTCTAAACCACCTCCAGTCTAAAAATGTCTCAGGCCTTGGCCATGTAGCAAGAATAACAGCAAAGCCATGCTGTTCTGTTTTTGGACAGGCAAAATTAGGAGGTATTTAGCGGGACCCAATTAGGACCCCATGTTGAGCTTTTTTGATGTGACGCACAAAAGCGTGAATTTGACACACTAATCACCAACTGTCCACTTTGTGTACTTTTCAATGAAAAAAAAAAAAGATTTTTCCTGACAAACGTCACACAAAAGGCTGTTGCGAGGTTGTTGATGTTTTTTTTTGTTTTTTTTAAAGAGGAAGCAAAGAGTTGGCGTCTGAGAAGAAGCAGAAGTGTGGAGTCCGCATCGGGTTACCTTTACCCCTCACTGCCCCCCGCCCCAACCCATCCCCACCCCCGGGTGCGCTGAAGTGCACCACAATCCTTCTAATGATGGAAAATGAACGCTCCATTGAGCAGACCTAAACGCCCCGGCTGACGTTTCCTGCCTATTTGAAAAGCACCCGGGACAGACAGATGACCTGCCGACATGGCTGATTTGGCTGCAATGAAGCAAACGCGTCAAGCCACTTTTGTTATGATTTCCACAAAGAAGGCTGGGAAACAAGACTAGGACAAAAATAAGGCTTATGCTAAATTTAGCCGTCACCCAGTCTCTAGATATTTACGTAACTGTACACATGCAAGTCAAATGGCACCAAAAACGTAAAGCTTTAGGAGATAAAAGTTGCAAATAATATTTTCCAGACGTCATAATCTGACAAGAGGAGTCTCACACGTGGTATGTCGCCGTCTAGTGGTCAAGAAAGAAATTACATTCAGAATTACAACAACAAAAAGAAATGGCGGGCGCAAACTGTTTTCTAAAAAGTTGAATCAAGTCTTTATTTGGGCAGAAATCATGTCAGACTCACACTTTTTTTTTTTTCCTATAGGAACAGTCCTTCTCAGCGACGCCCCCGCCCCAAGGACGCGCCTGGGACTCCTCCCAGAGTGTTGACTGAAGAAAAGTCTCTGGGAGAGACCCCCACTTGCAGTCTTGCGCGCACAAGATGACGCCGGCAGTGGCTTTGTCCGCGGCGTGGGCCCTGCTGCTGACGTCGTCGGCTTGGGCGTCCGCTGGCCCGTACGAGTCGGGCGCCCCGCGTGAGGAGTCGGAGGAGCGCCCGTACAAGCGCAGCCAGTGCAAAGCCATCCCAGCCTCGCTGCAGCTGTGCCGGGACATGGAGTACAGCGACATGCGTCTGCCCAACCTGCTGGGCCACGAGAGCATGAGCGAGGCGGTGCAGCAGGCGTCCTCGTGGATCCCGCTGGTGCACAAGCGCTGCCACCCGGATACCCGCAAATTCCTTTGCTCGCTCTTCGCGCCCGTCTGCTTGCCCGACCTGGACGAGGCCGTCCGGCCGTGCCGCTCGCTGTGCGAGGGCGTGGAGCGCGGCTGCGCGCCCGTCATGGCCGCTTTCGGTTTCCCGTGGCCCCCCATGCTCGACTGCAGCGCCTTCCCGGCCGACGACGGCGAGCACCTGTGCATCCCGCCCACCGACGTCCGCAACGCCGTGCCAGACGCCGTAGAAGGTGCGAGTGACGTCTCTCGTCCTCCAAACACAACAAATTCATGAGGTTACAGAAGTGTTGTTGTGTTTTTTGTCTTTCAGTGCCCAGAGTGTGTGACGCCTGCAAGGAAACCGATGAAAATGACAACGAGATAGTGGACAGCTTGTGCAAAAACGATTTTGGTAAGCGCTCACGATTGACATTTCTTCAGTATTATAGTTGATCTGTTTGAAAAATCTTCTACATTTTTCCAAACGTGCCAAGCTCAGACGATTTTTTTTTTTTTGTATCGGCAACAAGCAGAAATTAAGGAACAATTACATTTGAGAGGCTGACGCAAGACAATTCTCAGGTTAAAAAATGCCTCCAAACGATTAATCGATGATTCAAGTAGGATTAAACTGATAATCGATTACTTGCCGATTAATGTTCTCAGCTCTACATTCAGTCGGAGAATACAACACTAATCTTTATATTTTATAATAAATCTAAATATCTGTTTGGATTGTAACAATGGCCTTTTTCTGTCTTTGAGCTCTGAAAATCAAAGTGAAGGAGATCTCCTACATGGACGGCGACACACGGATCGTGCCGGAGAACAAGAGCAAGACCATCTACAAGTTGCACGGCGTCAGCGAGCGCGACTTGCGCAAGACGGCGCTGTGGCTCAAAGACGGCCTGCGCTGCGTCTGCGACGAGATCAACGACATCAACGCCGCCTACCTGGTGGTGGGACAGAGGATGGACGACGGACGCCTGGTGGTGACCTCGCTCAAACGCTGGCAGAAGGGCCGCCGCGACTTCAAGAGGATTTCGCGGAGTATACGCAAGTTACAATGCTAAAAAAAAATTTGGAATTCCAAGGTTCCACTGCCAGTTAAGCTTGTACAACTTTCTGAAAGTTCACTTAATGAATAAAATCACACTTAGCAAATATTTCCATAAATGAAATGATTGTTGGAAAAAATGCAAATGATGTTTGTTATTTTTGTACTCCTGAATTTTTCTCAAGCCAAACATGAGAGCTAGCTGGCTATGTTCTCAGCTGTGTTAATTGTATTTTCATACTTGTGCATGACAGACAGAAACAAACATTTTCATTTCTTGACTCCATTTTTCATATTTGCTCTCCCATGTTTATTTTCTACTTTATAAATAATGATTTAGCTAATAATCACTTTGTTGTGTGCATGTGCAATATTCGTTTTTTTTCACCTTTGGTTTTGTAAATATTAAAATTTGATCTTGTATTCACGTTTTTGGGACAATCAAATGGCATTAACATGTTAAGATGCAGTTTTGTCTGGTTATTTTTAATGATTTCATCTTAAATGATTGATAAACACATTTAAGGTATACAATATGATTACGCAAAAATACACACTGTACACTCAGCCAACATAACCAGGGACTTTTATTATTTGTTGAATCAGTTTCATTCTTATATATGTTCAATTCCCAACAGCTATACATTCATCATATCTTCCATACATGACATGTATGAGTTCATATTTTGCCTCGTGCATTCAAATGAAATGAAGAAAAGCTTTCACGGTTCCTTTTTGGGTGTTGCACCTTACGAAGGAATGGCTTTGGGTTTGCTTTTTCGACGTTACAAAAACACGCACGATAATTTCTCGCTATTCTTTAATAAATACAGTTGGATATATTTTCATAGATACACGTTAATATTCATAAGAAGTCATTCTGTGCTCAAAGCCAAGCTGTGCTGTAATCATTGCTGATATTTAAAAAAAAAAAATCATCAGTCCTTATTGATTTGTGCGTTTGTGTGTCTCATTAATTATTAGGATGGTTGCCGTGGTTACCACTCATCACGATAAACAACAAAATGACAGCAAACGAAACAAAGTTCCTTCTGTGTGTGTGGAGGTTATTCAAACATGAAGAAAGAAAGAAAAGGACTGATGGGAGCAGGGCGTCATCCGGGCGTCCGTTTAGAAGTTGAGTGTCTCGGACATCATCTTCCACCAATCCATCAGCTCCTCCCTCTCCTCTTCCTTGCGCTCCATCAGAGACTCCAGCTCAAAGTCCACCTTCACAAAAACACAAATGGCATCGAGAATATAAACAGTAAATGCCTGATGGTCCGTCTTCGTGTTTGTGGGTGGGACGTCGGTGTCCTGCAGTGCCACCTAGTGGTATTTGAAGCATTCGTTTCTTCTTGACTTTTTTTTTTCCCGGATGTTAAACGTCCGGGTTGTTTTGGTTCGGGATGTGCTCGAGGTAAAAAAGACTCAACTCAAAGAAGCACTGGGTATGTATACCATATTTTTAAATGCACATATAGAAGATGATTTTGCTTTTGTTCGTACCCTGGTGGCGGGGCTGTGCGGAACGGCCACCTTCTTGATGACGCTCAAGTATCCCGGAGCCGAGGCTGCCACCTTGTAGTTGCCGGGAGTCAGCAGACGCCAATAGTCGCCATCTTTGGCTGGAAGAAACACACAATTATGTCCACTTGAAAGCGGCTTGCTATGTATGTTGTCCATTTTTTAAACGAGTCTGCATGTCCACCTGTGGTGATGTCATGCTCGATGCCCTCCACAGAGATGGTGGCGTTGCTAATGGCGTTGCCCTGCAGGTCTCGCACGAAGCCCTTAACGCCACGATGAACCTGAACAACACCCAACGACGTCAACATCATTCTGCTCACGTCCGAAGCTATTTGGCGTCTCTCCGCCCACCTGCTCGATGTAGCTGACCAGCGAGTTGCGGTTCTGCTCCCAGTAGCTCTTGAGCAAGTCCTCGGCTGGGAATTTATCGCAGCTCAGCTCCAGCGTGATCTCGAAGCAATTGCTGCTCAGGTAGTTGAAGTCCTGCATTCCTGCATAACACCACCAGCAGCAGCTTGTTAGCGTATTTAGCAGTAGCTAAATGCTAACACCTGTTATTGCCAGAGTTGGAATTCTGAGTCTCGATCCGGTTTCTTACCACCGGGAACGCTGTACCAGGCTCCTCCGTTGGTGATGCCGTCCTTGAAGCTGGAGTCGTCGTCGTTCTTGCGACAGGGCGCCCGCTGTGGGTCGGACATGACGGGGTTGTAGCTGGAGTAGGCCTTGGCCAGCGACTTGAAGATGGCGTCGTCGGGACTGGCGCTGTACTCGTGGGCCGAGCCTTCCGTGACAAACAAATGGTTAGTTTCGCTTCACGCTAGAGTTGTATGAATGTGATTTTACCGCTGCGGGTTTCATCGTAGGGGTAGTTGGCCACCACATCCCCGCCGTGCAGGTTAGCAGAGAGGACGAAGGGGATGTCCATGATCCAGTGGATCACCGCCTTGGTCTCGGGAGCCAGCTACAAATTGAGACAACGCAACACTGACTTGCAGTTGTGTACAACGTATTATTTATCCTTGTCAAAATGAATCGACAATTAATCGGTTCGGGAGCGTCCTTGACCCACCTTGGTGTTTTCATCCACAGACTTCTTCATGTTTTGCAACAGATGGTTGTTGGCTCCACCTTCTCGTTCATTGACGTAGACGATTCTGTCCAGGTCGGGGAAGTTGCGGTTGAGGTCCACCCCCTGAGCGTTGGTACGGCCCACGAACCAGTCCTTCATCTCCCCGGACTGAACACAAAAACCGGCACGGTGACTTAAAAGCGTCGGCGCTCCTTCGAAGGCATCGTCGGCCCGGCCGAGGTCACCTGAGAGGCGGCTTTCTCAAATCCGTCCGGGTTCATGGAGGGCATGAGGTGGATACGTGTATTGTGGATCAGGTCTATGATGCTCTGGTTTCCCTGCTGGTACTGGTTGCAAAGGTATTGAGCCAGGTAGACCAAAAGCTCCCGGCCCACCGCCTCGTTGCCGTGCATGTTGGCGATGTACTTGAACTCCGGCTCGCCTGTCCACACACACACACACACACAAGCTGTTACTCAAACGTCTTCACAACTAGGACTTCTCGGCTGAGTAACACACACACACACACACACACACACACACACACACACACGCAAACGTAGCACATCTGGTGCTCAGGTTATTTTTAAAACCTTCAATCTGGCTCCCATTCTGACTAATGATTTCAAGGCTGCAATTAACTCTTTATGTCCTCGTGTGGCATAAATGGTTTCTGGGGGTGCCCCTCCTCAAACAGAGTAGATATAAAAAGTCTACACAACCAAATGGCAGCTTTGGCTGATCTAAAGATAGTGAGACCATTGAAAGTCAGACCTCAAATAAAGTTAACCAGTGTCAAAAGTTAAAAACAACAAAAACGGCTTGTACAAAACAGCACCATGGAGAAAAGATGGGAAAAAAAAAACACTAATTTGGCCTTCAGAAGCTGTTACAGAATCATTTCTTTGGCAATTTATACAGAACAGCAGCATAGAACAATGATTTGTGACATGCTACATAATGTCCAGGACGTGTCTAATATCTGGCATCAGGTGAGTCAGCTTTTCACTGACGTGTCATTTTGTCCACGGCAGCTTGTCATTACGGTTTCTGCGGCGGCGGCATCATGACGTCATCGGGGAGGGGGGGGGGGGGGTGAGAGGATTGAGGGGAAGGGCGGGCGCCCGCAGTTGCCGTGGCAACCGTGAAAGGGTAGACTGGGTTGTCAGGTGACCAGCGGAAACACACAGTAAGAACCCTCTGACAGATGGCAGCTTCCGAACAGATGCAGAATCGGGTGGGCGACGGTGGAGGATCGGATGGGAGGGGGAGGAGCTGAAGGCGGGGGCGGTGGTGGCTCTACTCTCTCCCGAGACGGCCCATGCACGAGCCAACCACGAGCCGGCGGTCGGCTCAGCACGCTAAGCCGATCTGTTGCCACGGTGACCGCTATTTCCGCCCCGCCTTAGCCAGGCACCTTGAGGGGAGCTATAAAAACATTGCTGCTCTGTTTTGGTCATAGCCATGTTGGCGGCGAGACATCTGTTAGCAATAGAAAGCTCCACAAACTTTTATTCCTACATGCATGCACGGAAAATCTACCAATGTCCACTAAGTCGTGTTTTAATGTGATAGATATGATCTGGCTGACATGCATAGCGACAAGCTTGACGCTCGAGTACTCCGATACCAAGCAATCGATACCACTAATACGTCTGATACATAAAATTTGTACGGTACCAATGACAGCTCGTTTTAAAGAAAGACCTTTCAATTAGTTCTAAAAAAGGCAGAAGAGTCAATCTACAATAGAGAAGGCCAAAGGAAAGCACAAACAACTTACTCTGAATTTAGGGTTCATTTGTGATAAACTAACAAAAGTGCTCGACTGTCAAGTTGAGTTTTTGTTCATTATATAACTGAAACTGCAAAGTAAAAGCTCGATGATGCATTCAAAAAAATAGATCTAATTAATCATGCACTGAATAATAATATACATAGTCAACGGAAGCAGGTAAAATCATTATGACGTCATTTGGCGAATGATGATTCTATTTGGCGTTATGCAATTGTTTGTGGTTCGTGACAGGAAACGCTGCACCTGCTCGGCTTCACAATGGCGTAGCAGCTTTCAACTCACAATCATCACCGCGGATCGGCATCGAGCTGCAAAATGGCGTCTGAGATTTTTTTTTTTTGGGGGGGGGGGGGGGGGGGGTGACGATAGAGTAATGCGCTTTTACGCACGGCTACCGATCGCATCAACACCTGCAGAACGATCCCACCGAAAGGCTGCGGCGAAAATAAATGCAGCTAAAACCACCTTTGATTGCCAAATGTCCAGATTAACCAAACGGACTGACCCGGTTCGTGCGTGCCAGGGTTGTCGGACATCTCGAGGACGAGCATCTCGCGGCCTTCGAAGCTCTCGCCGATGGTGTAGATGCGCGCGATGGTGGGACATTGCAGCCACACGGACACCAAAGCCTTGCGCAGCTCATCGTAGCGGTGGTACTCGAAGGAGATCTCCCCATCCGCCGACAACGCGCGCGACGTCGCGCCCGCCAGCACCAGCAACAGGAGCGCCTTCATGGCCATCGTGGGATGCTTGGCGTCCGCCTAAAAAAAACAAGGATGCTGGGCTCGCTGGATGGATGGACGAATGAATGGTGGGTGGTTCTTCGTCTTTTCTCTTCCTTTGCCCTCAGCGGGGATGCGTACCTGAGTAAATCAGCGTCAAGCTACAAAGCAGGAGACGAGCACGTCTGGTGTATGCCTTTCAAAATTAAAGACAATGACGTGCTTTGAATGGTAACTTGTGAGAGAACGCCCCGCCCGCGACACACGCTGGCGGATTTTTC
Organism: Syngnathus scovelli; assembly: GCF_024217435.2. Classification (NCBI taxonomy): domain Eukaryota; kingdom Metazoa; phylum Chordata; class Actinopteri; order Syngnathiformes; family Syngnathidae; genus Syngnathus; species Syngnathus scovelli. Next base: position 1,641,068 of record NC_090851.1, on the reverse strand, counting down.
TCACTTCCTGTTTGGTCGCTGCTGCTGCATGCTAACCTGACGCAGCAGTCTGTGTGCGTGCGTGAGCGAGTGCAGCTTGCAGGGGTGTGTCGTCCGTGCGACAGCGGACATATGGAGGGAAACCGACTCTATATTTACTATATAGGAGGAAGGAGAACATACAAATATTCATATTCATATAGACAAAAATATCTCGGGCCGGTAGTGATGTGCATTCCAGTTCGTTTAAGTGAACTGAATCTTTAGAAGCAGTTCACCCAAAAGGTTCGTTCGAACGAATCGTTCAAGGAAGTCCGCGTTTTGGTCAAAAGGTAAGCTTTATTTTGCTATAGCGCTCGTGTTGCTAACTTTCCAGAGAATTAATCGACAAACGTAGTGTGGAACAACCTAAACGTTCGCTGACACGCAGAGACCTTAAATTCATCTTAAAGTAAGCCGTTTTAGTCGATGGGTAAAATGTTTTGGGTGATAGCTCTCACTCGTGAGGTCCTGCAAGCTAACCAAGCTAACCTCGTTTTGCTAACTTTCATGATAAATTAATCAACAGTGTGGAACAACTTGGAACATTTGGAAGTCACAACTTGTTTGTTATTATGCTATTAATAATATTATATGTATTATTCTTATAATGACACAGCTAATGCAAGGGGGGGGGGGGAATATACAGAACCTTTACTGATCCATCTTTGAAACTGTTATGATTGTTAGTGATTTAGGGTGTTTTCACACCTGGACCCCTTTAAAAGAACCGAACTGAGACCTCTTTAAGTGGACCAAAAAGTGAACCAAGAGGAAACGAACTCAGTTCTTTTTGTGTTCACATTGTGAGTGTGTTTCAAAGAGGACCGAGTTCTCTTTCTGGTTCAGTTCAGCCTTGATGGGGCCTCAGTCCTCTTTCTGTTCACACTTGTCCCTCTAGAGCTCTCCCACTCCCACTGCACTGCATTCTGAGTAGTTTTCAGTTCCAGCAAAATGTCTGCTGCTGCGCTTGCACTGGTGTGTTTTCTGGTGAAATTAGCGCACAAAACAAGCATGGCGGAGAAGAACTTTGTTGCAACAAAAAATGATCAAAGAACATCTGATTCTGGCAACATTTATGTATAGAAGTTCTATCAAAACCGGCTGCTTTCGTTCTCTCCGAAAATTCTTGAAATACTTTCGCATTACGGTTAGTGCTGTCGTCTTCTCCCCAAACGATGCCGCGACCAGGTGCCGTGGCAGAACTTTGAACGGCACATGCTTCTCTACGTTAACTATTACCACGACAGTTTTGGTTTTTGCGCCTGCAGTCACGTGACCAATCTACGGCAAGCCAAGGAGGTTACAATACAGTGGAAAAAAGCAAAGTGATCCCAGTGCGCGTTGTGTTCACAATGCAAGATTAGGCGAACCGCACCGTTGACTTTTTAGCGAACCGTACTGAGACCACCTCCCGAGGAGGTCTCAGTACGGTTCGTTTTAAAGGAGTCTGAGTACGGTTGGAGCGTTCACATATGCGCAAAAAATGCTGAGTCATCGATCTGAGTTCGCTTCGAGGGCTGAAAGGGACCAAGTGTGAAAACACCTTTAAAAAAATATACTGATCCATCCATTCTGTTTTCACAGATGCCAGCATGCGGTCAACCAAAAGCTCCACTTGTAGACAACGTAAAAGCTGCATCAACGTCAAGTTCAGCAAAAGAGGATCTTCAACCACCGACCGGATGGTGCTTGGAAAGATTTTCCTCCATGTGGCATTCCGAGACGTCTCAAAATGTTGAGTTTGAAATAACAGTCAAATCTAGTCTATTGGGAAATGTGATTTATTCAAAACACAAGCTTGTAAATTTCAAATGTTGTATCTGTTTTTGTTCCAATGTGTTAAATATTTTGTGATTGAGAAATCATTGCAAGTTTTAAATGTGCAAGTTCAAGTTTATTGACAAGTGTATTTCATAAATATGAATAAATATTGTTATCCAATATATCTACTGCAATTTCACATTAGATTGCTGATTTGAAATTTACTTTTAATAATAATATTTTAATAAACATTTATGTTAAAACTTGTCTGGTGTTTTATTCCTTGTTTTTATATTCGCCAATTGAAACATAAAAATCAGACATTTGGTTAATTGCGTTATATGACTATATGTATGTGTTTTATGTTGTTATATGAGTTGGTGTCCCCCAAAATTAAAAATGTCGACATAATGGATTTTTTTTTCAACCTTTTATTCAAACACAATATATTTTACATAACATATTTATTATAAATAACAGCATTCAGGGCTGGACTGGGAGTATGAAAGCCTATTTTGAAGTCCTAACCCTAGCATGAAACGCTACTTTGAAGCCCTACTCCTAGCTTTAAACCCTACTTTGAAAGCCTAACTCTGGAGGACTTGAGCTTGACACCTGTGACCTTTGCCCATGATATTTCCCTAATAAAGTGGCCTGTTATTAGGTACACTTGAAAATGGCGGTGTACCTAATGGAGTGTCCGTGTGAGTCCCTCGTTAAGTGCAGGTGCGTGAAAAGTTTTAGCTCCTTTTGAACGTGAAAGAAGCTAAAAGTTTTCACGCAGGTGCGCTTAACGAGGGTCACTTGGAAAACATGTTGGAACGCGGCCCCGAGGACTAGAGCTTGACACCTTTGACCATAATATTTCCCTAATAAAGTGGCCTGTTATTAGGTACACTTGAAAATGGCGGTGTACCTAATGGAGTGTCCGTGTTGTTCCCTCGTTAAGTGCAGGTGCGTGAAAACTTTTAGCTCCTTTTGAACGTGAAAGTGGCTAAAAGTTTTCACGCACCTGCACTTAACGAGGGTCACTTGGAAAACATGTTGGAACGCGGCCCCGAGGACTAGAGCTTGACACCTGTGACCTTTGACCATGATATTTCCCTAATAAAGTGGCCTGTTATTAGGTACACTTGAAAATGGCGGTGTACCTAATGGAGTGTCCGTGTGATTCCCTCGTCAAGTGCAGGTGCGTGAAAACTTTTAGCTCCTTTTGAACGTGAAAGTAGCTAAAAGTTTTCACGCACCTGCACTTAACGAGGGTCACTTGGAAAACATGTTGGAACGCGGCCCCGAGGACTAGAGCTTGACACCTGTGACCTTTGACCATGATATTTCCCTAATAAAGTGGCCTGTTATTAGGTACACTTGAAAATGGCGGTGTACCTAATGGAGTGTCCATGTGATTCCCTCGTCAAGTGCAGGTGCGTGAAAAGTTTTAGCTCCTTTTGAACGTGAAAGAAGCTAAAAGTTTTCACGCAGGTGCGCTTAACGAGGGTCACTTGGAAAACATGTTGGAACGCGGCCCCGAGGACTAGAGCTTGACAACCTGTGACCTTTGCCCATGATATTTCCCTAATAAAGTGGCCTGTTATTAGGTACACTTGAAAATGGCGGTGTACCTAATGGAGTGTCCGTGTGATTCCCTCGTTAAGTGCAGGTGCGTGAAAACTTTTAGCTCCTTTTGAACGTGAAAGTGGCTAAAAGTTTTCACGCACCTGCACTTAACGAGGGTCACTTGGAAAACATGTTGGAACGCGGCCCCGAGGACTAGAGCTTGACACCTGTGACCTTTGACCATTATAGTTCCCTAATAAAGTGGCCTGTTATTATGTGCACTTGAAAATGGCGGTGTACCTAATGGAGTGTCTGTGTGATTCCCTCGTTAAGTGCAGGTGCGTGAAAACTTTTAGCTCCTTTTGAACGTGAAAGTGGCTAAAAGTTTTCACGCACCTGCACTTAACGAGGGTCACTTGGAAAACATGTTGGAACGCGGCCCAGAGGACTAGAGCTTGACACCTGTGACCTTTGCCCATGATATTTCCCTAATAAAGTGGCCTGTTATTATGTACACTTGAAAATGGCGGTGTACCTAATGGAGTGTCCAAGTGATTGCCTCGTTAAGTGCAGGTGCGTGAAAACTTTTAGCTCCTTTTGAACGTGAAAGAGGCTAAAAGTTTTCACGCACCTGCACTTAACGAGGGTCATTTGGAAAACATGTTGGAACGCGGCCCAGAGGACTAGAGCTTGACACCTGTGACCTTTGACCATGATATTTCCCTAATAAAGTGGCCTGTTATTAGGTACACTTGAAAATGGCGGTGTACCTAATGGAGTGTCCGTGTGATTCCCTCGTTAAGTGCAGGTGCGTGAAAACTTTTAGCTCCTTTTGAACGTGAAAGTGGCTAAAAGTTTTCACGCACCTGCACTTAACGAGGGTCACTTGGAAAACATGTTGGAACGCGGCCCCGAGGACTAGAGCTTGACACCTGTGACCTTTGACCATTATAGTTCCCTAATAAAGTGGCCTGTTATTATGTGCACTTGAAAATGGCGGTGTACCTAATGGAGTGTCTGTGTGATTCCCTCGTTAAGTGCAGGTGCGTGAAAACTTTTAGCTCCTTTTGAACGTGAAAGTGGCTAAAAGTTTTCACGCACCTGCACTTAACGAGGGTCACTTGGAAAACATGTTGGAACGCGGCCCAGAGGACTAGAGCTTGACACCTGTGACCTTTGCCCATGATATTTCCCTAATAAAGTGGCCTGTTATTATGTACACTTGAAAATGGCGGTGTACCTAATGGAGTGTCCAAGTGATTGCCTCGTTAAGTGCAGGTGCGTGAAAACTTTTAGCTCCTTTTGAACGTGAAAGAGGCTAAAAGTTTTCACGCACCTGCACTTAACGAGGGTCATTTGGAAAACATGTTGGAACGCGGCCCAGAGGACTAGAGCTTGACACCTGTGACCTTTGACCATGATATTTCCCTAATAAAGTGGCCTGTTATTAGGTACACTTGAAAATGGCGGTGTACCTAATGGAGTGTCCGTGTGATTCCCTCGTTAAGTGCAGGTGCGTGAAAACTTTTAGCTCCTTTTGAACGTGAAAGTGGCTAAAAGTTTTCACGCACCTGCACTTAACGAGGGTCACTTGGAAAACATGTTGGAACGCGGCCCCGAGGACTAGAGCTTGACACCTGTGACCTTTGACCATTATAGTTCCCTAATAAAGTGGCCTGTTATTATGTGCACTTGAAAATGGCGGTGTACCTAATGGAGTGTCTGTGTGATTCCCTCGTTAAGTGCAGGTGCGTGAAAACTTTTAGCTCCTTTTGAACGTGAAAGTGGCTAAAAGTTTTCACGCACCTGCACTTAACGAGGGTCACTTGGAAAACATGTTGGAACGCGGCCCAGAGGACTAGAGCTTGACACCTGTGACCTTTGCCCATGATATTTCCCTAATAAAGTGGCCTGTTATTATGTACACTTGAAAATGGCGGTGTACCTAATGGAGTGTCCAAGTGATTGCCTCGTTAAGTGCAGGTGCGTGAAAACTTTTAGCTCCTTTTGAACGTGAAAGAGGCTAAAAGTTTTCACGCACCTGCACTTAACGAGGGTCATTTGGAAAACATGTTGGAACGCGGCCCAGAGGACTAGAGCTTGACACCTGTGACCTTTGACCATGATATTTCCCTAATAAAGTGGCCTGTTATTAGGTACACTTGAAAATGGCGGTGTACCTAATGGAGTGTCCGTGTGATTCCCTCGTTAAGTGCAGGTGCGTGAAAACTTTTAGCTCCTTTTGAACGTGAAAGTGGCTAAAAGTTTTCACGCACCTGCACTTAACGAGGGTCACTTGGAAAACATGTTGGAACGCGGCCCCGAGGACTAGAGCTTGACACCTGTGACCTTTGACCATTATAGTTCCCTAATAAAGTGGCCTGTTATTATGTGCACTTGAAAATGGCGGTGTACCTAATGGAGTGTCTGTGTGATTCCCTCGTTAAGTGCAGGTGCGTGAAAACTTTTAGCTCCTTTTGAACGTGAAAGTGGCTAAAAGTTTTCACGCACCTGCACTTAACGAGGGTCACTTGGAAAACATGTTGGAACGCGGCCCAGAGGACTAGAGCTTGACACCTGTGACCTTTGCCCATGATATTTCCCTAATAAAGTGGCCTGTTATTATGTACACTTGAAAATGGCGGTGTACCTAATGGAGTGTCCAAGTGATTGCCTCGTTAAGTGCAGGTGCGTGAAAACTTTTAGCTCCTTTTGAACGTGAAAGAGGCTAAAAGTTTTCACGCACCTGCACTTAACGAGGGTCATTTGGAAAACATGTTGGAACGCGGCCCAGAGGACTAGAGCTTGACACCTGTGACCTTTGACCATGATAGTTCCCTAATAAAGTGGCCTGTTATTATGTACACTTGAAAATGGCGGTGTACCTAATGGAGTGTCCGTGTGATTCCCTCGTTAAGTGCAGGTGCGTGAAAAGTTTTAGCTCCTTCTGAACGTGAAAGAAGCTAAAACTTTTCACGCACCTGCGCTTAACGAGGGTCACTTGGAAAACATGTTGGAATGCGGCCCTGAAGACTAGAGCTTGACACATGTGACCTTTGCTCATGATAGAGTCTCTCTCTCTCTGACTCTCTCTCTCTCTCTCTCTCTGTGAGATATCTGGGATATCTCGGATACCTGTGATATCTGTGACCGCCCACATCAAAACCCAAAGAATGATTGTGTGCATGTGTGTGCGCACAAATACGTTTTGCTTGTAAAAAGGTAACGACCCAACAATATTCAACTAGCCAGGCCAGGGCTTTGAAACCACAATCTTCCAGTCTCAGGGCTGACACACTACCATTAGGCCACTGAGCTAGACCTTGTGCCATACGTTCAAGTGCGAGAGTGAACATGCTCATGAGGGCAAGGCCTCAGTACTGACTCCAGGACTGAAAATAATCTCCCAGTCCAGCCTTGTTTGTTGACATTGATGTTTTAATTTTGTATTTGTTGGGTTGTAGTTGATAGCATTATTATACCGAATGTGTTTGTGTTTGAATAAAAGGTTGGGAAAAACCTGTTATGCTGACATTTGTTATTTAAGGGGACACCAACTCATGTAACAACGTAAAACATATAAAGCAGTTAACCAAATGTCTGATTTTTATGTTTTAAAATAATATAAAAGAATATAAAAGCAAGGAATAAAACACCAGGCAAGTTTTTATACAAATGTTTATTAAAATAATAAAATAATAATCAAAGTAAATTTCAAACCAGCAATCTAATGTGAAACTGCAGTAGATATAATGGATAACAATTTTTATATGTGCATACGTTATTTAAAAAGTGTCATAAAATAAAGATTACCCAAAGAGAAGCATAATCTCCCCGTTGTTGCATAACGGCCGGCGCATCCCTTCCTGCAATATGGTTAGCCGTTAGCTTGGCGAAAACGTGCATAAAACAAGTGGTGTTTCAGTGTGCGCACTGTTCTTTCTTTCCTTGGCAAATCGTAAATCTACATTCTCGCTTACATAGTTCACGCAACGCGTTCACTGACTGATCCGTTGATGCACGGGAAGGAAGGCAGTTCACCCATTAACTCGATCGCAACGGGAGAAAGTCACGATTCGTTCCCTCACTGATCCGGTCCCGCGATGAACTCGAAATGCAAATCACTCACTAACTCGTTCACTCACAGATCCGGTCAGTTGATGGTGAACGGGAAGTCATTTTCTTCTTCGTTTTGTTTTACGGCGAGGTAGCACCAGCTTCAATGCGCATTACCGACACCTACTGGTTGTAGTCATATGAACAGAATAAAGAACGAATCACTTTAGGAAGTGATTCGTTCACTCCCGTTCACGGAAAAGATTCGTTCTTTTGAACAAATCGTTCACTTACGAGCCAACGCTAGTCCATGGTTGCCGTAATGCTGGAAAGCGATGCGACCTTGTAATTTACTCGTCTTACTAAAACGTACTGAAACATTTTGGCAGAGCACGATGTACAACCAGTATGGATCAACAAATCCATCAATTGATCCATATATAAGGCTATAATTATAGTTTGGAAAATAGGGTACTTTTATTTTTAAATTGATCAATTAATTAGGCACGTTTGTGACAAAATCAATTCACTAGTTAATTTGTGCGTCATAAGTTCAAAGTTTAGTGTACTCTATGTACTAACTCATGTTTACCAATTAATAGTTAACCAAATGAAGAGATGCCTCAAAAACAATTTGCTAGTAGATGAAGTAGGCTGGTACAAACAGTTCTTTTTAAACAATCAAAATCATCACTTTTGTGATTTGTGAATCTGAAAAAAAATGGCCAGTTGAAAAGAATCCCGAAAGACACCGAAATAATGCACTTTATAATATTTGCACCTTTCAACAATATGAGCTAGATTTATGACCTGCAACTGAGATTAAGCTTTCCAACACCAGAGGGCGCCTTTGGCTAGACAGTCGAGAATTTCATTGGTACAGGGCACACAATGAAATCTCAGAACTAGCGAGCGTTTCCTTGTGCTTAGGGACCAGTGCTGTGCAAAAGTGGGGGCTCGGGTCGGGGTCACCCACCTGGAGATAAGCAACTGATTTAAGTACGCTTGGCAAAAACAAAACTTTATTCAGAGCTTCAAACAATAACGAACAACGACAATAATGTTCCTTCATAAAGTTTTTTTTTAAACCTCTCCAAACTGCTTCACACCCGCCTGCTGTCCGCCACCTGCCGCGATGCGTGTTACGGGGATGATCTTCATGGTGGTCTCCTTCAACGAGTACCAGCGGTTGTGCCACGTCACCCAGATGATGCCGTTGTCATAGCCGAACTCGCCGGCGTCCTTTTCGGTGTAGCGCCCACCTGGAGGGTGTCCAAAAATGAACCCAATTCACTCTCGGTTAGCATACGGTATCATTTCATCATCAGAACTTTTACTCGAGTACTTGAAGTGTGACCACTTGATCAACCCACCCTGGTAGAATTTTCCGTTCAAATGGGCGGCATGGCAGCGGTTCATCCACCAACCCGAGCCGTCCTGCAGGGCGCAGTTGCCTTCGTACTGGTCGTTGTCCTTGTCGAAGGTGCTGAATTGCATGCCGTTGTGCGACGTGTAGGCCATGTCACTGGGATGGTCGCCAAAGTCAAAGCCTTTGAAGGCGTCACCCGCGTCGCCGCCAAAGTAGTAGCCGTAGGTCAGGCGGTACATGTCGATCTCCGGCCCCACCCGGAACATGGCGTAGTCGGCGTGCCTGCAAGGGACGTTGGCGTTCACGTCGAGAGATTTTTTTTTTACGACCCGATGTGGTCGTCGGGGGTGTACCTTTTGTTGCCGTCCCAATCGACCAGCTCTATCCTGAGCACCATTGGGATGTTGCTGCTGACGGACAGCAGGTGGATCTTCTCGTTGCCGAGCCAGAACTCGGTGCTGTCGTCGGGGGAGAGGTAGCCGAAGCCCTCCTTGTACTGGATCCAGTCCTTGTGGAAGTTCACGCTACCATCCCGCCTCTACAAAAAGAAAAAAAAAAGCTCATTTAGCCGTTCTCAGATTTGAATCAACGCTAACCGACTTTTGAGAAGCTACGAACCCTCTGGATGACGGTGAAGCCGCGCCCAAAGCTGTCAATCTCGCAGTAGACCAGGAACTGTTGGGTGGCTTGGGCCGGCTTGACGTAGTAAATACCGCTGATGGTGGCACCTTTGTTGGCGATATCCTGGCAATCTGATCAAGAAAAAACAACATCATGTAGTCAGTCAGAACCAGAGAAGGGAACCTGAAAAAATGGAGTAAAAAAATAGATCTAAAATTTGTAGTTTCAATTGGCCTTGAATTTTTTAAATTTTTTAAATTTATATTTTTAAATATTTATCATATATTTATCATATATATATATATATATAATAATTTAATTTAATATTGTTTGGTATTTTAAATGTTTTAAATTTTTTTTAATTTATATTTTTAAATATTTATCATATATTTATCATATATATATATATATATATATATATAAAATAATTTAATTTAATATTGTGTTTGGTGTTTTAAATTGGTTTTACAATAGTCACAAACTGCAGTGCGTTTGTTCCCGCTACTTCCAAGCCAAACGCTCGCGCCAAATTCCATCTGTTTACCTTCCGCTTATGTAACATATTGATTTTCGCTGTCTCTGACTAAACACTGAAAGGGTACAAATGTTGGGAAACAATCTAAAGGTCATCTCGTGTGCACGTGGGCGAGTCAGGGCACCATTTTTGTCAAGTTTCTACCTGTTCCTGTGATGGGCTGAATCTCAACGCTGTCCTTGCAGGGCTCGCTGCACGTCTTCTGCAGCTGCACGGAGAGCATCTTCAAGTCCGCCATTCGCCTCTCGTTGGCGGTGACCGCATCATCCAGTTCGCTGTGGCGGAAAGTCATGCTAGGTTCAAAAATGTTCTCACCGTATTTCAAAACAAAGCTCAAAGTTGGCTTCGGTCATCTTACTTTATTTGCTGCTCTTGTTCAATGATGATCCTATCAAAGCGAAGTACGTCATCCAGCATATTGGACGACTTTTGGAAGTAGACGTCTACAAAGACAAGTCGGACATGTTTGACGTGACTTTTAATTTCTGCTCTGGCCCGTCGTTCCATTCAAAAAACGATCGCTCCAATGTAATCATATCCTCGTATAATACCCTACAATACTGTATAAAATAAATACAATTCCCGACCTGTGCGATAACGATATATCGAGATACAGGGCTCCATTTTAGGCCCACTATTGTTCTCAATGGACATTAAAGAGCATTGATTGCATGACGATATTATGACTGTAGCATGATATTAGATATTTAATTTGATATTTGGATGACTTGTTCAAAAATGAAAAAAAAAAAAGATTTCATAGTCATTTTTTGCAGAGGATAAAGAATGTGTGCAAATTTTCTTTCGACTCTTCTTGCACCGTTCGTGTTTCGAGCTCCGCTTGCTGTAACAACAACAATGCTAATTGTTAGCTAATGACATTGCTAGTTGAAGAGGAAGATGAGCAACTTACCAGGGTTGATGTTCTTCTGGACCGTTTGAATGCTGTCTTTCATGTAGATGACCTGTTGTTGCGCTCCCTGCGTCAGGTTGGTGATGCTCTCCAGCTCATTTTGCAGAGCGTCCAGATTGTCGTGGGCACTGGACGTGTATTTTTGCATGTAGTCGGCCACGCCGCACGTGGTGGGACAGTACTTGCCCTGAAACGGCCACTCAGCACATCGGTGAAGACGCTCGGAGAATCGGCGGGCGGCTTCGGGCGCGTACTCACAAAGCCGTCGTTGGGGTGGCACGTCATGCTGTTGTCGTTTCTGATGCCAATGTTGTCTCCTCGGATTTGCTGGAATTAAAAAAATAAAATAAAACTGCTGTTTTGTTTTGACAAAAAAGGCAACGACAATTTTGTTTTGGACTTACGGCGGAAGCCATGGAGAAAAGCAGCACCAGCCCAGCGTGGGCCACCAGTGATGAAGCCATTTTGGGGTCCTGCTCTTGGTCCTTCTCGCTGAGTGTGAAGCTCTTCCACTCACTGCCACCGTATATTTATCGGGAACAAGGTCCTCTGCGGGCTGTTTGACGAGAGGTACAAATGTCAACAACACAAACACACACACACACACACACTGACCATGACTCAAACGTCCACTCGGAGCATTTCCCAGATTTGAGTATGTTGACGTTCCTTCTATAATTGACAAATAAGTGCGAGATGTTCAAACTTCTGTCTTGTCATTGCTTTTAAAGTCATCATAAATATGATTAAAATTTTTTTTTAATTCTTTTGAAGAACCCCAAAACCTAATGGAGCCCTTTATGGATCAGGGAAGCATAACCCTTGAGGCAACATCACATTTTTCAAAATGCGTTCTAGTAACGAGAAAAATCGATAATATTGTACTTGAAGGTAACACACAGTAATGATGTCACTAGATCGAATGTCGAGTCATAAATTGTTGACTTTGTGCCTTGGCCTTCCCTCTGCCTGACCCGCTTTTATGACACGCAGGCCCGAGGAGAAGACGGATGTCGATCCTGAAGAGCGACCCCAGCGTGAACCGGCGGGCGGACCTCAACACCGCTGAACTTGAAGTGAACCGGCCTCGTTGTGAGTCCGCAGCAGATGGAAAGCGTCTCGCTCCGTGCCAGGGTGCCTTTGCTAACTTTTGGCTGAACCTGGGAGCTCCCGGGCCGCACGCCTCCTCTGTTGACTCAAGAGTGAGTGAGGCCAAAACAGCGGAGAACATTTTTGGAGAACCTCAACATGCTCTTCGTGCCAATTGAACACAGCGACCTAAATGTCATCAGACTTCAAATTGTCAATCAAAACTTGTCTAAAGTCGCCAAGTCTAACGACAACAATAATAATCCATAAATGGTTTTGCGGATTGCCGAGTTTATAGCCGGGGCACCCTGATTGCCAACTACTTTTCTTAAGTCTCCCGCTCGGGCCAAGCTGGGCAAAGGTCGACCCGTGCGGCCAACTTCGGGTTCAAGCGTCGGTCGTAGACTCTAAGCTAAACTAGGCTAAGCTAAGTCTGATCAGCTGAAAGTGGCGTGATGGATGCAGAAAAAAAAGCTTCTTATTCACACTTTGGCATCCCGCCCCTTTAAAAAATGGCTTGACGTTAAGGCTAACGTCAAACTTTGACACAGTATGCTCGAGGCAGGGGGGGGGGGTCGCTGCACCACTCATTAAAATCTTGTTCGACACCAAGACTCAACCACTGAATCAACTAGCCGACAAAAATGACTCCATTTTGCTTCCCCCCCCCCCCCCAAATTACGGGTCGCTGACCCCCGTGGGAGCTCACTACCATGTGGGTCAACAAGCACTGAGCAGAGCCCCGTCGTTGCTTTTGTGGCTGAAATGACGAGCGTGTCGTACAACGGCAACAGGATTGGGCTAATCTGGACAAAAGGAATGTTTTCCCGGCGTTGGGAAAAGCGCGGCGGCTTGGAGCCATCCTCCTCCCCCCTCCCCTCCTCATCCTCATCCTCATTGCCATTCTGGTCTGTTCCTCTTGGAAGCACCAGTTTGCGCTTCTCTGCTTTCAATCTGGGGGGGGGGGGGGGCAAACTTTTTGCAAACAGTTTTTACGAGGTTAGATTTAAGGTTGGAGGTTATGTTTGGGTTGAGTTAGAGGTTAAAGTTAGGTTTAAGGTTTGGTGGGTTGTGGTTGGAATTCCAGTGCACTTGAAAAGAAGGGGGTCAAAATGACCCACATTGGGACAAAATGAACCAACTCAACCTTTTGGGGTTTATCATTTAACCTCAAATTGGGTCAAACGATTTGATCTGATTATGATTACGGGTTGGCATTTTGCGCTCAGCGTATGTTCGAGTAGCCCACACTCGATCCATTTAGCGCAATTGTGACAGAAGATCAACAGATGAAAGTATTTTTGTCCACGTTTTTCTAATTTGCAAAGGCCATCAAACGAGAAGACGTGATCCTTTATGAGTGAGGAATGCAATGTGACCCCGTGTAAACATAAAAGCGCCTTGAGTGAGTGCAGATGTGCAAGACTGTTTGTGAACTCTTCCATCACGTCTGCGGAAATATAGCTACGTCTAGAAAAACGTGATCGATTACGTTGACGGTCGCATTGAACACTTGCAGACAAATTTGCCTTCAATTTCAAATGTATTTATAGAAAGTAGGCTAAAAACACACACACACACACACGGGCCACATTATGGGATGCAATGCTAGTTTTACTTTCGTATGCTAGTTTGAACGCATTTGCAAGTTTGTCTGAATGTAAAATTTCACATTATTAACTCACAAACGGCTAAAAAGTGAACCTTATTGTACACTTGAATGGCAGTTTTTAAAAACCTTGCAGTCTCCTCTTCCATTAATTTTTTTTGCATAATTACAACCATGCAACCTCTCACAATAGAATATGCCAGAATTTTTCTGCACACATTATTTATTTATTTATTTATTTTTACTGGCAAGAGGGCCTCAGGGGATGGCATTTTTGCAAGAATCAACCCAAACGTGACTTTTATGCTTTAATCTTATTTGTGTGCATGCATGTGCTGCTAATTCCCCAACAAACCAACAAAGCACATACACGTGATGAAAAGCGTCTTGGTGGGCTGGAAATGCGAAAGGGGGGCTACTCCTCCTCGTTCCTAATAAAAGGAGCTCATCAGAAGCAAGGCGAGCGAGTGTGTCACCATGATCAACTTATTCGCCTTCCTTGTGGAGAAAGTCTCCCTCCTCTGCAAGCTCAAAGTGCTGGTTTTCGGCTCTGCGCATGCGCAAGAGCGTCCCACCCAGCTCCGGGGAGCTTCACCCCCACCTTCGCCGCCTCATCCGCCTCTCCAGCGGGGCGACCTCCTCGAGGTACCCCGCACGCTTTTCACTCACTTCGGAGTCTACCTGGGCGACGACCGGGTGGCTCACCTCATCCCGGACATCCTACCGGCGCTCACCGACGACCAACGCCGTCTGGCCACGGTGGTGACCAACGGGCGGCTGATCATCGGGTGTTTGTGCCGGCGCGCCACGGTGCGTGTGGACACCCTGGAGGACTTTGCGTACGGCTCTCGAATACTGGTCAACCGGGCGGATGGAAGCGGGCTGGTGGTCGGGGCGGCGAAGGGGGCCAAGGCGCTCCCCGCAGAGGAGGTGGCCCGCCGGGCAGAGGCGCTGCTGGGCAGCTTCCCCTACAGCCTGCTGTGGAACAACTGCGAGCACTTCGTCACGCACTGCAGATACGGACGCGCCGCCAGCCGACAGACTGAACAGGTAGTTTACCTGTTCGGGCCACCCTTTCACACGAGGCATTTTGTTGTTTCTTTTCAATATTTGTTATCTCTCGTGGTTTTGCATCTGCTAATACATCTATTTGAGGGGTTGGGGCGGGATTAAAATTACATTTACAAATCAGTCAGCCCTACAAGGAACTATGTTGGAGCGTCAGTTCAAAGTAGTGCTCTGTCGCCCTCTTGTGGTATCAAATAGTAACATTCTATTTTTAAACGCATTTCTGTTTTTGTTGTTGTTGTTGTTCCCCTCTAGTTTTGCGAGTGCATAAAATCGGCGATCAGAGACCGACGCAGCATCCTGGTGACGACAATTCTGGGAATCATCTTCATGTTCTTTGGCGGCATGGCCACCTCGACTACATTACCCACAATTCTTATCCCCTTCACTCTGTGGATGGCTGGTTAATTCCCGACTCTTAAACTATGTTTAAAGTTAACCACGTGCCTTAGAAGTGTTTACGTGTTCTGCCTGTAATGACAATAACTGGCTTATTTCATTAAAGTGTCTTTTTTTTTTGTTGTGTGAAAATGTGTAAATAATAAAACATGTTATTTTTATGGATCTTGATTTGGGTGGTTTGTATTGTTTGTTTTCAACGAGTTACTGCATTTCGACCTCACCAATTTTTTTTTTTTATTAAATTAAAGGCATTTATCTAAGTTTTTCCACAAAAGACAATATCAGCATAAACAAACACGAACATCGCCATTTTTGCTCCAGCACACCCACAACCCCGAATATCAGCAACGAGGTTTAGTCAATATCAAAAGCAATTTAGTCGTCAATAAACTTAATGGAATTAAAAAAAAATAGAGAGTCTTTCTGGATGACGGAAAGTTGCTGAGTCATGATGGCAAGAGTTCAACAACCAAAGCGGTTTATCAATTGGCCAACAAATGTCGGTCGACCTTTTCTGAATGACGATTTGTTCCTCATGGCTTAATACTATGAAAAATAGTCTCCCTTTTCAAAAGTGAATGTACATTATTTTAGTTTTCTTTCCAGGACAATTTGATCTTCAACAAAAGTAACTTATGTGGTTTTGTAAACATAAAAAATAATTGAAGGTGTGTTTTAGAAAACTTTGACAAGTTTAAGTTTTTGCTGGATTGAGTGTA
This sequence comes from Syngnathus scovelli, assembly GCF_024217435.2. Taxonomy (NCBI): domain Eukaryota; kingdom Metazoa; phylum Chordata; class Actinopteri; order Syngnathiformes; family Syngnathidae; genus Syngnathus; species Syngnathus scovelli. The sequence continues at coordinate 1,625,348 of NC_090851.1, read as the reverse complement.
CTTTTTGTTCTTATTCATAAACAATAATTCACAGTTCAACAAACTTAGTGTAAATGTTTTGGTAAGCTACAAAAACCGAATTTACCAATGAAAGCTGTTGATTTTCAGGTGGAGCTTTTTCGGAATGAGGATTTGCGCCTGATGCGGACCCTCGACCTTAATACCCTCCAAATGAATCCCCGATTTCACATTCCAGAGCGACCACTGAGTTCTTAGAGAAAGCTCCTTTCTTTCCAGTCCCGCTGCATGGTTGGTCGGCCCATGGCTAATCCCGACCCAACCCACCTCGCGACCTGATAAAAGCGCCCAGGTGTAGGCTTGCCCTCACATGCCCATCATGTTCCTCTACCAGCTCCTCAGTTTCTTCTTCACCACCTCCAGGAAGGAGGAGAAGGAGGAGGACCCGGCCTCCGGGTACGACTTGTCCCGGTACAAGAGGGGCGACCTCCTGGAGGTGCCCCGGACCCTCTTCACGCATTTTGGCATCTACCTGGGCGACGGCCGGGTCGCCCACCTCATCCCGGACATTCTCCCCGTCGTCACGCGCGACAAGACGGCCGTGGACAAGATGGTGACCAACAACCGCTTGCTTCTGGGCGTGGTGGCCAAGGCGGCCAGCGTGCGAGTGGACTCGCTGCGGGACTTTGCGTACGGATCGCCGGTACTGGTGAACCGAATGGACGGCGTGTGCAAGCAGCCGCCGCTGGACGCCGACGAGGTGGCCAGAAGGGCGGAGAAGCTGCTGGGGGCCGTCGCCTACAGCCTGCTGTGGTACAACTGCGAGCACTACGTCATGTACTGCAGATACGGCATGGCTATCAGCTACCAGACCTATCAGGTACTGCAAATGTGTCCGGAAGATCTTTTTGGAGTTTTTGTTTTCATTATTAATTTTAGATATATAAATAAATGATGAGTGTGATTTTATATAAACATTTAAAAGTCAAAGGTTGTTTATCTGGCCTGGCACCTGGGGCATAGAAGCATTTTTTCTTTGCCCCCATAGTACCCCCCCCCCCCCCCCATCGAACTTTGTTTCGCCTTCAATCATGATTGCAAAATAAAAACAGTTGTGACTGTTTATGGTATTTTGCAGTTCTGCACAACGGTGCGCAAGATTGTGTGCAGCCGCACCAGCTCGTACGTCACGGCCCTGTGCGGCGCAGCCGTGCTGCTTTACCTGGGCTGCGCCACGCCCGTCACCCTTTTGGCCACGCTGTTACTGTCCTTCATCATCTGGATGGCAGCCTAGAAAGGCCTCGACAAACTATCGCCTTCAAATAACAAAGGTCAACATTTTGAACTGAAACATACATATTGGCGAGTACGTTAATAATAATAATTGTAAAAATACTGTAACTAAATGAATGTTAGAAAAGTACATATTGTAAATACATATATTCACATTCATATAGAATATACACATCCAATATTGTCAAATAAACTTTTAAATATTGCAAGGTTAAAATAGACATATATTTTTACTTTGACCTATATGTGTTACAATATTTTTGATAAATATGAATGTAGTTTTTATTTTATTTTATATTATGTTGAGTACATAAAATTTTCCGAATGGGCTACCAAAAAGCTAACGTTGGTATTACAGCGCCACCTGTTGCTTCATTTGTTGTACGTTTACTGTAAATGTTCAATGTCTTTTTAAAAACATCTTTATTACTTTATTTTCTTATTACAGTGTAAAAAATGGTCCAAATAAACACAACCACCTGTTGGTTTAGTGTCTTGGTGGTAGTTGAATTTTTACTGTGTCTAGAGAGAAAAAAAAACAAAAACATTTTTACGAGTGAAGGTGATGATTCAAGTTGCAGTGAGCTATATCTACGACTGTTTGGATGTATGATGTCATGCAAGTTGTTGTGGGACCATTAAAAATGTATTTCCACAAGCTTATCTTGATTTGTTTTGATTAAAAGTTTACACACCCCTTTAAATGGCGACTTATTTTGATGAAAAAATGAAACATCAGAACTTTTTGGTGGCTTATCCAGCAGCTGCCATGCGATTTTCTTCTTCTTCTTAGTAAGCAAGTAACACAGTTCAGCTCATTTTCCCAGATGCATGCGATTGGTTAGCATTCTTGTTTGTTTGTGGTTTTATTCTCTCGGCGCCAGGCCTCCGAGGATGCCAGGCTGGAAGCTTTCCCACACTTGAGGTGGTGTGAAGGAACGTTGCCCGAAAGAAAATGACAAATGTTCTTGTTTACTGGCAAAATCTCACGTTCACTCTTGTTAAACCACAAAGTGGCACCTCAAAAAGGTCAAAAGGGCAGTTAGTCATCTGTTTATTTATTGTAATAATCTTTTATATTTTTATTATTAATTATTTTATTATTATATTATTTCATTTTATTTGTTATTGTTATTCTTATATTATCACATCATTATTTTTATTTCATTATTTCTATTTATTGATTAATTATTTTTTCATTGCAGCATCAAGAATAACCCGAAGAGAACTACCCTATTTGTACAGGTATTAAAACTTTTGCTTTTTTATTTTATTATTTGAGTATTACATTATTTCATATTTTTATTATTTCATGATCACATTATTGTTTTCTCATTTATTTATTAATATTATTTTATTGCAGCATCAAGCAAGAATAACCTGCATAGAATTAGCCTATTCGTACACGTAATGAATCTTTAGTTATTGTTGGCGGCGCCATATTTTTAAATGTTGAGGTAAATATAGTCAGAGGAGAAGATGCTCAGCTAATCAGACAAATTGCCCAACCCACCCCTGTGGACTTTGATGAGCATTTTCCGATTACCTCGTTAGCATTCAGGGTAAAGTCTCTAGATTAACAGAGACATAAACATGCGCTTTCAAAGTATTTGATTTTTTTTTAATTAAATCGCATTTTAATTGCCATGCTGTATAAATAAATGTGCTCATTAAGAAGATTTCAAAGATGAGCCTGCTCATTAATGGCGCGTCACGCAATCTCGGGAAAAGACATTGTTGCGTAATGTCTGGCCATCCATGTATATGTATGAACGTAGCCTAGATACATGCGCACGCACGCACGCACGCACGCACACGCAACACATTTACAAACAAAACTGTCACGGGTTATCACACTCGATCGATAATGTGCTTCAAAAAGGTGCCATCATACGAGGGCCAACAAACAACCTGCGGTGTTTTGGGGGCAGTGTTGAAGAGAGGAAGGATGGCACTGATCAATAATCAATCACCCCTATGTCTCATCATGTTCTCTTTGATAGACTGAAATCAATTTGAGAACAGGATCGAGCGGGACGTTGTACAGACCAGACCAGTTGAGAGCCAGGAATCAATAAATGAATGAAAGGAATAATAAATGGATGGATGAATTGATGGAAAGGAGTGAGGAATGAATGAGGAGTTTAATTTTAAATTTATTGAAATGAAAAAAAGAAGTGTGTTTATCCTTTTAAATTTCTTTCTTTTATTTTTATTTTTTTAAATTTTAGATTCTGATTCTCTGTTTCTGGAACAGTGACAAGAAATATGTATTTTTTTTTCTTTTTATTTTTTTTTTTCTTTGATGGGGATTCTTTGTTTCTGGAACTGTGACAAGAACAGTTCAATTCTATTCTATCAAGTTGCAAAATAATAGTATCTAAATAGTCTTTTTAGAACAAAAGAAATGGACGAAAACAGAAACGATAGCCAATTATGTGAGCGTCTGACCTGCATGCGCATCCTGTGTGACGGCGGCGGGCGGGGAGGGGGGGCTGAGGGGGGGGCTGTGACGCGCAGTCGGAGCTCGTCGCATTTTCAGCCGGCTTCTCAGTGGAGACCAAGCTTGCGTCTGCTTTGCGTCTTTCCTTCCCGTCATCTGCCCATGGACCTGGAGAGCAAAAGAACTTCACGTCAACTTGCACATTGAGGTAAGCTGGGAAAAAAAAAAAAGAAAAATACGCATGACACATTCTGTCATTCTGTCTTATTGAAATATGTCTGGAAAATGATGGCACCTTCCTTGCCAGCACTTTTTGCAAATCCTTGAAAGCTTTTAAAGATTGTGTGAAAGTAGCTCCGCCGGTGAAGTCAAAATGTCGGATTCTTGCTTTGAGTTTGGAGGTCCCGTGTTCAAACCCTCTGCTCACCTTGACCGCCTTGTTCATCGGCTCCTCCGCCTCAAAGTTTCACACACATGGGTCCATTGGGGACCTCCGGTGCTGGAGTTTACTCGCGTTGACTTTCTAGCTTCTCAAACAGCGCCGAATATCTTTAGTTACAGACTGACGTTATACGTTGCTTCGGCAGGTCAGCCGGCCGGCCGATGGGGTCGCCGCAACATGGACGCGGCAAATGAGGCACTGCGGCTGTCGGCACCCGAGTCCTACGCTAACTGCTGTTGGGCCAGCATGGGAACGGTGCCCGTTGAGAACCAGGCGGCCTATCCGGGCCTGGAGGACAGCACCCACCTGCCCTCCGTCCGTGCGGCGCTCATCATGGCGTACGGCATCATCATCGCCCTGGGGGTGGTGGGCAACACCTTAGTGATCCACGTGGTGTTTCGTTTCCGCCGCCTGCGAACCGTCACCAACTTCTTCATTGCCAATCTGGCTCTGGCCGACCTCCTGGTGGCATCGCTCTGCTTACCGTTCACGTTGGCGTACACCCTCCGTGGCGAGTGGGCGTTCGGCCAGGCGCTGTGCTTCGCCCTGCCGTGCGCGCAGGGCGCCGCCGTGCACGTGTCCACCATCACGCTGAACGTTATTGCGGTGGACCGCCTCCGCAGCGTGGCACGTCGCCCGGATGGCGCGCCGCGGATGTCCCGACGGGCGTGCGCCGCTGTGGTGGCAATCACCTGGGTGGTCAGCGTGCTCTTCGCCAGCCCGCTGGCCATCTTCAGAGAGTACGCCACCTTCCACTTGGCGCCCGGCAAGTCCATCCAGGTGTGTGCCGAGAAGTGGCCCGAGGGGAGCGGCAGCGCCCCCTACAGCCTGGCCATGTTGTTGCTGCAGTACGGCCTGCCGTTGGCTGTCAACACAGGAGCCTACGCGTGCATCTGGAGCAAGGTGAGATCATAGAAAGTTTTATACATCGAGCACCGCCTTACAAATATTTTGCTCTCCAAGTACTGCTGTAAAGACAAACATAAACAAGATCATAATATAGCGACTAGCTTTACTGTAACATTTTTTCCAGTAGTGGTAATCAGAGAAAGGCCCTGTAGCTTAATCTAATAAAATAAAATGTTGCTTTGCTGCCATCTTGTGGCACAGAGGAACTAAGAAGCCTAAATTTCAATTTCAGGATGGTCCTAAAATGAACTACAGAGTCCAGCTTCAAATAGTGCTTTGGAATACATGATGCTAAAAATGCTAATACCTTTATTTTTGTGTGTTTCTCGGAGCTAGCTGAACGCCAGCCGCCTGTCGCGCGCCCACCGCCGCCGCCGTAAGACCACCAAGATGCTGGTGACGGTGGTGGCCGTCTTTGGCGTCAGCTGGCTGCCGCTGCACGCCTTCCAGCTTGCCGTGGACATGGACGGCCGTGTGGTCTACATGGACGACTTCAAGCTGCTCTTCAGCGCCTTCCACGTGGTGGCCATGTGCTCCACCTTCGTCAACCCCATTCTCTATGGCTGGATGAACAGCAACTACAGGAGCGCCTTCCTTGACGTCTGCACGTGCTACAGGCCCTTTAACATCCACAAAAAGATGAACAAAATGGCCCCTGCCCCAGCTTACAAGTTTTAAGATCACGTAATCCAGGCGCACAACGTCAGTGTCAATGCCACCACAAGTGTGGGGATGCTCATGATGTCCAATCGGGCAGCCTGGCCCACGCAGACAGAATCTGAAGCAGAAAATGAAGCAGAAGACGGAGTTGAAGGAGAACTTGAAGTCGAAGCTGAAAATGAAGCAGAAGAGGGACTTAAGGAGAACTTGAAGTTGAGCAGAACTTGAAGCCGAAACTGAAGTTGAAGGAGAATCAAGGCTCTGAAGCAGCGCCGGGTATCATTCAGGTCTCTGCAAATGGGCCAGTGGTGAGTAGATGCGGGTCAGGGGTACCTGGCCGGCTTATAAAGTCGAGCAGGTAAGCTCACGCGCAGTCACGCACCGAAGCTCAAAGGTGACGCAGCGGAGCGCGGTGCCCCATGCAACAGCTTCTGTCGCCCTTTCACAAAACACCCGTAAGCCGTGGATCAGAACTTTATGATGTCATTTTAAAGCTTTGACCGAGAGCGGCGCCTCGCTCGCCCCGTTTTCATCACGGCTTTCAACGAAGGCGCAGAGTGTGCGAGCATTTTTGGTGGCAAAAAGATTTGCGCTGATCCAGTCCTGTCCCGAATAAAACCAAAGTTTCAATGCCAGACACGCAATCTACATAGTGCGACCTATATACCACTGCAAGGTTCAGAAATGTATGAAAATTAAGTTGAATCAAAGGTTTAGAAATGTATCAAAACAAAGCTGATTTGTTAAAATATATATCGACATTTATGTTTGAAAATGACTTCTACTTTTACTCATTCACTTGCAACCGCCAAAACTGCTAGCACCTGATTGGTTAGTAGGGGTCAGGTGACGGGGAATGCGGAAGTTGTCGCAGCGAAGTCCTGACAAACAAGGAATCCGTTTCCGTCCTGGTTTCTCATTTCACCATCATATACCTTGAAGAAAAAAGTGGACACAAGAAAAACAGATAACATAATTTGACCAAAGGAAAACAGAAATTTGACCAGTATGATTTGAATACAGCAATACCTATATAGACTCTGGACACAAAATTGTGTGTGTGTGTGTGTGTGTGTGTGTGTATGTGTGTATATATATATATATATATATATATATATATATATATATATATATATATATATATATATATATATATATATATAATAAATAATAAAAGATAAAGATTGTTGGTAGGCTGAGGTGTCTTTATTGGCTCAATGATGAATCAAAAACTGGAAATGGGGACATTGGTGAACAGGAAGTGATGTCATTTAGCTGGACAGGAAAGCGGTGACCAGGCGGTGTCCCTCGGTGGGTGAGTCCCTTCCCTACAAGTCGTGACTCTCGGGTGGGGGTCTGCTCCTGGCCCGGGCGTGGGTCTCGCAGTACAGTTGGCCTTCCACGAAGAAATAACCCTTCTGCTTCAGATTGACGTCGCAGTCGGCGCACACGAAGCAAGTCGGGTGGCGGAACATGTCGCGGGCCTTCACCACTGTACCACTGTGAAAAAAGAAAAAAAAAATGCAAAAAGCAGCATTTAAATTTACTGGGTTTATTTTAAACATAAAAATTCCCAAGGTTTTTTTTTTAACAACTCCAAGCTATACAACTGGGAAATGAATACCCCACTCATTTGAAACAGATACGTTGGTTGTCTATGATCTGCCTTGCGCCATCTTGTGGCATGGTATAGAATTACAAGTCGTTCAAAGATTTTCACAGTTTTTGGTCCCTGTTATATTTGGCATTGTAATTTGATGGTACGTTAATATGCACTTACACAATGCCGTTTCCACACTTGTCGCAGATGGGAAGTTTCTGCAGGTTTCCGGTGGGAGCGCTGGGTTTGGTGGTGGGCGCCTTAACAGTCCTGGTCACTATCGGCTTAGTGCCTGCAGGAACCGTATCTCAGAACCTCATTCCATCAGCATTCCACATTTCGGGTCGTTGTGAACTGACCGTCGCTCTCGACATATTCCTGCAGCGCCTTGAAGGATCCCGACTGTCGAGGTTCTCCCGGTTCCTCATGGTCCTTCTGCAGCATGCGATAGACGTCCGAGTCCTCGATGTTAGCCAACGTCCTCGGGCTGCGTGCAAGAGCGCCACAAGGCTGATTCCATTTGCTTCAGTGGGTTTACCATTCGATTCAATTTGGCTCAGGTATCGCTTTCGCTCCCCAGAGATGGATTTATTCAATTTAATGAAAGAAAGAAAATGCATTTTACAAAATGATGCAAAATGGAAAAAAAAAAAGCTGAAATGCACAAAACAAGCAATATCGAACCGCTTAATACCTGTTGTGTATCTCTCAAGGTGAGATGGGCATATATTAACAGTTTTCTAAAAGTGTTTAAATTTGAATTTTGGATTTGCAAAGACTGTTTTTTTTTTTTTTATTGCTAAAAATTGTTGCAAATTTTTGGAAATATTTATATAATATTTATTTTTAAATATATTTACTAAAAAATACCACCTCACTTATTATACCTTGCATAACAGGTGAGGCACCAAACAATGAGTCATTCCACTTGACCTACAAAAACTCACTCGGCGCATCTTTCAACATACTAAGAGCGACCCCGAATGCCCGGCGCGGCCCGTCTAAGCAGGAAATGGCCGGGAACAACGCATTTATTGCTTCGTCATCAGGTTACGCAACACTCAAGCTTGGCTTGATGAATATTTATATTGTCATAGCGACATGACGGCGCTACTGACCTTTCGGATTTGGGCGCGACGATTCCTTTCATCTGTCCCTCCATGGCGTCCTGGATGTTCCCAGATGAGTAGAGCCCAATAGGTGTGTTATAGGTGGTGCTGACCACCTGACGCGTGTCGTCGATGTTGGCCGCCGCCACGAAGGGCTGAGCTCGCCGGTTGTGCGCCGTGCCGATGGCCTTGTACTCCTGCGCCAAAGGTCAAAGTTGAAACGGACAGACAGAAGCAGTTCAACTCGGGTACGACTACTAACCTGCGGTTCGGCTTCCAGGTTGACCTTAAAGGGGCTGACTTTGCCGTCTCCCGACACCAGCGGCGACCACAGTTTAGCTCCGCCTCTAAGAACACCACAAATATGGTTGGAATATAAAAAGATTTTGAAGAGATTTGCATTCACCTTTCCACGGTGAGCGTGAGCTGATTGGTCGCCTGTTTGATTTTGTTCTGAGCGTCGCAGTGCAGCATGTCGGCGGCGGATGAGTCCTCAATGGCCACGATCAGGTCGCCGGCGCAAAGGTTGGCCACGGACGCTTTGCTCCCAGGCGTGACCTAGGAAGAGGAGAGCGGTCATGTGGCGCATCCTTCCGTCACTTATTCATCCATTCTTACACTTCTGCTTTGGCGCTTCCTGGACTGATCTGCTATCAGATGGGAGAAGGCGAACGAGAGGTCGCAGAAGAGCAAGTTGAAGGTTGCCAAAGAACATTCTGGGGTGACCTTATTACATTACTACAGGCGCGCACACACAGCCACACAATGAGGTCATGTGACTATAAATAAGACCTTGAAAGTGGATTCCAAATGGGAGTGCTGATTTACAGCACGCATCAGATGTTTTGCTGCTTGGAATGTCAGAAATGAGCACTTTTTTTTTTTTTTAATCTTTTGTTTCTTCTTTTTTTGGGGGCGGGGATTCTCTTCATGCACCCAAACTATTTTTTAATTAGCAAAAAGTACTTTTGGTTTCCACAGAAATTTCCACAGATAATATTTAATTATCAATCACTACCAGTTCGATAGAAATATAAATACACATTTATTGTCATATACAGAAATTTTTATTTTCAGGATTGTTCTTTTTTGGTATAAGACAGAGACTTAGAGAAAATGCAAACAACGCATATTCGAGGCTTTGTTCTCGCTGTCATGTCGCCAAAATTAGCACACAGTTGGTGAACATGAGCTTGCATGTGGCAAAAAAATAAACAGATGTTTCCTCACGGGATCACTTGAGTCGCCAAAATAAACGCCACTGCATACTGACGAGGATGTTAACGGCTATCCACTGGAGATATTTATGTATGTTTTTATATGTTTATGTGCTGATAATGTTTCCGTATTGCATGGAAAGGAAAATAAGCAGCACAGGTGAAACGCAAAAGAAATATATTTTTCAAATTCAGTCACGCAATTATGTTGAAATGTTCAAATTTTCTGTCAAATAAGTAAAAAAAAAAACCCAAAAAACTTTAAATAAAAACATTGGTATTGCCCGGTTAATATCCGAAATTCTGAAGGTCTGCTATGTCACACGAAGTGTATGTGTGTATATATCGCTTTAAGAATAAAAGAAAAAAAAAAAAAACACAGCCAACGTTTGTGTTTACATTCTACTGGCAGCCCATAAAGACCAAGAGGTGATGTTCCTCTCCTAAAATGGCAGTGGAAGCACGCACACGCACAGACACACAGAGTGGCCTTGTAATGATGGCTCCAGTTGTTCCTGATGTCTTTTCCTAAGAATAGCACTCAGGCACTGGTGATGGATTAGTAGATCGAATCGCGTCTAAATTGTTGTAATGTTCCTGCTCTTGTGTCACTCTTCACATGTCATGCACGCTGCAAATGTGCTTTTCAACTTTCGTTATTCATGTCGTGTATTTGTTTTACCAACTTGTTGTCTTAACACTTCCCAAAAAGATCTCTTGGTCATCTTGGCTTTTAGAGCCTTGCGGGCCACTGTAGTTGTTTGGAGATAATATGATCTCTTTTGGTGTAGGGATGTTTGTTACCACTTTTTCAGACTTGTATGACTATCTACTCGAGTACGCACCGATACCAAGTAACGATACTACCAGTGTTCACGGTACATAACTTTTCAAATAAAACCGACAGATCATTCTGAAGGAAGACCTGAATTTCTTTCTGACATACACTACATTATGAGTTGCCGATGTGTCTAAAGGCAGCAGTAGAGCGCCAACTACTGGCAAGGAAGACTTATTCGACGTCAGTTTTCTTTTGTTTTCCTGGAGTACTAGTGGCTAGTATCGACCGGCTTCAAAAGGACCCGATACATTAATCCGACACCAGGAATCTGTAAATTGTACCGTAAATATCAGTCTGTCCACACACACACACACACTACATCGCAGTGTCTGGTAACATTTATTGGAACTCCCGCATGTGCTAAAAACCTTGTGTGTGTAATCCAGCGGATATAAAAAGTCTACACACCCCTGTTCAAATGTCAGGTTCTTGTGGTATAAAACTACCACACCAAGATAAAACAAAACTCTACCAACCATGTAACATAGGAACTATACAACTCATTTGGAAGAAAACAATAAAGCTGTTGCACACCCTCGTATAACTGTAATGGAATTCAGATTTTGGTGGGGAAGTGTTTCTTAGTTCCAAATTCTTGAAGCATCAAAATGTGGCATTTGTTCAGGGGTGTGTAGACTTTTTATATCCACTGCATATATACATATATATATATGACACAAGATGCTATTTGTATCTAAGCGTACAGCAAACACACTGGCACAGGTGCAAAGTCACTCCCATTTTGAAAGCAACCCCTTCCCCCCCAACCACCATAAGAACTTTTTTTTTTGGGAGATGGAACAAATGAGATGGAATAAATAAATCACAAACTCACCCTGGAGATGGTGAGTGGCTGGGCAAAGTCTTTGCCACCGACCAGACGGAAGCCCCAGGGGGCTGGCCCGTTCAGGACCACCTTGAATGCCATGGCCCCTTTCAGCGGCGACGTCCCGACACACTGAGGGGAGTCTGACAGTGAAGTGATATCAAGGAAGAACCCGTCGGGGGTGGACCGGGATGGTAGGCCGTGGTCCAACCCCCAAAAAGGAACGCCATTGGTCAGTTTTTTGGCACTCGCATTTCTTGTTCGGAATACTTCTCAGGACAGTACCCCCCACACACACACCTCCTCCCCCATCAAAAATCGTCCCCAAACAGTTTACAGCCTGGTGGCTCCCCCTCCAGCCCCCCTTCTTGACTCCACTCCTTTTTTGGTTTGCCCGCTCATATGCAGAGGTCCCGCAGGACACCCCCCCACCCACCCACCTTGGAGGACCGCCCAGCATCCTTTCATCCAACCCTTCTAAAAAACTGCATTATGGGATATTTTCTTAATGTCATTGGATTTGGAGTTTATTACTTCATAAAACTTAAGATAGAATTGATCCTACTTGCGTTTATTTTGGCCACGGTCCGCTAGCTTAATGCTGGATAGCATCTGCATAATGCTAATGCTGAAAAACATCTGCATTGACTTTTCCTACAGACTAATCATACACTTTGTCACAGCCTTAGCATAGCAGTCAATGTAATGCTCTTTTTATTTTAAAACCTATTCTTTACTGCCATGAAGTTATTGCAGAAGCCTTTAAAGCAGCAGAAAGAAAAAATGGCTCATAAATAATCGAAGAATAAAAGAGATAAGATCATAAATCTAAGCGTTTATTAATAATACAGCCCCGTAAAATGAAAAGTAGAAATACTTGACACTTGTGTGTGTGCGCATGTGTGGTTTGTTTACAAATAAGCGGTTTCCACTACATTATTCTTTAGGTATTTTTTGCATTTATCACATTACATGGCTATTGAGCTAGTTTTTTTTTTTTAAGGCGATATCAGTCTCAAAAAATGGTGTAGAAAACACCCACAAGATGGCGCTGTTGATCGGAAAGAATAGGGAAAAAATAATCAAGTTAGTGTTTTATAAAGCAGGTGGATGTTGACGACGTACAAAAGGCTTTGAAAACACACACGCACTGAAATGTGAGCAACACAATGTGAATTTATGATAAAAATTATATATCTTAAGGTGCTTCAACGGTAGTCAGTGTCCCAAAATAAAATAAAATAAAATTCCTTTGTGTGCCTTCACAGCTAAAATGTGGTTCAAAATATATGAGTCTGCAAATTTATGTCATCCAGACAACTAAAGTGACAGCTTTCAATCATGATAGCTTTTCTTAATCAGCGCACTACTGTATAGTTGACCAAAAAACACTCCAAACATAATTTAAAACATATATCCAAAACGCAAAATAATTTTTTTGTATTTAAAAAAAATCTAACAATTTAGACGTACTAAATTCACGTAAATGTGTATATATAAAACAAAATATTAAATCTTGCTTTTTCTGGGATGGCGCCTATGAATAGAAGCAATGGTTCCAAAGTGGGTTCAGTTGCATTCACCAACAATCGTAAATAAAGCAAAAACAAGGCTACAATCTTTCCCCAATGTTGGAGCGCCCATAAATACAAAAAGTGAAAATGTGGCAAGCCCTCTGACACTGACACACTTTCTTCTTCTTCTGAGGTGAAATCTGACATTAAACAAACAAACACAAATTGGTTAAAGTGCATCAACACTAGTGGTAACGGTGAACCGGTGACATTTACGTAACATAACTCAGAATTCATTGTCGAATGTCTTTGGGGTGAGAATTGTTTTGAAAAAAGAAGAAAAAAAAAAAAAAGTGTGCTGCAAACGCCAACAAAAAAGTGTCGTGGGCTTTTTCCGCCCTCCCCATTGTCGTCATTTTTCGTCTTGTCCGAAAAACAAAGAGTTGAAAACAACCAAAAATTGTACCGACGAGGTCTTCTGTTGAAGATGGCTAGTGAGAGCTGCGTCGCCATACGTACGTACACATACACGCGCGCACGTGTGTGCTGAAGTGGGGTTGGGGGCGGGGCCAGGAATCATTCACGGTAGCGGCTTCACATAGTTCCCTGGGAAGGTCCCAAACAACTTGCTTCGGCGAGATGTCCCTTTTGTGAACAATCAAGAACAATAACATATGAATGAGCCAAATGAAACGCTTGCCGATGACAGATGTAAACTTTGGGCTCGCAGTGACCTCCAGTGGCAGCTCATTGAATTACAAACCCAAAGTGAACAGTGGGAAGCACGGAATTCGTCTCTCCAAATAAATCATCTGTTGCGTCGTTGCTTACCGACAAACCATCCGTCGTCACACTTCTCCATCACGTCGATGATGTCGCCCTCCCTCAGTTCCAGCTCGTCTTCGTTACGCGGTGTGTAGTTGTACACGGCCTGGAAGCTAAAAAAACGCCAGTCGATTGTTACCTACCCGCATGATTGAGCACTTGCTACTGTCATAATTACTCCACAAAAGTTTACAGTGTAAACATGACTTACGGGTCTCCTCCGCCGTGGAGGGCTTCTTGGACTAATCGCTGAAAAGGAAAGAAAACATGCGGTTCAACTATTTTGTTCACGGACCAAAAGGGTCATTCAGAAATATTTTTGGAGAGAGTCTCATCTAACAACATGACATAGATTGCATCAATTTATCAACAATATAAAAAAAAAAAAAAAGGATTAGGATTTTTTCCACGTAAAAAAAACAACAAATGACATCAGGACTTCCTCCCAATTACACAAGAGGCTAACAATTTGTTAGCAACCAGGATCTATTGTACTCATCGGCGAAGTGACTTGAAATGACTTCCTGAAAGACGGTGTCACTTTCAAGCAACCCTTAGCACGCAGCGTTCAGCAAGAGGCAAAGACCCTACCCTTCGACCTCTAGCGGGCCTCCGAGACAAGATGGGGCTACGAGGCGGCTTCCCACCCACCACTGGATCCTGCTCGGCGGGCATACAAAAGGAGGCAGAATGTATGTTGGGCTTTTCCAACGCGAGCAAAACCAAGCCTCACGTCGAGCACAGGCTAAGCCAAACACAAACTCGCTAAAGGCTGACAATCACGGGAAACATCACAATGCAACCGCCATTGGCTCAAGCTCATCATCTTCAACCGCACGGTCGTTAGTGGGACAAAGTGCATTAGTGTCAACACCACACGCTATGAATTCCTACGAGAAATACGATCTAAAAGTATTTGAGAATTTTCTTTGCAAAAAGTTACTCTGCAGTAAATAGCCACTCTGAGCTCCACTACTGATTGGCCAGTCGTCATTCCCAAACAAGCCGCACCAAGTGTTAGAGTTCAGCCTCAGCAACCACCTGACACCAGTTTACCTTCATCTTGGGAGACCTACGGCCCGGGTGGGGCACAGCCGGGGGGGAGCGGCGGGAAAAGAGGAGCGGGGGGGAGGTGGACGAGGGAGACCTGGCAGTGTGGGGGGGAGTCAGTGGCTCTGGGGAGTGGAGAGGCGACAAGGGGGGAGAGGGCGAGACGGGAGGCGACGTGGAGAAGATGGGCAGGGGAGGGGGCCGAGGACGGGGGGAGGCCGGGGGAGAGTGCACGGGGCGCGGCGAGGAAGGTGACGGGGGGTCGGTGGGAGGAGAAGGTGAGCGAGTGGGGGAACAGACGTCAGCCTAGTGGGGGGCAATGACACACAACACTGAATACACAACTTCAATTAAACGGAAATATTAAGGCCCGACGAGATATGGAGGAAAGTTTTGAAACATTTTGAATGAATGAATAAAAAAAAATCCTATTTTATTCATTAATCAATATACATTGACTGCACATTTTTTAAAAGTTCTTAATGTTTACATATTCAGAGTGCTCAAGCCAACATGATAATATGAATTGATAAAAACATTGTGTTGAATAAAAAAATTAATAAAAAACTATTATCCTATTACATACAGACGTTTGAAAACCATCTGTTTATTTAGAAGAAAAAGGCCAATATTATTGATACAAATATATATACGTATATATATATGCACTAGGAAAAAAACTTCTTAAAATAATTATGTATGTATTTAGAAAACGCCTGCCTTCTGCTTCTACTTAAGAATCACTTCAACTAGACGCCTAGCACTATTTTGAGGACAAGGAAGACTTAAAAGAAAGTTTTTTAAAAAAAAAAGTCATAACATAATGTAAACTTCGTTCCAAAAAAAATGTTAGAAAGAATACTGGTGCATACTGAATTCTTGTATGAAGCAGATTTGCATCTACTTTTGTAACAAAATGTGTCATTTGAAATAGAAAACGAGGCATGCGACTGCAACATTCAACATGACAAATATTTTCCTCCATATCTTATCCAAGCTCCTCCAGCTATTTAAAACTTAGAACATGTTTCCGCCCCGCAGTACAGTTCAAAACTGAACTTTAATTCACAAACATGGAAAAAAAAAAAAAAAAAAATCTTAAATTTGTGTAACTTTACTCTTCTTATATTCAATAATGGTGGACACGTGTACTGACGTTGTTTAGTTCGCGTTACATCATATTTGATGTTAAAAAGGATGTTTGGTGTTGAGGCACAAAAAGGGCGACGGTATTTTGTTTCACGGAGGCACAGCTCTGTCGGTTTCCGGTTCCAGCAGGGACCCAAAAGCGATAGCTGGGCTCATTTATTTATTTAAAAAAAAAAAACGCACCTTAAAAAAAGGAAACTGTACTGCTTGGTGGAAACGGGGGCGTTTCAAAGAAAGCTCACAAATGCTCTACCTGTGTACCGAGTCTGCCTGTAAAAACATCTTCCTCATCCTCTCTAGCCTCCCCTTCCTCCTCCTCATCATCTTCTTCCTGAATGAATAACTCAATAACGGCCTTCCCTCTTGTTGACGGAGGCCTCTGAGACTCAACTGGGCTTTCGTTCGGGACACGGGCTCTCAAACACTCGTGTTCTGTTGATTCAATTGCTTCAGGCTGAGATTTGTCAAATCGAGGTTTAGTGGCGGAACATGCCGGTGACCCATCCGGGTCATCGGGAATTACAGAGAGCAGCTCATCGTAAGGGTCCGCGACACTGAGCTGGACGTCAAAGCGGCTCGGAGACGTCAAGGGCTCCGACGCCGCTCTCGGCGACTCGCTCGGCTTCGCCGCGGGCGACTGCTCGCCCGCGCTACGCCCTAAAACGTCGGAGGGATACTCGGCGGCGAGAGGCTTGTGGACGGACAGAGCGAGATGACCGGGGAGAGGGGGCGGAGTGGGGGGTGCGGGTGTGGCCGAGAGGGCGTGGGGGGGAGGGGCGTCCACGGTGAGGGAGAGCCACTCGTGGGTGACCGCCCGCAGCAGCGTGGACGGGCGGTCGTGGACGGGGGTGGGGGATGGAGGGGGTAGATGCGAGAAAGGCTTGGAAGAGAGAAGAGAAAGTAAAGATGCTGACAATCACAAGACAAAATATAAGCAACGTTAATCTAATTGATAGAAGAGTGATCCTCCCAAATCATCGACTTCCCACTGTTGCAGTGACGTTCCCTTACTTTGATGGGCGTGGAGCTGGATGTCCTGTAACCGTGGGGGTCCACGTGGTGGAGGTGGTGGACGGAGGTTTTGGAGGGCGAGCGCTTGAGCAGGTCCACGTAGGCTACGGGAAAGATGCCCTGTTTGGTGGTGTCTGGGATCTTGCCCTCGTACCAGTTCTGGTCCACCTGCCGGATCACGATCACTCTTTCGCCCTGTAGCAGACACAGAAACATAGCTTTGGACTAACTTTATGTGATCGAACCGGGAACCAGACCAAGTATCGATGCGTCGGATTCACTTGGCTGGCGTGCAGGCCCAGGGTGTGCGCAAGCTACCTTTCTGAGAGACAGCTCCACGTTGGTGTCAGCGTTGAAGTTGTAGCGAGCCACGGCCTCTCCGATCTCCCTGACGTGGGCGGGCGGAGGCGGGCGGCTGGGCTGCGGCTTCTCCAAAGACGCCATCTTCTAAAGATGCAGAATTGAGAGCTGATCAACGCCACGCATCGATTCTGAGTTTTGCCAGCTGCACGCTAGTGGTGCACTCACCTCCACGTAAGCTATTGGGAATATCCCCACCCGGCCTCTGTGCTCGCCTTCGTACCAGTTGCCGTCAATCTGCCTGATGATGTTCACCGCGTCGCCTTTTTTGAACGTCAGCTCCCTGTGACGCAGTCGGGTTATTTCACGCGAGGACAACGATTTACTCGTTGGAAGCCATGCGGTGTACGGATAGCAAAGGTGCAGTCAAAGCCAGTCAGGTGTGATGGTAGGATGTGAAAATGCTGGCGTAACAAACTACATGTAAAGTTCAATGGAGTGAACGGCCATTTTCTGACGTTTGGGGTTAAGGCGTTCATGCTTCAATCCGTACTCACTTAGCCGTCTGCGCCTTAAAGTCGTAAATAGCTCGAGCGGGCTGCTTCTGATGGAGGAGAGAGAACAGAATGAGTTGTGTCATCTGTTTATGGGATACCTAGAGGGAATAAAAAGTTGGAGACAGAAGAAAAGCAGCGGGTATTACCAGAGATAAACACCGAAACAATACAACCAACAATGCTAATGCTAACAAGCTAGTTGTTGTCATTTGGAGGCAGCGAGTATCACCAGATATACACCAAAACAATGCAACCAACAATGCTAATGCTAACAAGCTAATTGTTGTCATTTGGAGGCAGCGAGTACTTTCAGAGCTAAACACCAAAACAATACATCCAACAATGCTAATGCTAACAAGCCAGTTGTTGTCATTCGGTGGCACAATCGAGGGCTCCTACCTCTCTCTCGGGAGCTCCTCTTCGATTCTGGGGTGTGCGGCGCCCGTCCATAGTAGAATAACTTCTGGTGGGCACATCCTGGTCTGTGATTGGCGATAAGACAAAACAGCACGCAACGTTAGCGCACTTAGCATAGCAATGCCGTGAGGGACAACAATGGGCATGCTCACAATACGGTTGATGATGTCATTGCAATACGTACACAATGGCATGAAACCTTAACCCAAAATGTAACAGACACACATGCCAATACATTTACAAAAAAATGAGACATGGGGGGAAATATTTCAAATGATTGATCATACATTATTACAAAGAGATGGGCACCACTCTGAATACGGTAAATCCTCCTGACAGTCGAGATTTGGTGGAAAGCCAAATGCAAGTAGGCAGGGGTTCACTGTATTCTGTAAATTCCCATGTAATTTTAGAAAAGCCCTCAGTTGTCGGGACTAGACGCTGAAGACGGCTTTTTCTTGAGAATTTACAGTGGGAACATTCACGTAGTTATGTCAAGAAAACACAACATTGTGGTGAACAAGACAAAGAGCAAATGATGTCATTGCGTCATCTCCACCTGAATATAAAACACCATTCTCATTGCCATGCTCCTCCCCGTAATCATTACAGTTGGTGGCGTCCAAATGGCGTCCGTAACAGGCACTGACTGGCGACCGGATTCGGGGGGACTGCAACTGCGGCGTGAGTGGATCGCCCCGGTACGAGGCGTACCCGTCTGGGCCGGCCTCGTGCCAACACCTCCTTCCCGGCAACGAAGAGCTTCTTTCAGGCACGTTGGGCAGCAGCTCGGAGAGTATTCTCCTCAGGATGCTGTCGTCGGGGGTCCCGGCGCCCCTGTGACCACGCTCGGCTCGGATGTGCTCGTAGATGTCCCTCAGGGCGGCGTCCAGCGCTTCGTAGATGGCCTGCTTGGATTTTGGCCTGCTTCCGCGACTGTGACCGCTGCCGCCGCCGCCGCCGCCACCCTTTTTCTTGTGAAAAGGCACTGGGCTGACCAAGTAGGCCAGCTTGGACATGGACTGCTGGGACTCGGCGCTCTGGACCAGGGAGCGGATGCTGCGACTCGGAGGCGGAGGTCTCTGAGGGTCCTGACGGGCCCGCTGACGCTCGTGCCGGAGCATGGTGGTGAAGCGGGTGTAGGAGGCCGGGCAGCGACCCTTGCAAGAGCTAATGAGGTGTCTATGTTGGTAGCCCTGGTTCTGGCCCACACTCTGGTGACCAGGGTGGTGATGGTGGTGAAGGTGATGACGGCGGTGTTGGTGCAGAATGGCGGAGCCGTACAAGCTCTCAGAGGACGTCAAGGAGCAGTGGTCAAAGTCGCTCTCGCTGCAAAAGGAAGAGCCCTCCACTTGGATGAAGTCGCTGAGGTCCGAGGCGATGGCATCTTGCTCGCTGTCCGAGTAGTCGGCTTGCGGCACTCGTGGGGCGGGAGGAGCCAGGGAGGAGGCCCCGCGGTTGGGTTCCGGCCCCACGCGAGGCTGACCCTCGGGTGGGCTACGAGGTTTGCGCGACTGGTCCGTGGCGCGAGGTGCCGGCTGATTGCCGCTGTCGTCCTCCTCCAGTAGAGACTCGATGGAGAAACGGCGTTTTGGAAAACTTGGCGTGGCGCCGCCGCTGCTCGCTCGGGATGATGAGCCACCTGGCGTGGTGGCGCCCGACGCCGCCTCGCTGTCTCCCAAGTTGGGCATGGATTTGGACTTCTCGATAAGACTCTCAAAGGTGGAGATGCGCGTGGGCACGGTATCGCGCGGCACTTCCGATCCACCAGAGGGCGCCCAAGGGGAGAGGCGGTGCAGGTGCAGATGGGGCTGCTGCTCCAGCTCTAGGATGCGAGCGCGGACCGAACGGATCACATCGGACGGGAGCAGGTGAGCCCTGTCGATGTGGTGCATCTTGCGGTAGAGCTTGAGGAAAGCCGGGGAGTCGTGCGGCAGCCGGCGCCGGAGGCGCGGCACCGAGCCCACGGACCCATTGGAGCCCGAGCGGTCGCACAGCAGCGAGCCGGCGCTTTCCGAACGGCAGGCGCGACGCCGGTTTGGACTGTCGCCCAGCAAGTCGTCGCAGCTCCGCGACCTGAGCTTGCTGCTGGGCGGGGGCGGCACTGGAGCCTCCTCGCAGGAGGTCGCCGGCGCCTCCTCTGGGAAACGTAGCGGAACCGGGGGCAGGGAGGAGTGACAGCAAGGACCCGGAGAGGTCAAAGTGTTTGAATACATGACGCATGCGGCCCCACCTTTTTTTTTGTGTGTTTTTTTTAAAGACGTCCCACAAGAGAGCAGCGTGGTAGGAAAGGAGAAGAAGAAAAAGCAGGAAAGCATGTTAAGCAGTCAGCGAGCAAGAAAGGGCGGAACGGAAGGAGGGGAAGCTTTTACAATCAAAACACACAAGAGACAAAATGGGAGCCCGTCCAAGTTTGTACCTTTGGTGCGTGAGGGCGAGGACGGCGAGGAGCGAGTGACGGGCTTCTTGGGGGCGCCGCCGGCGGACCTGCTGGCGTCGGGCGCTTTGGGCGACGTCGCCGCTTGGCTTGGCTGCGGCAGAGAGTTCGCCTGGGGGCCGGCAGGCTCTGACTTCCTTCGCTTTCTGTAGTCGCTGGCAGCGCTGAAACACGGCAATAACGTTCCAACAACATATTGGGAAAGACTTTTTGGTGCTCATTTAAAAAGCCACGCTTGACAACTCAACCTATTCATTACATTCTATTTTTGCTCACTGTGTCAGTTCTAGTCAGAGCAAAGGATGAGGACAAGGAAAGGATGGAGCGAGGAGGAGAAGGTCACACTCAAAAGGTTTGTGGAGAGCGAGGAAGATATCCAACGCATCGCTTTGAGCAAATAAAGGCGGATCCATTTAAATGTCAACAAGAGGGGAGCAAGGACAAGGACAAGAGAACAGTGCTCTATCGGAGCATGGAGCCGTGATGTTGACAAGATGGGGGAGGGGCAAAATGGGGGGGGGCAAAAATAAAAGAAACAAGAGGGTTACCTCGAAGGTCTTTCGTGGAGCTTGTCGGCAGGAGCGACCAGCAGGGTCGCCTGGAAGACAGATGAAAATAAGAAAAGAAAAATAAGCCGGGCTGAAGAAGGAAGGAAACAAAAGCTGGAGCGACTTCCGATTGCACCGTATCCTGCACGCTCCTCTGGATGTGTCACACTCAAAAGGCCCCCCCGCCCCCCTTCCCCTACCGGCGTCACGGAGATGATGGTTCCACGTGGTGAACCTTAGCAAAAACAAAGCACCGCTTGCGCTCTGGAGAAGGAAGGCTGATTAGCAAAGGAGCTATGCTAAAGGTGGCATGGGGGAAGGGAGGAGGGGGGGGGGGGGGTCCAAATGCTGCCATATAAACATGGCCTGGATCAACTGGAACGGACCTAAATAATGAAGTATCATTCAACACTAACAAAGTGTAAACAAAGGCAACTCGCTGTAATACGGCATGATATTATTTTCAGAAGCCTCGTTCAACACGACAACAGTCATACATCAATTACCTCAATGCGCTGGCGAGCCGAGACGTCTGGATTATAATCCAGCCGTTTTTTAGGAGGCTTGAGCGGCAGGGATGAGCGTGGGAGGAGGAAGAGGAAGAGGAGGAAGGTGAAGATGAGGTGAAGGAGGAGAAGCAGCGGTGGCATCATGGGGAGCGGTAGAAAAGAAGGAAAACAAAAAAACATGTGGAGAAGAGTGGACACCCATTAGAGAAGTCGGATATTTATGCATGGATTAATTTCCGAATCACACACACGCACATGCAGAGCGAACGGTCTTTTTTTTTTTTTTAAAGTTGGTCACAAGCAACCCAATAAAAGATTGGAGATATTTGAAAGATAATCATTTTTACTTTTGATTAAATGTCAAAAGTCACATCATGTCACTGAATACATTTGTACAACCGCAATAAGATTGTTGAGGTTTTTGTAAAATACTCATCGATACAAAATTCAAAATTGAAGTGACCGCCGAGTGCATATAAACACACACACACACACACACACACACACACACACACACACACACACACACACACACACACACACACACACACACACACACACACACACACACAATGTGTTCATGCAGTGTGAGCAATGAAGCAAAAGAAAAGGGGTTGTGACAAAAACACACTGCAGTGTATTAGTTGCGTCTAAATAGCACTAACACTTTCCTCCAGCAGAGGGCGCTAAAGCCACTAAACTACAGAAAGAGTTTTCCACTTTCTACTGGATTGAAAGGGGCTTGTCAATTATTTTTCATTTTGTGGTGGTGGTTGTTTAACTTCACACTCTCTTCCTGGCTTTCCTCAAACATTTTCAAAAGTTGCTGCTCCACCTGATATTAACTCAGAAGCTGGGAAATTAGGGAATTTGCTTCCCGCCGTCCATTCCATGTTGGGACTTTAAACACAGAATGACTTTGAGCTTCAACTGTATACTTTTTTTTTTAATTATTATTACTGACCAGTAATTTAGCCTGACTGCTTTTGACAGTTTCTACCACTAATTAAAAATGACAGGTCTGATACTCAATATGTCAATGCCTGATAGCAAACAAACCTGCAAATTAAATCCAGAAAGGACAGTTGGTGGGGGAGAGAGAAGCAACAGCAAGCACTCAACAAACTACTACTTCATGCCCACACAGCTATCCCCACCCAGTCTACTTGTACACACACACACACACACACATACGCTCACACACACGCACGAGTAAAAGTGAGTGCAGCCCTCTAGTAGAAGGCGAGAGAGGGCTCACAAGTAGCTAGGCGGCCTACAAGCTAACTTACCGGGCGGCCAAACTCCAGCTCGGAAAAGAACTTATACCAAGGCTCGTTCTCTAAATCTATGTCATCATAGGTCTGGAAAAAAAAAATGTGACAGTGGGAAGAGAGACAAGAAAGAAGAAGAAGGAAGTATGGAGAGAAGTCAAACATGGAGTGTATGGTTAGGGAGGAGGAACATGTGAGGGAGGTGGATGCGGACCATGGGTGAAGATTTGGAGGGCAAAAGAAATAAAAAGCTATTCCAAATAGGAACATAAATATATAGGGCTTCTTTTGTTCCGATTTCTAACCCTATTCCTGCACAGATGCCAGAGCGCGTTTTTTATCCCATCCATCTGGCCTAACTGCGGTTTGTGGGGGAACGCTGAGTCAGCTTGAAAAGCAGAGAGGCTTGGTGGTGGCTGCTGACAGCACTGTGCAATCAACACTCACAAAGGCAACACAATGAGGAGTGCAATTGAAAAAAACAAAACAAAAAAACACATCGCGTATTTACTCAGCGTTAGAATTACGAGGCCCAGCACGACCATTCATTAAGATGAGTGCACTCGGAGCTCGCAAGTGGGCCGGGTGTTTATTTTTGTTTGACACGCTAGTTATGAGTCTTTTCTGTTATCTGAAATGACAGTGAATAAAAAAATATTCAAATATAGTAAAAAAACAACAACCATAAAACAAAACAAAAAAATCAACAATTAATCATGAACTGATTGATCCCACTTGGAAAATGGCCGAAATGTTTCAATAATAAAAATACATTGCTGGCACATGGAGTTGTTATTTATGAAATGGAAAAAAAAAAATACTTACAGCTCTTTCGTGCTCTAAAATGGAGGACTTCCCTGGTTCATATTCAAAAATACTCCTCGGCTCAGCGCGGTACTTTCGCGTGTCCACTTTCCTGTCGGGTGGACCCCATTGGTTCCTACAGAAAAGAAGCGTTACGTCGCTCCAAAACTCCAAATTGACGTGAATAATCTCTCACGTATCCGGCGTGTCTCTGTCACGGTCGCTGTCTCGGGCTCTCAACTGCAGCAAGGAGGGTGCGGGCGGCGGCGGGGGCACGGGCGACGGCGAGGGATCCCGGGCGGCGTGGCGTAGTCCGCCGCTGTCCGACAGGCTCTTGGCGAGCGGCCTGTAGGTGTGCGTGCGTGGGGCCGGGTGGGCCAAGGTGGCGTTTGGCGGCACACCGTAGTCGTCTGTTTAAGATGGACGACAACATATAAACAACTTCCCGTGATGATTTGTCAATTCGTAAAGCGTAGCTCACCATTGTTAACGACGGCGTATGTTGCGCTGTAGGTGTCCGAATAGTCGTCGTCTGAAAAATAAGGTGCAGATGAGACAATCACAAGTGTAATTTTTTTGGCGTGCGTTAAATAATCTCAACATTTGGCAGATGTCTCCGATTGCTTTGCTTTTTCCACTCCAAGAAAAATCTTCCCTTTATTTGTCCAGTGCTCTGCTCCGGCCGGCCACGACATTCCCCCTATTGGCCTGGACTATATTTAGCATTGTATGCCATCCACGCCTCCCCCCCCGAAACCACACACACGTTTCATGCCTTGATCAGCCAGCTGTGAAGCTTTAAAAGGTCTCCCACGTTTCCACTTTTCCAGATAAAACCAGCCGTTGACTTGTCGCTTTTGAGGTCGACGGCACCCCACCGAGGTATTTTGCTTGTCTTCATACATCGGGATGAAAACACTCACACGCACAATTACGCAATCAAGCTTTGGTATTTCTAGCCCGAGCGGTCAGGAACAAACAAGCCCTATGCTGGACTGGACGTTTGCGGTCAGACTTTCCAAATTGGAGCGCTTTTTTTCCCCCGGGACGGATTGTGTCTTATTAGCAAGTCTTCACCAGCAGCCTAATGAGTTCTGGCTCGGGGACCGAGGAAGCTCTTTGCCAGGGGAGCCGTCATTAATTCATCACGCAATGAATGGGGAGCTTCTTAGGGTCACGGTACAGTCACGTTCACCTACCCGCTTTGTGGACCTTGTGGATCTGTTTGAACATGGTTTTGTACCAGTCCTTGGGCCGATCCACCGTCTATGGGGAGAGGAAGAAAAATGTTAGCGTAGCAACTGTTAGCACGCGGAAAAGTGTCTCCTGTTCGTTCACCCGACGGATTTATAATGTTTTGTATTGACTGCTTGTACTGCATATCAATGGCAAGAAAGCCACAGAGTTCTTTGTCTGTAGCCCAAATGGCCATCTGCCACTTTGCCATATATATATTAATAATATATTTTACGTGAAGTGTGGTATGTACGCTACACATCTCGAGTCACTCACACTTAATGGTGCCTTTATTCACTCGCACTAAAAACGGTGCTTGGCCTCAGCAATAAAAAACAGAAGAGGCTCGGCAGAGAGGGAGAGTGTTGGCCGGCGCATGTAAAGCGCCCGGACTGGGGGCCAATTACCACTTCACTCTCCACGGTTACCACATGGAGAGGCCGCAAAAATGTTTGTCTGCTCACAAAGGGACGTGTCTGGAGGGACTCCTCGTCTTTCTTCTTATTTCTGTTCTTGTCCGTTGACATGGAGCCGTAACAGGAGCGAATGCTAATACGCGCTAATCCTCTCCACCGCTGTCAAAATGCTCACCGTGCGGATGGCAATGGGGATGCCCGACTCGTCCACGGGTCCGATGCCTTCGTAGTGGGGGGCTTTGATGACGGACACCTTGGTTTCCTCCTCGGAGAAGCGGGCGATGGGCACGGTGCTGCTGAAGCTGGCGTCGCCCGACACCACGGACTCTCGGGTAAACGCCTCGCTGCCTTCTGAAGCAGAGAATATACAGACTGTATATATATATATTTTTTATACATATATATCTGTACATTTTTTTATTTTATTTATTTATTTGCTTTTTGATGAGACTAAAATATAATGGTTACCAGAGGTCTGGCTCTGCCTCAGGAGTCCGGTGCGGAATGAAGCGGGCGGCGGCGGGTAAGATGGCGGCGAAAGCGGCCTGGCGCTGTGGCCCGTGCCGCCGTTCATAGCATGAGAGAGCACCTGGCCCTGTGAGGAGGGCGACCACAAACAGAAGATAATCAACACACGTGTTAATTCCATGACGTCAATGTGTTCTAAAAAGGGAAGGACGGCTGATTCCAGGAGGACAGTCCCAAAAAAATTAAACAATAGACAACAGACAGACCGAGTCTCCATTAGTTTGGTTATAGCGTCAAGCGCACGCACGCACGCACATACACACAGTGGACATGATGGAAGGCTACTCTGAAGGAAGCGCTTCCATCCAAAGTGATACAGAGACAAATTATTTCACATTAAAAAGGTATTTGAATAAACGATTGTTAGTCGCTGATGACAATATTGCTGAATGAGAAGCAAAACTACAGGACAGTTCTACTTGTGTTGATGATAATGACAACGAGGCACTAAAGCTTACATTTCTGTGTAAAGCATCTCAGATGCACTCGCACCTCCAGAAATAGCAGTCGGGAAGTGGTTTTGCTCAGCCGCGGAGAGAAACTGACATTGATTTTCAAATGAGGTCGTCATTTTTTGCTTCTGTGTTGTAATGAAAATGGACTTCAATGTCAGTCACCTTTCTTGGTTCGTGAATCAGAGCTATAAAGTTACAGCCGGAGCATTACACAGAAAGGAACAAAGAACGGCGCTTTGAGTGCAGAGGTGTCGCGTGGGCTCGGGCGAACGTCTGGAATCAAGCAGGTGGTTTAGAACAGGCTCTTAGTGGCAGATGAAAGCAACACGTGGTGGCGCGGCATGGCGAGCCCATGCGAGTCGGCGGAGCGGCGCTTTTTTGCGTAAATGCGGCGGTGACTTGCTGGGATCATAATTACGTTAGTGACAGTGGCTGCTGCTGCGGCGGCGGCTGTTAGCGCGTCGTCGGGGCCAGCGGCGGTGAAGACCGAGACGTGGCTGAGGGTGGGCGACGGCGTGGGCGAAGCGCCGGGCGAGTCCAGGCTACAGATCTGCAGCTCGTCCAGCAGACCCGCCGTGGAGGAGGAGTAGTGGCTGAGGGCCGAGACGGTCACGGGGGAGGCGGGGGGCGACGCGGCCGCGCTCGCGACATACGGGCTGGGTGACAGCCCCTTGGACATTAGGCCCGACGGGTAGTCGAGAGATTCGGAGCTGCGGCTCAGAAAGGGGGAGTGACGTGCTGTGGAGTCAAGGGGGAGGGGGGCCTGGTGATGAAGGAGGGAGGGGGGGGAGGGAGGAAGAGAGCTTAGTGGCCTTGCTCATTAGCAGCCCCGTCACAAAGCATGAGCAGAAGCAACACGGAGAAGCGTCACGAGGCCGCGGCGGGTCTTCATTGATTCATGCTGTGGATGGAAAAGGCTTCGTTAGTCCAAGTGCAAATAGACTACATGGACACCGAGGGTCGTCGCAACCCCATCTGCACTGTCCATATAATGTACTTTACACTTACTTGCAGTTACGTAATACACAACAGAGGGTCAGACAAGATGCTCACACACGACAAGAACCAAAGTTAGTTGACTCGCTTGCATGGCAGCACCAAGTTGGAAAAACCCAAAAGCGATACAAGTCGGTGTGTGTGGTTTTTGTTTCTCCCCACTTTGCTGCCACCAAGATCATCTTCAATTGAATTTGAGCTGTCTGTTTCTTGTACCAACAGCTCAGCAGGAGAAGGCCTCGGTGGGACCGCCGGAGGAGACTTCAGGTCCTGAGATGGATCGAAACCTGGTGATGGTGGTGGTGCGTGAGTTGAGGTCGCGGCGGGTTGGTTTGAAGGCTCTGGATCCTTCTGGCTTTCCGGGAACAATTTGATGGAGAGCGAGGAGGTCCTTGTGGAGGGTTGAGGAGGGGTGGTCAGGAGGTGCACGGGAGGAGGGGGGGAGGGGCTTGCTGCGGTCTCAACGTTAAGGTGTTCAGGCGGATCTGGGATGGTGACGGGGGTCAGTGTCAGACTGGATACCTTGCGTTCCTGGACTCGCGTGTTAGCCGATGCGTCATTCGGGAGAGAGTTAGCGCTGCTTTCCGTGTGTGAGGAAACGCGAGTAAAAGTGTAGGACTCTTTTAAAGTTGCTTGCTCTTTGTGGGAGAACATTATTTGGCTTCCGGAACTCAGGTTGTCAGCTAAAAGAGTGAGTGAGTTGGAGGCGGAAGGGTTAGCGATGGCTGGCGTGAAATGCAAGCTATCTTTTCGTGAAGGGGGCGAGGGTATGTGATTGTCATCCTTGCGGACCAAATCCAAGTTAAAAAAAAATAAAAAACACATCCGTTTCGATTATTGTCACATGACAAACCAGAAGTCGAAAACTTAAGTGTTCAAGACTATTAGAGATTTTTTACCTGCGATTTTCGGTCCTGCAAGTTGGGCCTGACGCTGCGGAAGCCTTTGGCGGCCAGAGACGAGCTGATCGAGTCGCCGTTCTTAAGGCCATCGGTTGCGCTGTGAGACCGCCAAGAACCTGAAGGAGGCTTAATTAGCATCAGTAGCCAAACAGAATAAAACGCAAGAAGACTTACTGTAGTCTGTTGAGTGAGGATCACTCCCTGGAGAACAGCGACACACACAAAAAAAAAAAAAGTCAAAGATTTAATCCGGAAAAATTTCAGGACTTGTCCAGTTCTGAGTTACCAGTGGTTAAGAAACAAATTAAACTTGTATCCCAAGAAACTGCTGCTTTTACTTTCAAGACATTTAAAGCAACATTTTGGGGTGAAATTCCAAAAGGTGGGAGAAAAAAAACCTTCAGGGGGACACTTTCGAGGTCCCACTGAATTGTGAACAATGAGTCCAGATTCCAACATTGCACCACAACAAATCCAACACAGCTTAAGTGACCCTGAACAAAGTGTACTCAAACAGCTTTTGTTGTAACTCGGCCCTTTTTTCATCACCGAATCCCTATTGTTGATTGCAACCTTGGGAAAAAATAACAAAAACATATTTGTAGAAACATGCGCACCGGATCGTCCACTCAAATTAAACTGTGATAGACTCCCAATGGAGTCAAGCACTCTTAGAAAAAATGGATGGATGGTATTTTGAGAAAAGTTAAGGGACCTTTCAACTCATAAATGTTGCCCTTGAATCAAAACAGGCAATATAAACATTAAGATTGGATAAAAAAAAAACGAAGTATGATTGTCTAAAAACCACAAGGGGCTTAAGCAGAACATGACAGATGCAAGCTGTCGTGAGTTTAACGACCAAGATGACATTTTTTAAACCCCCAAAGGTTGACAACAAAAAGCAACAAAATAACACAACAAAAATAAGAGCCATTGCTATATTAGGATGTTAAAACTATGCCTTCTTTGTTCACTTGGGAAAGGGGGCGGGGGGTTTAGTACCTGAGGCCAGATTGGGTGAGCTCTGGACCCTCTTCATGGGCGAGAGCGTGAGCGTCACGGCGACGCTTTTGCGAGCACATCCGCCGCTGTCTGAGAACATCCCGGCCGGGTGGTCACATGCACAGCAAACGCATGCAGACGAACACACGGCGCAAACAAAGCACATGCACAGAGAAAATCACAGCAGCACAAACAAAATGATTTTTTTTTTTTTTTTTGGCGTGACCTAAAAAGTTTTGATATTGAACAATCGATTTCGGCTAAACATGGCTTTTTTTTGTCGCTGTGGAAAAGGTGCGCCAACTCTTTCGGGTTGTTGACGGTGAGAACAATGTGAACCTTGGCACAGCGCGTGCGTGTAGATTTTCAAGATGAAGCGCTCATCTCCAGCTGGCACAGTAGTACGCGAGTTTGCTCGGGACGACTGCCAAGTCACATCGAGGTTCTCAGTCAAATATCATTGAGCTCATTATGGACCGACGCCAGAGCGGCAAATGAGTGACGCTAAGAATTTCGACCGTACCTGTGTTCATATTGAAGAGCACTTTGTCGAGATTCAAAGCTGGGTGACGCGCCGTCCTGCAAAAATCAGAAAAAGATTTTTTCGTTTATAAATATATATTTTGTCTTTGACTCTAGCCACAGCGTCCAGGTCACACGATATAGAACGCAATGTTCGCTGCGCCCATAACTCTCTCGTGTCGCTCTAAGCTAAAGAAGGCGCGATCGCCATGGAGGAAATTGAAAACCGAAAAGACTCGGCCGGCTGGCCGCATTTGTGAGTGGCACGTCACGGTGAGACTCGAGTTATGGCTCGCGTAATGTAAGCGCATGGCTAGCGTGCCGTGTCATTTAGCTTCATTGTTCGATTTTCTGGCGACAAACTCGTTACATTAAAGAAACGTTGCTGCCGAGCTCCGCCCACACATAACGATAAAGACTGAGATTCTTTGCGATTCGTATACAATTTGGACAAACCGGCAAGTGCGTGTTCACCACTTCTGTAATGAACCAAAACAAACCCTGAAAAGGATCAACGTGACCCGAAAAAAAGCTTCTTCAAACTAAAATATAAATGCTACAAAAAGGTACAGAACATAAAATTTATCGAGGTTTCATTACAGGCTCCACTTACGTGGGGGATTCATTTTGGGAAAAGGCATGCGGCCTTATGAATGCTAAGTGCTTCGGGCTACCGACTGAAGGGATAACGCGGGCGCGCCGTTAAGCTAGCTGACACATTTACGACCTGGATTGAGACAAAAATCGAGGCTCGCGTCATCCACGCATATAAACAGCCGGGATGAGCGCCACCGCGACGGCAACAAAACATTTCGGCAGGTGCCGCAAAAGGCACAAATGACTTCCCCCTTAGCCGTGGATCCACATTCCGCGCGCTAACGCAAATAGAAGCACTTTACACCACCATCATCGACTGTCCCATTAACACCGGGCTGCCTCGCAAACAAGGCGATTCGTTTCCGCGTGCTCGTGGAACGAGGGCTGAAACAAAGTTGACCGTCTACGACAACAATTGATCGTCAGAAAGACTTTAAGACCAATTATACGCGTTTCTGCACTTTATGCTGCAGATGTTTAATTCTTCCAGCAACAGAGGTATACATTTTTTTGTCTAGAAAATTAAAAATTGTGTCTTAACATTTTTTTCCGTTGAATTTTTTATTTACTTATCGATCTAAAAGTATGACTGACTCATAACGGCAGCGTCACCTTTTGGGGTCAACCCTAATGGGGACTGTTAAGCCGAGGCGGCTCTCGTTGTAGTTATTTCCGTAGGTGTCGGTTTTATGAATTGGATGAGGCATAAAATGCTCCGAGAGGGGTAAATCATCGATATTTAACCGAGGGAAAGCGTTTTACAAGACGCCGGCCGGGTCTATATCGAGC
This sequence comes from Syngnathus scovelli, assembly GCF_024217435.2. Lineage (NCBI taxonomy): Eukaryota > Metazoa > Chordata > Actinopteri > Syngnathiformes > Syngnathidae > Syngnathus > Syngnathus scovelli. Next base: position 1,594,212 of record NC_090851.1, on the reverse strand, counting down.
CGTGGGTTGTGGGATACTTTCGGCCCCTGGAGAGTCAATCTTCACCTTCGCACGCCGTCCCTCGTAAATCTATCTGCGAGCGGCGCGCGCACCGGGCGGAGCGGGTAAATCATGAGAGGTGGCGTCACGAGCTGGCGGCATCCAAATGATGGTCGGCTTGTAAATAGGATCGTGTTTCTCGGGGGCAGATCTGCGGCGTCACAGCAGCTGCGACTGCGCTACGAATGTTATGGCTGGACGAAAGCAACCTCGTGAAGCTCACTCGATTTTGCAGGCGAGGCAAAAATTTTCAGTTGGGAGTTTTGGTAGGTGGCCGCAACATAAGAGTTGGACCTGCCGGACTTGTTTTGAATCCCAGGCCGAATGTTGTTTTGACCCCCAGAAATGCATTCACGAAAATATGCCGTATTTAAAAGAATGAAAGCCTTATTTGGGAAAAGTTTTTCTTCCTGTTGGCTAGTCGGCAGACCCGCCGTGTCTCAGAGGACATTCATGTCACATCTCCGGAGGGACCGAAGTTTTTACACGAGGACCTCATTGATAACGAGCAGGGATATTTGATTTTCAGCACACAAGAACAACTTCTGTATCAGCTACGAACGAGTTCCTCGAGTCTTTAAATCCATCGTCTGATGAGCTTAATCTGTTGACATCCTTTGGGTGGCTGTCCCAGAGACGGACGGCGCCGGGGTCAGGACCCTTGAGGCTATCGAGCTTATCTCCCTTGTTCACTCTCGCCTGCTCTTGACATAAATAGCACATCCACCCGTCTGTTTAGCGGTTTCATTTGTTAGCATCGTTAGCATCTGGTTATTAAAACAAAAAGATGCTGTTCTAGCAGTAGACAGATGCTTTCAAAAGTGGGTCAACCAAAAAAAAATATAAAAACAAATACAAAATACTGCACATGGTTGGTTTTGATCAAGTTGAGGTTTTGAGCACCTGCAGCTGTGACTTTTTGGTTTTACACTCTCACGGTTATTACATTGGCGTATGATTACGCATGGACGTCTTTTTTGTGGTACACCATAGCCTAAATTACAGTCGCTGGATAAACCGCAGTAAATTTAGGCGACTCAAAAGGAACTCACTTCAAGTGGAATAGAAGACTTAAAATTTCGGACTTTTTTTTTTTTGGGATTGTACAATGAGATATAACTTTTCGTCACTCGGAAAAATGCGGTCGAACATCGATTAGCTCAGTTAACATGTTGATAGTCGAACTTTACTTGAATTTGAGATTAACGGTAGGTGTACTAAATGATTCCAAATTTGCTTATGAAGTAAGGATCACCCACTAAATCGGTTGACCCGGTCGGAGCAAGATTTTAGCATTCAGCGCGTCTGAACATTTCCTTGTGAGGCAGCGGGCACAAGAGTGCTGACCTCATTTGCTACTTTGCAGCCTGAGTCAAACATTTCACTGAGGTTTTGCTTTTTCAGTCCCCCCTTCAGGATTCCACAGAGTAAATGTTCAACTACAACGCAATGCCAAGTATGCGAGACCTGAGCTGGCATTTCGAGTGGACACTGTGCTGGATTTACGGGGAGGGCGCTCAAACTGTCACGTTCGCGACAAAGACGTAACGTGTAAAGAACAAATTAAAAATAAGAAATTCAAACTTTGATGCCGGCTGGATTAAAATAATTGTTATGGTCGGTTTTCATGCAAAACAACTACAAATACGCAAGCAAATTAAGCTCGTCTAACATCTGCTTGGTAAACAACTTCATATTGGTTCTTGGCTTAGCTTGTGTGTTATGCTGGAAAAAAATTATTTCGCAGTTGATGGTGGTTTTAATCAGCATGTCGTCTATCCAAAACAACGCAATGGCATTCGGCATTTGGTTTTAATCAGCCCCACGCTCAACAAGTCTTTGTCATCTTGCCTTGTTTGTTCAACCTCACCACTCATTACTGGAGCGCCCGTCGGGAGGCCGATACGCTGACCCCGAGCCCGTCGGCGGCGCAAGCGACACAGGGGCCCCCGTGTGTTCGGCGGATTGCGTCACGGGCGCCGCTAACGAGCAACGGGAGCGCTAATGCAATTATGCAACGACAAGCCCGGTGACTCTCTGGAGTCGAGGGCGCGGAAGGAGACGGGATTACATGTGACAAGTGGAGGCGTCTTGTCGGTTCTATACGCGGCTCTGGATGGCGGCGGAAAGGGCACAGGGGGGGTGTGAAGGGACACATGGACTGAATGTAAATTGGAACCGGGCTGAGCCATGAATTGATGTCGTCCGCCGAACGAGCTACACGCGACAAAACAAGTTCCTTTCGGTCTAAAAACAATTGTTTTGTCTGATATTGCTTCTAGCGGAAACTGAAGTCATAAATTAAAAATCGGGTCTCTGAGCACCTCCAACCCAAATAAGAAATCAATATTTTACTCTGTGTGAATGCGAAAAAGGCTCCCTCCCACCGGCTCCATTTAGGTGAGCAAACTATTCCAATAAGGGTCTGCTATTTGAAGCCCACTTCAAGCGAAGAAGGCCTATCAGCGGCATTCCGTACGCATAGTCCAGATTCCCCAGGTACCGGCGTTAAGTGTCCAGTGCGGAGATAAGAGCGACTTGATTAGCAGGGGGTGCTGCTATATTTACTACCTTTAGATAAGACCCTTTGCCCTCTAAGGTTGTCTAGGGCAGCCAAAAACATCGCAGGGTTCCGAAGCCCATTTTGGGCTGGCTGCAGAAGACGACGCATCTCCCAATTTGTAAGTGGTTTTTAAACCCTGATATAAAGCCACTACCATAAAGTTTAAAAATATCCCAAACGGAACTCACCCCATCATTGCACACCTATTGAGGTGACGTTCCTCAACAGAGCGCACACCGGCGTCGGCTTTTTGTCAAGCGTGAAAAAGTGTAACAAGAGCCTCAAGCGAGGAGAGAAAGGGTGCAAAAAAAGGAATTTCGAGGTAGGTAAACAGCTAAGAGCATCGTTTCTAGCATACAACTTTCAGTTTCTAGTAAACGTCACGGCAGAGGCCAGGGTATTGTTGGCAACATCTGACCCCGGTGATGACCCCTCGACCGGCAAGGTGCAACATTCCGAACAAAATTCAACTCTTACCCTCATCAAAGCAAAAAGATGTTTTCACTTCCTTCACCTATCCTTGGATTTTTCTTGGAAGCTTTCCTGCCTTCTTTCAGACGGTCGGAATGAATTCCCCGTCCTGTCGGGGCTGTATTCCGACATGTGTTTAAAGCTCAGGATGGACAACAGAGTGAGGTGGGAGAGAGAGGGGGGAGGGGGGGGGGGGGAGGGGGGGGGGGGGGGGGGAGGCGAGAGTGACTGGCAAAGAGAGTTGCCTCTTTGGGTGAAGCGGTGATCAGATCCTGCTATTTACAGACACTGGAACGTTAGCCCACCCCCAACGTGTCAGGGTCCGACTATCTTCTATTTTATCGCATTCCACCATGTCACGCTTGGCACCGAACTGCGCCGACTTACTGTATATAATTAGCGTCAATTGTCAATGCAAAAGTCAATTTGAAAATATATTATCCATTTGAATCAGTGACTCAATTTGGCTGAATGTGAAATCAATTTTCCTGATTGAAATTCATTTAAATGTCATTAATTGGTTCCAAACGCCTGAAAATGTGGTCACAAAAAAAATAAATAGTGCTTTTGTATAAAAACAGGACTTTTTGAAAACTTGAGTAAACAATCTGAATCAGTACAAATTTATTTTTTTACACAATTATTCAGTATCAACGTGGTCAACGCGCAGCTATGCAAGAGCGTTTGACTTCCACGTAACCCTGTCGAATTCCACCCGCCGATATTTTCTTTCACTTTCCTGCGGTGACACTTGGATCGCCTGAACGGGTCACGTCGCCCCGCGAGACGTGGCGACGCTGCCCGACACGCACACTAACATTCCTCGCCGCTAATGGCACGGCAGCGGGTATAAATAAGCCAAGAAGCCTCTGAAGTTGAAATTTGACCAAAATTCCTTGCCAATTGTACTCATATTTGAAATCAATTTTACACAATAAATTGAAATGACATCAATCCACGTCATTGGCTATTTTTTTTTTTTCTGCCAGTGACCCCTAACAAGGCTTCAGCTCGGCGAGCTTTATCAAAATCTGTTGGTCTGTTCCTACGCAGTTTGCATCTCACTACGAATACGTTCAACTTTCTCGTGCGTTGTCCCGCCTCACGTCATTTGATTATTTTACTGCAGTGTAATTCATCCGGGAGCGTATATATTTGGACGTGACCACACGCAGCCAGTCCGACTATACACACAGTCAGACCTCGAGACTGGCTGCTATTCCCAGAAGGATGATGTAACGACTGATATTAGCATTTCCAATTCAGACCCCCGCCGACACTTAAAACCAACGCGAGCGGCTACTGTGCAGCACGCCGTCTGGGATCGCAGAAATACACACAACCGGTTATCCGCTTCGTCGTAGCCTTAGCGCTAATGTGCCATGCAAATGTGACTCCGGTTTTATCAGACGGGACAAAGGAATAACATTGCCTTAACCTTAAATATGCAAATCAACCATGACGCCGCAAGGGACAGCTACTCAGTGCCAACATGTAAAAACGAAACTGCCGCTGGCTCGACAAGTGTGTCGGTGACAAAGCGGTAACGCAGGGGGAATCAAATCGACACGAGCCTAGTTGGCCGAGGGATCGGAGGGGCGCTCGGGCAAAGCGGCGGGCCGGGACGTCGGAACAGCTGCGCTTTCCCAGATCTCCCGCTCACGTGCCAAGGATCACGGAGGAATGGCGAAAAGCTGACAAGCGATGGGCGCTAATGATGTAACCTCCAGAGCTATCAGGGGACCAATAAAAACATAAAAAGGGGGCCAAAGTACCCCATTAACGACTTCGTATTGACGGCAAGCTGAGCAAAAGGATTTTATGCTACATTCAGTTTTAGGGCCATCGAATGAT